>NC_048232.1:65021603-65064617 GCF_002007445.2 Ailuropoda melanoleuca
AAAAAAAAATCTTTAAAAATAGCAGCTATGAACCCAAGTGACTTTCATTTCAATCCATATTCTGTTCATTAGAGGTACCTTCCCCAGGAAAAGTAATTGTCCCTACAAGGGAAAGTAATTTGTCTACTAACGTTCAGCTTCTTAGATAAATACATAAAGTGAATATAATAGTCAACGCAATAGGGGTGTCTATCAGAGAACAATCATCTTGTTTCCCTTTGTGCCTTGGGTGCTAGGAAGTTCAGAACCAAATGAGTAACTGTCACATTAGCCTTCCCCTCCTTTAAAAAAATTTTTTTTTTTTATTTTTGGATATTATTGCTACTCTGTTTCTCATGTGCCTTATCATAACCTCTTAGGAGAAAGAGGGAGGTGGACCTTAATCTACAGATGCGAGGTATGTCATCCTGCTTGGAGGTGAACGCTCTACTCGCACTCCCATATGTACAAGGGGGAATGTGGTCAAACATACCCAGCTCATTAAACTGGCACAGCCTCTTCTGTCCCCCATTGCCAGGGCACCCACAGAAAGCCACACTAAAGGTCACAGCTTGGCTTGTGTCCTTTGAAAAGTTGCTTAATAAGACTTGGCCAGGAAACAGAACTTGATACTCGGACCCCAAAGTACATTCCCAAAGCAAACCTAAACCTCATCATTAAGTTATTCTCTGCAGGACAGGGTTTAATTTGTTTGGGGTACTATAAAAAAAATTGCCTATGTACTGGATAATCTGCAGTGTAGAATTTTGTTATAAATAGATCAGAACACAGCTAGCCATCAGATAGGGCTTAGAAATAATACACTTAATTTTGAAGTAGAAAAAAACTGATCCTTATTAGTTTCTTTCCCTTTTGCAATATGGAACTTATTTCCTTTATGCAATTTTATTTTTTTCTAATGTAAGCCAGGAGTATTATCACCAAATGGCAATTAGAAATAAAAATCTCCCTTTCATTCTGTCAAAATCATAAATAGCATCATATTCAAGGAAAAAAAACCTTAACGTCCATGAAAAGCACATTCAATCAACATTCTAGTATTTGTTTTTTGTATGGAAGTTGTGTTAGGCTTCAAATGAGGCCAAGCAATATAAAAACTCTGATCGCCTTGGGCCAAATTAAACTATGTTTTTAAAAGATAAACCAGATCATGTCCTGTTCCTTATGAAAACATTTAAAATTCCCTAGACTAGGGGTGCCTGACTGGCTCAGTCAGTACAGCATGTGACTCTTGATCTCGGAGTCATGAGTTCAAGCCCCATGTTGGGTATGAAGAAGGAAGGAAGGAAGGAAGGAAGGAAAGGAAGGAAAGGAAGGAAGGAAGGAAGGAATTAAGAAAAGGTAAGAAAGAAAGAAAGAAAAGGTAATAAAAAAAAATCCCCTAAATAGTGAAATCCTTAGCAAAGAATTTAGAACTTTCTTGATCAGGGCCCTATCTTAGCCATATTTCAGGAGACTCGTCCATAATGATATTTTGAGCACATCTACGCACAAGGCACCAGAGTTAGGTTGGAGTTTTATATACACTCATTTAATCCCCACAGCTCCACGAAGTAGGTGTCAATAACTGTGCTTTATAGATTTGGAATGGGGAGGCATCAAATAACCAGGACTTGTACCAAAGTCCAAGCTGTTAGCCTTTATCTTATTCCATTACTCCAATAAGCCCCTGAATGCTTCATGTACTTTCCCATTTCAGTGTGTTAAATGCCTGCTAGTTCCTCACCCCTAGCGTGGCCTCGCAGGCCTCCACCCCAATTTACCTTTCAAGGACCAGTTCAAATACCGCCTCTTCCACAAAGCTACCCCCACCCCAATGCTCAGCTAGAACTGACTGCTTCCTTTTTGCGCTCAACAAAATTTGCATTTACCCCTTTAACAGTGCTTATTCTGTTAAGTATCTAAATATCTGTGGAACATATGGCACCCCACTATATTGCAGCCTCAAAGGGACGCAATGTCCAATAAGCCACCTGTGTCCTGCCCCACATTCCTTCCTCAATAGGACCTTAGTCTCTGTTGCTCAATCAATGGTAGACAAACAGCCAACTGGGGCAGCCAGTTGTCCCGCATGTTCTCTCAGCTGTTAGCGATGAGATCAAGGAGAACCAGCAGCTGAGGTTATCCGGGATTATCTTCCAAGACAAACTGGACCACAGGCAGTTAATGGCTCATGATTCGTGCAAGAGATCAAGTATTCAAAAACTGATGTGTTGCATGGCTTTCTGTTGCTCCAAACAGAATACAGGTGACCAATTAACAAATGACAATTATTAAGATCCACAATGTACAGAATACGCAGGCGTACTATTCCCTTCCTCCCTAAGTGACATTTTCCCTGCGGTCACCATCGTAACTGTCGCTGAGAATCCACATGCCTGCTCACTCTAAGACACCACTCCATTATCTGTGATGGCATAAGGATGCGTGCAGTCTGGTACTGCATTAAAAGAAAAACTTTAAAAAATAATACATCTACTGCAGCAGCAATAGTAACAAGCGTATTTCTCTGTCCCTTAGGAAATCATAATGGAAGGTGAACACAAAAATAAAGGAGTGCTTTTATCCTCCAAAGTCTAAGAAGGCAATGATTTCTTTTAAAGGACAAAAGCAGGCCTCAAGAAGAATGGCCTGAGAGAGGACAGGATCTTGGCAAAATAGTACAAATTAATTTTAAAAAGAGAAGCTACCAGTTAAAGACTTAAGCATCATATAATTTTCTACACGCTTCACATACATTATTTAGTTTTCCTTTCAAGAACAGGAGATTAGAATAATTACTCCTACTTTACAGATGGAAAAAGCAAGTGGCTTGTCTGAAGTCATAAAGCCAGTGAGCCACAGGGCTGTGACTCCAGCTGGCTCCAAGGTCTGCGCTGACGCCCCCACCTTTCACCGAGAGCCTGCTGCGGTACGCCAGACCCTTTTCTAGGCACAAAGTTAGAGAAGAAACTAGCTTAAACCCCAAGATATCTTGAATAAAATATGTAGGGTGCTTCTGTTTAAACCAATAATGATGATTCTCAACGCCAGTGAAACACGCCAGTTTGCACATCAAGTCCCTCTTCTGGCTGTAGCCCTGGTAGGTATATAATCATGAGAGGCTCTGCTACCAAGATGAAGGGAAGAGGAGGCTCCCTTCTCCCAGAGCCACAGCAGTTTACAAGCACTGAAGATTTGTATTTTGGATAGAGGATAGTCCTCTAGGAACACATTGTTTTGTAATCTGGAAAAAAGTAAACTACAAAGAAATAAATTGAATTGTGGATTGTGATTTTTAAGATAAACACTATCCCATGACCTTTCTTAGCTCCCAGGCCTGTATCTGGGTTGACAATATTTCCAGAGGGCACAACCTTCCAGGGCCTACTCAAAACACTTGCAAGCAACCAGCCAGCTGAGATGCACAGGAAAGCCCAAATTCCAAAGCCATGGGTCCTGAACACAGGCTAATTATATCACAGTGGTAGCATACGTTAGTGGTTAAAAACAGATTCAGAGCCAGACCGCATAGGTTCAAATCCCAGCTCTGCCACATTAAATGTATCATCAAAGGAAGTTGCTTATTCTATGCCTCAGTTTCCTCAATCTGCAAAGCAGAGACAGCAGTACCTACTTCACAGGGCAATCGTGAAGATTAAATGAATGAATACTTGTGAAGTGCTTAGAACAGGGCCTTGTGCAGAATTAGGTGCTCTAAGTGCAGGCTATCATTTATCCAACACAATGCACCCCAAGCAAGCAGGAACTTCAGAAAAGTCCAAAGCCAAGAGCCACACTGCTGCTGTCACCACGATTAAGCTCTTCCAGTGGAAGGTGATAGTTCCCTCACTGCCCCGCTCCATGGACTCTGCTTGTGCGTGCACGTGCATCCTGCAGGGGAGACACAGGAGGAGAAAAGACAAGCAGGGTCTCAACCCACATGGGATGCCCCTTCAGAATCAAGTTTCAATGAACCGGAACTGAACAGTAAAGAGGATTTTCTCAAAAGATTCCCATTTACCCAAAAACAGAATACCTAGTACCTGAGCGACTAAATCCAACTTTTGAAAAGGTGCAAGACCTCAAATGACTGAAATTTAAAATCTCAGTATCTGGTCCTGAAGTTGTTAAATGGGGATCAAGGTCTTCTATGTTGCTACTTTGGTGAAACGAGGACTCTAAATTAAGGCCCTAAAGAGAGATGTCTAACATCTCCCCACACCTTTAAGCAAAACAAGGAAAAACTGTATTAGGAAATCTAATGATTGTAACTTGCTACTTCCTGTAGCAAGCCTCCTAAACTAGTTCTTGAGAGCGTTGTGTCAAGCAAGCTTGTTTTTACAGATAAGGTGGGGTTTTATCAAATCGGGCTAGAGTGAATTCCATGAGCTTCTCTCTCAATGGCATCATGTCCTCATTTTACCCAGGTTCTCTCTCCACCCCTGACTCAAGCTGTCACAAATCCTCCTTTGTCCGATAATTTCTCCCTAGATCGACCCTTCCCTGCTATCCCCAGATCCGCCTACCTGAATCCACACCCCCACTTCCTACCTCATCCAGACAAAGGGCAAGAGTTTAAACAGGTTTCACGGTGATGTTTCACTTCTTCAACGCGGCCACGGAGAGTCGTTATGCTCACCTTCTCCACTTCTGTTTGCTTCACACAAGAACACTGGACAAGCTGTACAACGGCTCTTCCTTTAATAAAGGAACTGGGTTTTTCCTCCTGCTGGTACTTAATCCCTGAGTAACATTTCCTATTCCAACTACCCTAGGTCTTTCTCCGTCCTTCCACCACTTCCCTGACGGACCTCAGCACCACAGTGCACCGAACCCACTTCTGCACCTCCGTTCCACCTCAGTATTTACGTCATTCCCTTCTGGGCATACCCTTTCCGAGACCTCTGTCTGATCCAAATCCTACCATCCCTCCGAGATTTCTTCCATGTTACTTCCTCTCCCTTCCGATCCATTCTGGTTCTTATTAAGACTGTTGAGAGGGAACCTTCTTGTTTTATCTTCCTTGCTGGATTTTTAGGTTACTGAAAACACTCACTCTTTCAGATGCCATATGACACTCAGAACAGAACTAGCCGTATCACTGCGTAGCAAATACTTATTTACATAACCACCTTCTCTATACTGCTATATTACTGCTATTAAGCCCTAGTTCCAAATTCTGAAGGAGACCCACAGTAAGAGATACATATTTATCAATACATACATACATATATGTGTACATCTATACACACACGTATGTAACTGAAACAAGTTTTATGAAATAATACTTATCTTTACTACATGCAACCCAACCACAAGCATATATTTTAAAATAGAGTTAGCTCATTTTTTGGACCACAGCATATGAGTAAATTGTAATTAATTTTGTTAGGGTATGTTAATTTTATTATGTGGAAAAACTCCTTATTTTTGTATACACGTCAGAAACAAAGTACCCTGATGTCTGCAGTGACTTATTTTGAAACAGATTACATACACACTACATAATGTAAGTATGAAAAATTTAATTATTGAATCTGGATAAGGTAGATGGGTATCTGCTGTACTCTTCCTTCTACTTTTCCATATAAAAATATGATAGCTATTATGCATTAAATTCATTCCATGACCAATAAATGGGATTCAATCCTGTTTGAAAAACAGTGCTTTATAATTCGGAAAAAGACAAGCCACATGCTTCTGTGTTTGATAATTATATTTAAAGAGGCTCTAACATACTGAAGAATGTTCTATGGCTATTTACTGGCCAGGGGGGTCAATAAACTTTGTGTTGCTGAGTCCACCAATCTCTCCCACAACATTCTTTCTATGAAACTTTCTGCGAATCATTACGTCCTTAGCAGTAAGGTATCTGATCAAGGAACAGTTTTTTACTTGCAAAGTAAAACTGTGAACTCAGAGTTTACCCTAAGACGACTTCTTTTTTTTTTAATTTAAATTCAATTAGCCAACAAATAGTACACATCATTAGTTTCTGATGTAGTGTTCAATGATTCATTAGTTGTGTACAACACCCAGGGCTCATCACTACCCTAAGACTTCTCATCCTAGGAAAAAGCTTTGTGGTTTTCATCAAGGCTTTAAAACGACTACACCTGCGAACAACAAAAGATCAAGACAGTGCACTGAAACTGCAAAGTCATAATAAGCATATGCATGGATTAAAACTTTCCCCCTTCCTTCTCAAGAACTGGTTCTCATAAAAGAATAAATGGACAGAGTAACACCTCATGTAACTGATACCAACAGGGAAGCGTTATGGAAATCTTTAGATAATTGACATCCTTACCATTTAAGGGCCAACATTTTTAAGTCTTGCTGATGATGGATTTCTAAATTCCCAAGACTGCCTCCCTGTTGACTAGGGTCATCCATACGACCAGGTTTGAACTGTGACAGAACATAGTTATAGTTTCTTCCTGACCCTAGGAAGAAACCTGAACTAGGTGAGTCAGGGACTTGGGGGTCTAGTGAACTCTCCAGTCTTAGGTCCCTCATTTGAGGAAACAAGGTGGCTGACCTGGGCAACCTCTAAGGCCCACTCTACCATTACTAGGTCTGGGAAGCTGGCAGCCCCCAGCACATACCAGGTAATATACATTGAATATGTACTCTTCCTTATAATGAATCTTACTCACCAAAATGAACATGAAGCAAAAGGAAGTTAAAAACCATATGCAGCAACTAACAAGAATGAACAGCTAGGGCACTGGGTGGCTCAGTCAGTTGAGCGTCTGACTCTTGATTTCGGCTCAGGTCACAATCTCGGGATTGTGGTATCAAGCCCTGCTCGACAGGGAGTCTGCCTGGGATTCCCTCTCTCCCTCTCCCTTTGTCCACACCTGCTCTCTAAAATAAGTAAATCAATCTTTAAAAAAAGAAGAATGAATAGCTATTAACACAGCACAGATGAATCTGTCACACTTAATGAAAGAAACCACACACAAAAACGTACAGGCTATAGGATTCTCCTGATCTGGAGGCTGGAACTGTGGTAGGTCACCCTTGCTGGGAAGCAGGGGTAGGGAGAAGGATTTGCCAGAAGGTGGCAAAAGGGAGCGCTGGGGTGCCAACAATGCTGATGCAGGTGGTAGCTATGCAGTGCACACACAGGTAAAAATTGTCCAAGTGTACATTTCAGATGTATGCACTTTACGGCAAGTTATCCCTCAAAAAAGTAACAACTAAAATGCAAATACACAAAACACAGAGAAAGCCCGGAAATCTGTATGGCATACTAACAAAGCACTAATATCTGGGGCATAATTAAACATCAGATTTAGATGCAAAGATATTTAATCCTAAATTCTGCAAAATGCAGCAACATCCAAAACACCATTGTTGATGCAGATTGCGAATGCCCTGGTTCATTACATAATAGTTATTTAGAAAGCCAATGCTTCTCAGATTTAACTAAAAGCACACAAAGTACAATTAGAAACTACTGTCGGAAAACTTACTTTATGCTCAGTCGGAAGACTGCCTTTCTAAAGAGGCTTTACTCATGCTGGTTCCCTAAGACATATGAATGATGGGGTTTTCTTTTTGCCTAACATTGGGAAAGCTGATGGCCTTACTAAGACTCCAGGGGCTGCTAACGATATAAGAGTATTCCAATGTGGTGTACTTTATTAATTCAACTGAGTCCACCTACCTTATTCAGCATTTCAAAATGTTAAAGAACCATCTGTTCAAGATTCACTGAGAACACCATGAAACCTCATTCAGCCCAAGATATTACCCTGAATTTGATGAACTGAAATGTCATTGATTTCTATACTTGATGATGCTTCTGATGTCATTCATTACTTCAGATATTGTTATGACTGATGTTCTACTAATAAAGCATTGTAAATATGAATCTGTAAGTACCACACACAATCCTTGTGTCAGAGAAAAAATGCTCAACTGCTTTTCATCCTGGATAAACATGTAGTCAACAATCAGTAAATATATACTTCATATTATAGGACTGATTCAAAGTGTTCAATCATATCTCATTAGAGGCAAGGGTATGTTTATCTTATTAACAGGCACACTTTTCAAAGGAACAAAACTTTATATATAAACAGTGGGAAAGTGACAAACATAATTAGGCAAAATTAAATAACAAGCAGATTTGGGCACCATCACTTATTCCACTTATATAACATCCTTCATCAAAAATCTCAATAACAAACTGAGGGCTTCAGAGGGGAGGGGGGTGGGGGATTGGGATAGGCCGGTGATGGGTATTAAGGAGGGCACGTATTGCATGGTGCACTGGGTATTATACGCAAGTAATGAATCATGGAACATTACATCAAAAACTAGGGATGTACTGTATGGTGACTAACATAACATAATAAAAAATTATTATTAAAAAAAAATCTCAATAAACCTTGCCAAGTATTCTCGTCCCAACCTGGGGATAAGATTATCTGAAAGTATTACAAGTCTACTCTGAATTTCACACTAAGCAACTGACAGGCATTCAGTCTTCAGGACTCCTTGCTAATTCGTTCCTCCCTCCTTGTCCCCACCTCTAAATTCTCTTTCTTTCTTGATAATCTCTCCAACTCCTAACCCCTCCCTTCTCTCCAACTCTTGATACCTGCTGGGTTCCGGTCTTTAATGCCGCACCCCTGGACCACTGCGACCACCTCCTAAAGCATCTCACAGTCTCAGGCTGCCCCTCTCCATGGGGGCACACAGGCTGTCTACAGGAAGGGTCTAAATTCATTTCACTGGAAATCAAGGCCCTCCGTGTCTTGACCCAAACCTGTCTCTCGTATTTGCACTCTGTTACCTCGACCAACTGGCCTGATCCAGATGAACTTTAACCAGATCAAAAAGACATGCCCACATTGTTTCTACCGGCGCACCTCCCCTTTCCTCACGAGCTCCCCCCACGCACGGTCTCAGCACCCCTTCCACCTCTACCATCTATTTGGTGCCTGCCTCTTGACAGGACAGGCATCTGACATATTTTGTCTCTAATGTCTCTAATTCCACAGATTATGTTTAGTCTATCATGATGAGTATCAAGGAAGTCAAGGACTTTAACAAGGTCACAAACCCAAGAGTGATGAGCCAAAGTTCCAACTCAGGTCTGAGTCCACAGCCTGTGTTGTTCTAAACCCTCAGGCCTCCTCGACTGCCATCCCCAACTGTTTACCTACCAAAACCGCGGGAGTTCCCCCCCCCGCCCCCGTCTCACTCACGTTAACCTTTTCCATACAAAGTTGCTTCTTATCACCTCCAATTTAGTGCTCACTCAGGAGTGTTTCATGNACCCCCGCGTCTCACTCACGTTAACCTTTTCCATACAAAGTTGCTTCTTATCACCTCCAATTTAGTGCTCACTCAGGAGTGTTTCATGTTATTTTTTAAATGAAATATCTTTTATGTGTAGTATTTTACAATTTACAAACATATAAAAATAAAAACCATGGAATAAGTTACACAGTACAATAAACTTTGTGTGTACGTGTGTTTCAGTTACATGATGAATAACATCTACCTCTTAATCCTACTGGTCCATCTCTGGCTCTATACTTAATTCTTGGGTAATAATGTTAAAGTCTACATTTGATGACCTACTTAACTTGTGATCTGGACTTGAAGGCCTCTGGGCCACCCCAGTGGGGCCTGACTTGGTCTTCCTGGGTCACACCCAGGAGTGTCAAGGACGTAGTCTAGCTAGAGAGCCCCCCACTTTCCCCCAGGTTACAAGTGAACCCCCAGGCAGCCTGCAAACCACCCTTGTTTGCACTGGAGACAACCCACTCCTCCTGGGCCAGCTGCAAGACAGGGACCAGGAGGAGGAAGAGCTGGGAGGGGCCTGCCCACATTGAGAAGGCTTCTCCAGAGAAGTCTTAACAACCAGCAGCTAGCAAGAAGAGACCCCTTCCTTCTGAATAGCCTCTCGCAGAAGGCAGCAGTTTTATAAGTAGTTCTCTGGTGGTTTGGGTGGCAATTTTCCCCGTTCATTCCAACCGAAACTGTACACGCCCAGGGCACTCACAGTGCTAAGGAGGCCACTAAGATGCTGTGTTGTTAGAACAATGGGCCCTCCAATTTTTTTTTTCCAAGTAACAGAAATTTGATCTCCAAGATGCAAAAAATCAAATGATAAGCAGAAAACTCTTCCAGCTTGCCATACCCCTCTCTTCCATCCCCAGTTATTCGTTTCTAATGGCTGGGAATCATTGCCAAGAGTAAGCCCACCTTTGCGATGTTCTAGAACCTTTGATACGGAACTCACAGGAAACAAAGTACTTGAATTAATGTGTTCCAAGTATTTTCACGTCCAGGAAATGAAAGAAAGATTGTATGTATTTTGCAGCAATGCACAGAAACCTTCCACGGCACAGGCACACACACACAGTCATAAACTGAATACGCTTTCCCAGGAGATCAGGCAGCTCACAGGGGCAGAATCCGGCGGGGAGCCCTGCGTCCGTCACCGCAGGGTGGTGTCCCGGGATGGTGGGAGGAGCCCTGGGTGGTACAGACATCCACTTCCCCACGGCTGCTTCCTCTCCCAGCCCGCGGCTCACGGGGCCACCACGCCCGTCTTTCTCACGGTGGCCTGACAGGGGCTGACACTGTCACACGGTCTGTTTTACGGAGTCCCAGGTTTCCAGGAAAAGGAGGATTCAAGGCTCTCCACTTGTCAGAAGGCTCGGTGTTAGAGAACAAAGTTAGATGCACTTCAGGCCGGTTAGGGCCGGGACAGTTTCACACTGTCAGGGAAGTGGGCGGAGAACCAGCTCGGTTCCAGCCCGGAGCCGGCACGCTCCCAACCAGGTATTTGTTCAGCTCTCAAATCACACCCGAGCACTGACATTTTTCAAGGAACTAAGCGATACAGGCTCTGGCGGCTCATGAGTCTAGGCCATTTAAATTCCTAGAACCCCGCGGGGCGATGAGGGAGGACTGGGGGCAAGCACGGAAATAATCTGTATTTCTTTCAAGCCCCTCACAAACTAGGAAGGACCACAAAGCTCTAAATACATATTTACACAGGCGAGAGCAGGTGGAGAGACTTACCAAACACCACACAACAGGCAGCGGCCCGGGAGCGGCAACCAGCTCACCTTCCTGCCCGAGAGGCACTGGAGTCTGTAGGGCAGGCAGGCTGGNATATTTACACAGGCGAGAGCGGGTGGAGAGACTTACCAAACACCACACAACAGGCAGCGGCGGCCCGGGAGCGGCAACCAGCTCACCTTCCTGCCCGAGAGGCACTGGAGTCTGTAGGGCAGGCAGGCTGGAGATTCGACAGCACCTATCGTGTGACTCACCCCGGACTCTGGAGATACTGCCCACGTATCTCCAGGTATTCCTGTGTTTGACTCCGAGAAACTCCACCCTGCACTGTGACCAGCTCAACGGCCGGCGATCGGATACTGCGTTCAACCCACCGCGGGACAAACGGGCTCTTTGTGCTGCCAGAAGATGCACATTCTGTATGGGGGGGAGCAGCCTTGAAGGGGGTCCTACTATCCCACAGCTCCGGGATGGCAAGAGGAGCCTGGAAGACACTCAGTCTGGCACTCCTGGTTTGCTGATGAGGAAATGGACTCAATTCCACACTCTCTGGTTGGGCAGCGTCCGTGCAAAGCTGCGAATCGAGCATAGGAAACACCAACAGGAATGATGGCAGAGGGCTCCGGCAAAGGAAACACCAACAGGAATGATGGCAGAGGGCTCCGGCAATGGTCCCAACGCCTCGGGAAGGGCAACGGCTCAGAAGAAGTGAGAGGAGTGGGGAGACTCTCTCCTCTGTGACCTCATTCACAAGGCAGACGCTCGGCGGTGCCTCCTCGTGTCAGGTGCGGCGAGGCGTGGTGTCGCAAGGGGGGCACAGTCCAGCGGCCAGGGAAACAAGGGCAGCCTCTGTGGAGGGCCAGGAGTGAACCGGGAGGAGCAGCCGGAGGCAGCGAGGAGGGATGGGGGCAAGGGACGAAGGTGACACGAGGCAGGAAGAAAGAGACTTGTGACTCTGACGGTGCTTCAGGTAAAGGGAGTTCTGAGCTGGTCAGCCAAACAGCACTTGGCGGACTTGGAGGACTCAGCGCAAGGTGAAGAAGGCAGGAGTGGGTGGGCAGATGGCGGGGATCAGACCTCGAGGGTTCCCATGACATCGCGCTAGGGCGTTTGGATTTCACCCCACAGGCCACACGCGGCAGCTGCTAATGGGATGAGGATGACCAGATCCCAGTTTCGGACAGGTCCCTCTGAGGGAACAGTCCAGGCGGAACACACTGGCACCTGCTGTTTGAACCTAAGGCAAGAGCTGCTGGAGGCTGTGTAGGGCAGTAGCGGGGAAGGAGAGAACAGCGCCTGAGGCACACCAAGGAGGCAGCACCAAAAACATGTGCCCCCAGCTGGATGTGGGGATTAAAAGGGAGAGTCAAGGAAAACCCCACTTCTCCTTCATTCCTTCTGGTGGCCAATAAGATCATTCACAAGACGGAAAACTGGGGAGAGGGAGGAGGAGGAGGAGACAGGGGAGAGGAGGGTTCAGCTTCAGACGTGCAAGGATTTGAGGTTCCTGTGGGACATCCAAGTAACTACAGGTGTCCAGATGAATGCTCCAAGAGAGGAAGGGGCTGAGAACTGGAGCCCTCCAGTGACAGTGCCTGGGGGTGACTTACTAAGGGGCTACGCATGGAAAGGTCAGGCAGATCTGATCAAATCCCCGCTGCCATTTAGTAGCTATATGACCTTGGGCAAATAAATTAATCTTTTTGAGACTCTGATCTCATCTGAGGAAATTCCTCCTAGAAATTATGAAATCAGAAAACGACTGCTGTCATACCAAACAAGATATTTTGTATTTTTCTCCTGCCCTTTTGTGATCGCATACTGCTTCATGTTATAACAATTCAACTACTAACTCTGCAACGGATTACAATCTTTCCTGCCGTCAGTAATTTATCTTTAAATCTCTTTTGACTTCCCTTGTATGAACAGATTCTCAAATATTTGAATTACCATAAGTCACACGAAAAAATCAGGCCAGGGTGCCTGGGTGGCTCAGTCAGTTAAGCGTCTGCCCTTGGCTCAGGTCATGATCTCAGGGTCCTGGGATCAAGCCCCACATCGGGCTCCCTGCTCAGCAGAGAGCCTGCTTCTCCCTCTCCCTCTGCCGCTCCCCCTGCTCATGCTCTTTCTCTCTCAAATAAATAAAACCTTAAAAAAAAAAAAAGGCCAGAATGGTCAGAAAAGAGGGGGTTTCCTGCCCTTCACATTAAATAAGAAATGCAAAGATTTCAAGATTGTTGTGTGGTTTTAGTGGTATAGATTTAGTTCCGTGTTGGGGGGTGTGATGGAAGACAGAAGGGCGNTCCTGGGATCAAGCCCCACATCGGGCTCCCTGCTCAGCGGAGAGCCTGCTTCTCCCTCTCCCTCTGCCGCTCCCCCTGCTCATGCTCTTTCTCTCTCAAATAAATAAAACCTTAAAAAAAAAAAAAGGCCAGAATGGTCAGAAAAGAGGGGGTTTCCTGCCCTTCACATTAAATAAGAAATGCAAAGATTTCAAGATTGTTGTGTGGTTTTAGTGGTATAGATTTAGTTCCGTGTTGGGGGGTGTGATGGAAGACAGAAGGGCACTGGGGTTTGGAAACGAGAATGTTATCAGGATAAATAAAGCCTACCCTAAGTAACAGAACTTTCCGTACAACTATACTGTAATATTTAAGAGGAAGAGTGTCTACCAAAGTTAATATTGCATAGCCTCTATCCTCTCACTCAGTTCAAGGTTTTAAACAAATGTTAAAAATAAACCTAGCAAATGGATCTTGCCTTAAACTAAATGTTAAATCAATACNGCTGGGGTTTGGAAACGAGAATGTTGTCAGTATAAATAAAGCCTACCCTAAGTAACAGAACTTTCCGTACAAGAGGAAGAGTGTCTACCAAAGTTAATATTGCATAGCCTCTATCCTCTCACTCAGTTCAAGTAAAGGTTTTAAACAAATGTTAAAAATAAACCTAGCAAATGGATCTTGCCTTAAACTAAATGTTAAATCAATACCGTACTTTTTATATAAGAAAAATATATTTTTTCTCTGCTGGACTCATTTTGCTTATTCTATTTATAATCCTTAAAATGAACATCTTAAAACTACAATAAGATTTAAAAATCAGACTGCCCACTAAGGCATAGAGAATTCAATTCCACATACCCGAGCTCATTCATTTTTCTTCTGGTTTTGCCTTCAAATTTGGGCTCCAATTTGTCTTACTTATTTTTATGGCTGCTGTCCGAGTCTGAAAACACCTTGGTCCCCGGACATTTCCTGTCATCTCCAACTTACTTGCTAAAACACATTCACAATCGCCTCTTCCTTCCTTCCCTGGTAGCTTCAGACACCCACGCTTTCATGCACAGCCCAGCTCTCCAAATCCACTTCATGTCTGTGTCCCAGTCATAAACATCACAAAATAATTCACTCAAGTTTCTAATATAAAATTACTTGACAATCACCTCCAGGCTCTCTAGTAGTTGGCTCACTTAATAATTTTGATTAAGCACAGAGAATGATTCAATTCAGAGCTATCGTCTTCAGAACTTGATTCCTGGCTGTCTTCCACCTGACCACATGTGGCCTGGCTCAAGCATGACCAGTTGGAGAGGGCACTTTGGTCCCTGAGTGCTGAGACAGAGCCTGTATCCACTCCTCAACATGCCAACTCTAACCTGAGGTTCTTGTGGCTCCCAGACCATCTGGACTCTGGATGGCTCCCTTTAAACTCACAATACACCTGGCCATCCCTCTTAGCCAGCCTCTAAGATTTCGACTCTCACTGACCTATAGATCCAAGATACCTCCGAATGCTCTGCCTTGAATAGACCTGAGCTTCCCAGACTCGAACAGATTCAACTCATTTTCTGTGTGTCTGAAAGATCCTCTCCTAGCCTGCTGCCAGTAGGAGGCACGATGAAGGCGGGCAGACAGCTGGACCAGATGGTATCTGCCGCTAAAGCAGCAGCATCTCCAGGGCACACAGCTCCTGGTCTGCCTTAGTTGTCTCTCAGACACTAGGAGATGCACACAGCCTGGGTCAGAAGACTAGTGAGAAGGAATTCTTTCAATTTAAACATTACTTTGAAACACAAACACACATACACACACACACACCCCCCTAACTAGACCATGACTCACATTAGAGGTTATGAATAACAAAGAGCATCTCGTCACCATGATGCCTCACTCACAACTGCCCCCATCGCACCTGCCAGCGGAGCTGCTCACACCCAGGGAACAGTGTACCATAACCTAGAGCATCATTTTCTCACTATCATGTTACACTCCAAGATTGTCTTACTTTCTTCAGAACCCAGTTCAGGTTCTGTGACCTCTTGTGACCCAAAGAACTCTGCTGGCAAATTCAGGGTTACTTACTTGCTTTACTAAGCTCTTTCTTTATTCTCTTTGCCCTCCCTCCCTCACTCCCACCCTCAGATACCTCTTAAATTCTTCTTTCTTATGAGATATCTTTATTAATTCCTACGACCAGCAGCCTTGAGAGAAGTCTCAGGTTTTGTGTAAGTAGACAAGGATAGTTAGCTGCTCACTGGCTGTATCGGAATAAACTGGGGCAGGAAAGGCTTTTGAAAATAAAAGATTTCGCCAGTTAAATTGGTAAAACTTTGGAAAGACATTCTGTTCCCATCTTTCCATATTTAAAAGACACATACCCCTGACCTAACAATTTCACTTTTAGAAATGTAACCATATACGGTTACAGAAAAAAGATGTACAAAAATATTCAGTACAGTATTACAAAACAAACATGGGGAAAAAAATCACTCTAGGAGGAATTTAAGTTGTGTATCAATAGGAGATTGGTTAAATAAATAATGGATAGATACGTTTCGTGCAGAAAACATTTCTGTAAGGATACATAAGAAACAACAGTTCTTATCTCTAGGTATAAAGATTATAAATTAGAACATTTTCCACTTTATGCCCTTTATGGGATTTTTTTCTATAAACTTGCACTCTTTAAATTAGCTAGTTAATAGGGGGAAAATATGAACCTTCATATTTTAGGCTTAAAGTTCTACTGCAATCTTCGTTTAACAATGTTATTCAATCTTTGTTAAACAGGAAATAGAACAAACAAGGCACAAATAGAAACTCAAGAGAGCAGATACACGTTAAAATGTGTTTGCTCCAGGAGCTAACGATTTCATTGTTAAACTCTAGGAACTCTGGCTTAGAGTCTCAGAAGATCAGTTTGTTGTTTCCTCAAGCACCTGCTATATAGGTTATAGACTCTTTAGAATCTAAATGGCTTGATTAAACCACGGACCTTGTGCTAAACCTGTGTTTACACTTAAAATCAGTTTTACTCTGGAAACTGGGGTGAGATTGGGAAGAGAGAGAAACCCACCTTTGTCAAACCTTAAAAATAAATACACACCCTCAAATTAAAAGAAAAAAAAAAAAGACTATGCCCAGGCCCTTTATAGGACTTACTGATTCTTTGGGTCTGCGAGTCCAATCTCTGTATTTTGAACAAGCACCCCAGGTAAGTCCTATGTTGCTGTATGGCCCCGTGCACACCAGAAGTAACTACACTTAGCAAACACCATGTCTTAACCAAAGGAAACAACACAGCGGAGAGTAGAAAATTATGTGAACAAAGGTGTTCACTAGGACACAACTCCAAGATTTTAAAACAAATAACTTTTTAAAAAAGATTTTGCTTATTTATTTATTTATTGAGCGTGAGTGGCAAGGGGCAGAGGGAGAGGAAGAGAGAGAACCTCAAACAGGCTTCAAGCTCAGCAGAGCCCAGTGAGGGGCTCAACCTCATGATCCTGAGATCATGACTGAACCACCCAGGTGCCCCTAAAACAAATAACTTCTTTAAAAAGTGATATGGTGTTTGGAGCTAGCACTGGGTGTATGCAGAACCCTCCCAGCCCTGCCATCAACCCAACCCTTCCAGCTCATTTGTGGTTGTCAGCAGCAGTAATAGGGAAAAGCCATCTTTGGGGCTGGGAGGGAGTTCAAACTGCAGACCAGTGTTTTTCAAATGATGGCTGCAACCACCTGATTCCTGGGCCCCGCGTGACCAACAGTGCAGGGGCCAAATATGCAGATGTGCATTAGACAGACTCCTTTCTCCCTCCCACCTCTGTCCATTCTTATGCCCAGTAAAGTTTCATAACTACTATGCTAGTCTGGTAATTTCTGAACATCCCATTGTAGGATCACTTCAGGTCCCTGTTATCCCAGCCCAACCCCAGACTTAGTGCATCAAAATCTCTAATAGAGGTTTCAGGTGTTAAACCACTGCCCCAAGTTATTCTTATAAACAGGGAGGTTTGGGACACCAATTCAGGTCAAACTCATTTTAAGCTAAAGAAACCAAGGCCCAATAAAGTTAAATAATTTCCCCAAGGACTTAGTACCTGATTAATGATAGTTGGGACACCAAAAACCTGGTGAGCTAATTCTTTCCCCTTATACCAACAGTACTGATTAATGTTTATCATGAGTACCCGTGCAGTTTCTGATTCATCATGATGAGGCGTAAAGTAAATGACTAACGAAGTCTGAACCCAGAGGGCATGTCAGAACGTCTATCTGCCCCTTGGAGTTTTTCCACTTTCAATATCAGGATGAGGAGAAATGTAAAAACAGCACAGCTGATAGAAAAGTAAAGACAGCCCAACACATTTATAACCAGGTGAGGATGATTCGAAAGTCTCGCTATTTCTTCTCCAAATATTAGAAACTTTAGCAAAAAGGACTCTAATAAATCACACACTTTCAGAGCATCAGCCCGCACCTTGCTGTGGGAGAGAGGAGGGCGTCTCCTACAGAGACTACACCCTCACCCTGGAACCAGTATCTCTACACCCATCGACAAGGAACAGGGAAGAGAAAAAAAATCCTGGCTTGGAATGCACACCGCAAGTTTTAATTCAGGGGGAGTTCAATCGAGTTATAATTGCCTCTAATTGGCCCTCCCACGCGGTCTCAATTTACAGCTGTAATCAGTTCCACAAAGAATGAGCTAAATTTCTTTTCTACCTTTGAAATCAGAATCATCTCCAGTTAGGTTCTTATCATTACTGTTTTGATTTCTTTTTTAATAAACCAATGTATAAGAAAAGGATGAATGAATGAATAAAAGCAAAGATGCAGGCAGATCTTTTGGAAATAAGCACTGATCCCTATGACCTAATGATAACCCAGTGGGATTCAAATTTGTAATGGGGACGGATGCCAACTCGGGGAACCGTTCCGTTCCAGGGCACGCCATCCAAAAAACACATTCATCTGGTCAGACATTTTCCATACTCTGATTTTATCTTTCTTGGCATGCTCGACTCTTCTCTAATAAAGTCACAACCCTCTGTTGCCATGGAACCCAATCAGACATGGAGCCTGTTACTATGACTTCCCTGCAAGTCTAAAAAAAGACCCAGTGACCAAAAGAACAGCCCTTTCTTGAAAAAAAAAAAAAAATCCAAGGCAAAGAGGCTCCAAAAAAGGACCCAACCCTTTTACATCCATTGAAGTTTAAGCTCTCATGCAGGCTAACTTGAACTCTGGAGACAAAGCTAGCCAGTGTTTTACAAAAATTTTTCAGCTGGGACATTCCATAGAAGACAATTTTATAAATAAGCACCTGGCAAAGAGGGTAAAACTGTTCTTAGGATTTCTTCTTCTTCTTCTTTTTTTTAAATTCTAGGCAAGCTTCCTTAAATTTGAGTACCTGTTTAGCAAACACATGTCAATCAGCAGCTACCAAATTGCAATATTCATTTCCACCAATACTTAATTTTTGCCAAAAAGCTCATTATCTCTCTGTAAAGAAAAGATAAGCAAAACCGTACAATCGACCCTGTGTTCTGTCACATCTGGAGCTGGACTAAACCTGGAGAGAAGAACATGAGACTCATAGTAGAGTGACTGAAGGAAAGAGAATTAACATGGGCGCAGAGCCTACCATGAGCCAGGCACTTTTATGTCATCGTGGGAACCCCGCAACAGAGGCACTTCTGTGTCTCTCTCCTACAGATAAGGTACCAAGGCTCCGAGAGCTTAAGAGCATGCTCAAGCTGCCATGCTAAGACAGTGTCTGCCTTCCAAACCCAAAGCTATTCACTCACTCAACCAACATTTATTTCTGGCCTCACAGGTGCTATGCACTTTGTTCGGCTTTGTTCTTTACAATAGAACTTGCAGCCTGTAAAGCTTATCTGTGAAGAGGGCATGGAGTCTATCTGTACCGGCCCAAGGGGCCAGTTCTGGCTGTACCCATTTATAATAAACACCGCATCTGCACGGCAGCAGCCAGCCCTTGGGAGAATCATGAGTAAATGCCTTGGCCACTTAAATAAGATGACAAGGGGCCAGACACCTACAACCATCCCTCAAAAGACTGGCTGCTGACGAGGCCTTCCAGCTGTGGACTCGGCAGTGGGGAGGACCCAGAAGCTCCAGGTGCTGGGTCTTGTGCAATTTTAGTAATGAAGTAAAAGCCACGCCAGGCAAACTCACAAGTTATTCTACTACCACTGGTTTGGGAAAACTGGCTTCAAGAAATGACTAGTAAGAAGGAACATGGGGGCGCCTGGCTGGCTTAGTCGGGAAAGAGCATGGCATCCTTGATCTCAGGGCCATGAGTTCAAGCCCCATGTTGGGTATAAAGCTTACTTTAAAAAAAAGGGAGATTTAAAGAAGGGATATATAAAAGCATGGAAATTAATTTAGAAGTTATATTATTAATCACACCAGCCTTTTCAGCTAGAGATATCCCACCTATTTCATCATACAATGAATACAACTACTTCCATTAAAAGAAATTTCAAAAACCAACACAAGACCACAAAGAGATGGCACTTCACACCCACCAGAAGGGCTATAATCAGAAGACAGTAGTAAGAAACACTGGCAGGGGCGCCTGGGTGGCACAGCGGTTAAGCATCTGCCTTCGGCTCAGGGCGTGATCCCGGCGTTCTGGGATCGAGCCCCACATCAGGCTCCTCCGCTATGAACCTGCTTCTTCCTCTCCCACTCCCCCTGCTTGTATTCCCTCTCTCGCTGGCTGTCTCTATCTCTGTTGCCACTTCCCACCCACCAGAAGGGCTATAATCAGAAGACAGTAGTAAGAAACACTGGCAAAGATGTGGAGAAACTGAAGCGCTCGTCCACTGCCGGTGGGAACATGGTGGGAACGTGGTGGGAACTGGTGGGAAAAGCAGTAGGAACTGGTGGGAATGCGGTGGGAACTGGTGGGAACACAGACCGGTGCAGCTGCTGGGGAGACACTCTGGCAGATCTGCAAAAGGTGGAGCACAGAACTCCCAGGGGAGCCAGAAATTCTACTCCTCAGCACAGACTCAAGACGAAAACATGAGCCCACCCAAACACTCATACACGGATGTTTAGGGCAACAGAGTAATTCTAAGAGCCCCAAACTGGAAACAACCAACCCAAGTGTGCATCAGCTGATGAGTGGGTCAATAAAACGCGGGAGGGCTGTGCAGTGGAAGGTTATTTGGCAATAAAAAGGACCGAAGTGCTGACACAGGCTACAACACAGGTGAATTTTGGAAACTTTATGCTGACTGAAAGAAGCCAGGCACAAAAGACCACATATTACATCTGATTCCACTTACAGAAAATGTCCAGGACAGGTGAATCTAGAGGAACAGAAAGTAAATTAGTGGCTGGCCTGGCCTGGGGGCTTGGGAGGGAGGAAATGGAGAGTGATTGCTAATGGGCCTGGAGTTTGTTTTGGGGGATGATGAAAACGTTCTGAAATGGACTGTGGTGGTGAAATCATACACTTTTAAATGAGGGGATGGTATGGTATGTGCACTGTATCTCAAAGTTGTTATTTAAAAGAACAAAAAAGGGGGGAAAAAAACACAACCAGTTTTTTTGTTTTGTTTTTGGTTGCCCTATCGAATAACAAAACAGCCCAAGTGACAAGACTGCCTGACCCTGGACAAGTTACTTGTCTTTGGGGGTCTCTGTGCCTCATTAAGGAAACAAGGCTCATGCCCGAACCAGAAGCTCTCTTCTAGCCCCCTCGAGGTGGGAAAACCACTTGGATGAAAATCTCTCAGTGTTCAAACAAGGGGAATCAGACCTCCTACTCCAGCGGAATCTTTCCAAGCTTCCCTCGTGCGATTCTTCCCTTCATCCCAGTGTTTCCACTCCTCAACAAATTTCTGAGCACCTGCCGTGTGTAGGTCTTGATGCTAGACCGTTTTCACGACCTCTAGTTCTCAGCCCACAGTCCACAGGGGAGGTAAGTATCGTTCTCATCCTACAGGTGTGGAACAGACTCAAAGATTATGCAGGTGGCCAAGTGGCAGAGAGAGGATTTGAACTCAGAACCAAAGTCTAGGCTGTTTCTCTTACTCCTACAACCTGGGTTTTTCAAACTGGCTCCGCAGGCATATTCTTGGAACTTCCACGGGTTTGCTACAAACAATTTTAAAAGATGTATTTATTTGGATGGCAAAGAATATTAATGTAATCATACTGGGAGATCAGAGAGATAACCAGCTGCTAACCAAGTACTATCCTGAGATTTCAATCACGCTGGGCCCAGGTATTAGTACTTCTTTAGTCAATAGGAAACATGATGGCTGACTATCAGTTTCCTGGGACAGCACCACAAATCGGGTCGCTTAAAACAACAGAAATTTATTGTCTCAGTTCTGGAAGCCTGAAATCAAGGTGTCAGCAAGGCCAGGCTCCCTCTGAAGGTGCTAGGGAAGGGACCATTCTAGGCCTCTCTCCCAGTTTCTGGCAGCCTCATCAGGCATTCCTTGGCCTGTAGTTAAATCACACCAGTCCCCAGTCAGTCCTCACATTGCGGGTGCTCTCCCGGGGGTCTTCACATCATCTTTCTTCCATTCACGCCTACCTCCAAATCCCCTCTTTTTAGAAAGAGACCAGTCATACTGGGTTACAGCCCATCCTAATGTCCTCATTTTGACTTGGTTCCTTCTGTAAAGACCCTATTTCCCACCAAAGTCATCTTCTGGGGTACTGGGGGTGAGGGCTTTGTAAAGGGCAAACTCACTCCTGTGTCTTCTCTCAACCTACTACCACAAGGCTGGGCACCGCACGATCCTCTAACACCAGCTGGGTATCCTACAGTCCAACTTGACTCTGCCACTATCCACCTGCAGAAAACATCAGATCACACAGGTTAAGGGATCAGCACTACAAGTCTGCCAACCCCTGATTCAGCCACCAATCCCCAGTCCAGGTTGTTACCTGTGTTTCTGACCCACTGGCTACAAACTGGAGGCTCCCATGACCCTCTCCCCGGGTTCCGTTAATTTGCTAGAGTGGCTCACAGACTCAGGAAGACGGTTACTCAATTACCAGTTTATTGTAAGGATGTAACTCAGGAAGAAATGCACAGGGCAAGGTCCAGGGAAAGCAGAGCTTCCATGCCCTCTCTCGTAGCCACTCTCCCTGAATCTCCACGTATTCATCAACGCGGAAGCTCTCCGAACCCCAACCTTTAAGCTAGGTTAAACCATTGGCCACTGGCTATTACATCAACCTCCAGCCCCTCTCCCCTCCCCAGAGGTGGGAGGTGAACTGAAAATTTCAATCTTCTCATCAAGGTTCGTTCCCCAGCAACCGTCCCATTCTTAGGGGCTTCCCAAAAGTCCCTAATTAGCAAATTCCACTGCATTTGAAAGAGGTTTGCTATATAAATCACAAAAGACAACCATTTCACTTTTATCATTATAATCACTTAGGAAATTCCAAAGGTTTTAGCAGCTTTGTGTCACAGATGGAAACAATGAGCAAATATATACAGTTGATCCTGGAACAACAGGAGTTGGAAGGACACAAGCCCACTTACACGCGGGTTTTTATACTGCAGTGCTGTGTATGTATTTCCTCTTCTTTATGATTTTCTTAGCAACATGTTCTTTTCCCTAACGTACTTTATTGTAAGAATACAATATGTGATACATGCATAGGACCTACAAAATACGTGTTCATCAACTGTTTTGGTTATCAGTAAGGCTCTGTCAACAGTGGGGTACCTGTAGTTATTTTGGAGGCGGGGAACCAAAGTTACATGTGGATTTTCCACTGTGGGAAGGGGGGTGTCAGTCCTCCAATTGTTAAGTGTCAACTGTATTTCTTATTATAAATCACAGTATCACAGACTTCAACATATCTTTTTGAGGGGACACAATTCAACCCATAACCCTGACTTTAAATGTAAATGATGCAGCATTTCCAGATAAAGATCAAAGGGTCTCACAGGGAAAGAAGGTGTCAAACACAGAGTTTTTCTAACAGTAGAGTTAATGGATTGAGCCTTTCCACATAGTAACAGGTAACAGAATCATTCTAAATGCAAAAGAAAACCTGCATGTACGGATTTAGATCATCTGAATATTAAGAGAGTGTTAACTTAAATTGTTACTATCCTTGTATTTTTCATGCATTTGAAAGTTTTCATAATAAAATGTTCAGGGAAAATTTCCTTAGACAGTTGAAGAAATCTGCTAATGAAATCTTTATTCTTAAAGAACACCTAAGTAAAAACACCAATTAGTATCTCTGAACAAACACTTCTCTATAAGCCAAGAGCAAGGAAAAGATAAATTTTAAAATATGAAAATAAGGGTACCCGTCTTCCTAATTAGGCTTATTTAAATAACAAATGTAGCCAATGCCTTAACTCATCATTTGATGTCCTTCAACAGTGAACTCTGGAAAGAAAGGCCTGCTACCTGTTGGGAGTGTATAAACTCCAGTATTACACTAGTATCTATGCACGAAATTCTTAATTCATTCTTTTCTTTCTCGCTTCCTTCCATTTCTCTATCCATCCAAATATTTATTGTGCATTTTGTGCCAAGCACAGGAGATACAGTCCCTGCCCACTTTCTGGTGGGGAGAGAACCAGCAAACCACAAGTGACAAGAATGAATATAAAGGCTCACAACAGACTTGAGCACAGGTGGGGTGGGGGAGCACCCAAGTCAGGTGGGAGATGAGAACAGGAGTCAGGGAAGACCCTTTCAGTACATTATCTTAGAAGCCTTCAACAACCTTCTAAGGAAAGAATTATACTTATTTTTTACACAAGGAAACTGGCTCAAACGGGTTGAGGAAATGGTCTAAGATGAGCTCACACAGCGTGGAAGAACTGAAAAACCAGGCCTAGCCTCCCCGGAGCCCTGGTGCCACACTGCCCTGTCCAAGCTCTAAGCACACCAAAGAGGGCTTGAAATGGGCTGCATTTAGACGATCTGACCACTTCTCATCACCTCCACTGCTAGCATCCTCATCCAGGTCACTGTCATCAGGCCTTACACATCCCTCTACACCAGCTCACATCCATCTTTAATCCAGGAGCCAAGGCAATCTCGGAAAACGTAAACCGGCCTCCCACACCCTGTGTCCTTACTCACTCTGTCTCTGTCACATGGCCTCCTCGATGTGCCTCACATACAACAGGTATACTCCTGTTTCAGGGAGTCTGTGCTTGCTGTTCCCTCTCCCTGGAATGCAATTACCCTTAGATAGCTGTATGGCTTACTTCCTCAGGTCTTCCTTCAATGATATCTCTGAGAAGAGCTTTCCTTGAGTTTCCTATTTACAACTGCTTCTTTCTACTCCCACCCCTTGGGCCTCCCCGGCCCCCTTGCCGCGATTTGTGTTTGAACACTGTACTTACCACCATCTAACACACTGTGTATTTCACCTATTGGTCTGGTCCGTCTACCTTGCCTTACCAGAATATGAGCTTAATGAGGACGATTTTTGTTCTGGTTCCTGGGATGCCTGGCATATAATAGGTGCTCAATACGTATTTGTTGAATTAGGCTGACAGCAGAATGGTTACGAGCATGATTCATCCCTGAGCTGCTTATGAATGGGCTCTCCCACACACCACACTCCGGACCTGGTGGAAGGGAGTCATCAGGAGACACCTGGGCAGGAGAGGGTGGGAAGAAGCCAACCCAAAGTTTACAGGGGACCTCATTCTTCAATCCAGTGCCATGAAAAGGTGCCTGAGGGACTCCTTTTCCATGCCACAGGCTGTGAGGACACAAGTACCATCAATCTTGATGCTATGGTCCAAGGAAGCCCATTAGGACCAGTGATCCCAGAGCTATCAATGTCCCCCAGAGCTGTCTTGGGTGACAGGGACTCCTCAGACAAAGAAATCAGGGGAAGTAAAGGGGAGCCTATATTTTTGCCTTCTAAGTGCTAATCAACGACAATGACAAAACTCTGCTGGGGTGTTCAAGACAGTCTTTATGTTCCCAGGCTGAGCTCCACCTGTTCACATAAGGGGCATTTTCTTACACTGGCCTGTTGTACCCCAGGTCTATGAAAGCTCACCAGAGCTACTAAAAGAAAACCACAGGGGTTCAGTTCTCCAGGAGTTCTCGGACAGCAACGGGCAGACTCTGAACCTGCCTACATAGTGACTGGCAGGAGTGAGACAGTCTAAGCATCTCAGCATCTTCTGAGTCTACGGAGTGATGGACAGTGAAGAAGCAAGCAGGACATGATCACCCAGGACCAAACAGCAGCAGACGCCTCTGAAGGACGGCAAATGGAACACTCTCCCCTGGGGAGGAGCCCGTGCCACAGAGCGCGCGTCTGCCAAATTCCAAACTCCTCCTCATTCCAGCCCCTTGCAGAAATCCTGGCCGTGTGCATTAGACCATGTGCGAGACAGGATGGAAGTGGGGTGACACATAATAACAGGAAATCCATAAGTACCTGACTTCATAAAGTTCTGTAAGGTACCAGGGTGCCTTTCAGCTCTGAAATTCTATGAAGGAACTAAAGTCATTGCAAGGCTGTTTCTGAGAAGCAAAAAAAACCCCGCTGAGAACCGGTACTATAATTTCTTGAGTTTGCGTCAGTCCATTTTCTTCGGTGAGAAAAAAGGTGACTGGTTTAGGTTACGAAGGCAATGTGCCACTATAAAAACCTGCTGGTTGCCATGACAATTAACATCTCTGTTCCTCCCTTTTCTGCAGCATCCTTCTTCCATCTGAGTCAAATTGAAGCAGCTATCTGTGACGCCCATGATTTAGTATTTCCTGTGCACAAGGAGACCATACATACACACAGACACAAAATACATACCAAAGGGCTAATTGGAGGTGAACCGAAACCTTCAAAATTGGTACCATCTGTCCTCCTCTGCCAACTGTGCCCTATAAACAACTATCAGGAACAACCCTGCAGCAGGGTGTGGAAGGGAAGACGGGCCAGAAGGGCTTAACAGTGGACACCTACTCCTGGTCTAGAGCCTTCTCAGAGCAGGCTCTGGGCTGGTTCTTCCCAGAAGGGTCCAAGAATGCACTGTCCTTCTTGCTGCAGGCTGTCCTCCCCAGCCTGAGCTCCTCAAGAGCAGTGCCCGCATCTGACTCACCTCAGGGCGTAGAGTAGCGCTGGGTGCACAGGGAAGCGCTGAGGACAATGACGGGGGCTCCGGGATAAGGCAGCCAGTTGCTCCTTACATTTTGTACTGAGTTTGGGCCTAGCCTGCTTCAAACAGGCCCTCTGTGAGAAACAAGCCAGGGGAGAGTTCTAGATCCATGCTCAAGGAAGGGTGTGTCGCTTGGGATGTCTACAGCACAGCCCTACTCTTGGTTTCCATCACTGTGCTCATGAGCCTTCCTAGATCCAGGACAAAACAAGGATAAAGCAAAAAGTCAGAGCACTGATGTGATTGATCTTCTCAGGATAAAGGTTCTCATCAGGTAGTACATTTCATTGCAAACATGTTTGTTTTAGAAAAGCTATGAAAATACTGAGAAGCCAGAGGAAGGGAAAAAAAGCACCCATCAAGTGTCTACACTTGGGGATCTGTGTCATTATCCCTTCAGATATAGAAGCAGTTCACCCAGGGTTAGGGACAAAGGCTCTGGAATGCAGACCATGCTGGGTTCAAGTCCTACACTTCCCACGTCTTCGTGGTATGATCCCGCCCAAGTCATTTACCCGTCTGTGCCTCTCTTCTCCAATGGTAAAACGAGGAGGGCTGCACCTCCTTTCCCCAACTGCTGTAAGACTGTGGTAACTTCTGGAAAGCCTTCATCGCAGCGCAGGCAGGACCACTCACTTACGCTCTCTCTACCAATATTCTTACTTACTTACTTACTTATTTATTTATTTGACAGAGAGAGAGAGAGGCAGCGAGAAAGGGAACACAAGCCGGGAGCCTAATGTGGGGCTCGATCCCAGAACACTGGGATCACGACCTGAGCTGAAGGCAGACGCTTAATGACTGAACCACTCAGGCGTCCCTCACTCTACCAATATTCTATCTGTACCTGACACTTAATAAACAAAACGAGTTCTCTGTGCCAATATTTTGTGAACTTTCCGATTAACATAAAAGCACGACCCACTGACATGTCAATAAATATACTTCTATAAATCGATGTTTTTAATTCTGAAACGAGCTCACACTAGACTGGGAGTTCTTCATCTTGTTTTAAAGGTCATCTGCCACCACTGAGAACCATTCCAAAGAAAGTACAAATACACAAAAACCAGAGACCCTAGGTTAAGACACAAACACTGGCCCTAATTTCATGCATGTTTTCTAACATTCTGAAGTAACAGAACATTCGAGAAGTAACAGGATTACAAATGGATGCACTTTCTAACTGGAAATTGATGCTCTAAACTTTTCCTAAGGCTGTGGTAGTGACATGAGAAAAAGAGATAAATTCAGTCACACAAGAAGCATGGGATTTAAGCCATTTTTCATTCCTGTTCATAATCACATACTTCAGTACTCCTAAAAATACACTGATACTACTTACCACTAAAAAGGAATAGAGCACTGACACAGGCAACACTGAGGAAGCTTAAAAGCATTATGCTGCTAAGTGAAAGAAGCCACACTCGAAAAGGCTGCGTACTTTGATTCCATTTATAGTGCACTCTGGAAAAGACAAAATCACAGACTGGTGGCTGCTGGGGACAGCGCAGTATTGACTAACAAGGAACAAAGGGGAATTTTCTGGAGTGATGGAAATATTCTGTATCATATTTGGATGGTGTTTACAAGGCTGTGTCATCATATAACTGTACACTTAAGGGGGGGTCACTGTATGTAAATAATATCTCAATAAATAAAATATTGACACATCAACTTTTACAGACATGAACAGAAGTAGAGATGCCAAATCCTTGACAAGGTGCAAAAAACTGCCTGCCAGCAAATTCAAAATAACTTTGTATTTCCTTTCAGGCAAAGCTGAAATGCACACAAACCTGAAACAAACACTATTTAACACCTACACAAAATCTAGCACCATTATGAAAGTTTCCTGACATATATTAAAATGTGTCTTCAACAAATAACACTTACAAGTACAAGTACTTGACAAAGCTACTTAAGAACAGATGGTAAAGGTGAAGATGCTTTTTCCTCTTTCCTAGTAATGTCACTTCTAGGTATCTTCCTCAGAGAAATTCTCCCACGAGCGTGCAGACCTCTGAATCAACCTACCGGTCTACCACTAGGAGAACAGCTCTAAACACAAGGGGGTTCATTCATATACTGAAACAACGTACAGCAATAAAAAAAAAGATGGGAATGAAGTAGGATAAATTTTTAAAACACCATGCTTCAGGGCACCTGGCTGGCTCAGTTGGAAGAGCATGCAACTCTTGATCTCAGGATCATGAGTTCAAGCCCCATGATGGGTGTAAAGATTACTTAAATAAATAAAACTTAAAAAGACCCAAACACCTAAAAGCTTAAATAAATAAAATACAAAAACCATGCTGAAAAAAACAGCAAGTCACAAAAGAGATGCCATTTACATAAATATTTAAGACAAGAAACGATACTATGTATTGTTTGTGAGTTCATTCAATGTATAAAAGCATGCGAAGGAACGAAATCCGACGTCAGGTTATGGACACCGCTGAGGACGTAGGAAGGGAGAAGGCATCCAGACAGCTGCATCTGGGGCGATTTATTTCTTAAAAACAAGTGGCAGAAATCTGATGCAAACATGGCAAAATGTTACCATCTATTAATCTAGGACGCAGGTATATGGGTATCATATTTTTAAAATGTTTTTCCATGTCTGACGCATTTAGTAACTAAAAATAAATTTGTCTACTATTTAACCAGAACTACGTGGTTAATGATTTGATATGGGTTTTCCTCATGCTCAGAACATCCTCCGCTCTGCAAATCTGGCTTACTTTTTAAATATGGTGTAAGTTGCGGTTTCTGAAGGACCATTTCATTACCTTGTAAGCTTGGAATCTGATGTCACTGCATTTTACTTCCAGAGAACATTAACTTCCACCTTAAACAGCCAAGGCAAGCACAAACTTAAGAAAATTAAAATCCACTGAGAATCTAATAAGCTAGCTGTCCTAAAAAAACACCCAGGCTCATTTTGGGCTATTGTGTAAATAAACTAAGGAGCAATTATTTAATTTTTTTTCTTTTTTAAAGATTTATTTATTTAGAGGGGAGGGAGGGTCAGAGGGAGAGAGAGGGAGAGTCTCAAGCAGACGCCCCACTGAGTACAGGGCTCCGTCTCAGGATCCTGAGATCAGACCTGAGCGGACCTGAGTGGAAACCAAGAGTCGGAAGCTGTAACTGACTGCACCGCCCAGGGGCCCCAGGGGCAATTATTTTAAAGAATCATTTACTAACAAAGCAGCCGTGATTTATGAAATGTCCGAAGTAACAGAAAACATAAAATAATCTTTGTATATGGATTTAGTGTCTCTGTCTTTCGAAAGTATAAGCATTATTCTTATTTAGCAAATCTATTACCATTAAAATTACCTCATATGTGCAACAAACTGTTTCAAAAAGGTAGGCTGAAAAGGCATGAACATTTAAAGAAAGTCACATAAACACAAAACTGTATCATTCACTTCCTATTTGCCCAAAGAAATTAAAGCTCTCAACAGTGCCTGTGGGAATGGTGGACTCAGTTTGCAAAACTGTCCCTCAAACATCAACAAGGCTGAAGAGCTCTCATTTTAACTCTATGTCTTGCTTTAAAATTAAAAGCTTAGGGGCACCCGTCTGGCTCAGTCTGTGGAGCACGCAGCTCTTGATCTCAGGGTCGTGAGTTCAAGCCCCACACTGGGTGGAGAGTTTACTTAATAAACAAACAAAAGATGTTAATAAGTAAATAAAAATAAGAGCTTAATTTGAACCCTAAATATGTAAAAAAAACTCCCTTGCCATCAGATCATTTTAAGTGGCCAGACTGCTAGTCAAATTTCTCAACAGTAGAATTTAATATGCTCCCACTCACCTGAACAGTAGAGCATTTCTGAGGGCTGGACACATAACGATTGGGTATAAGAGCCCTTGTGACTTCCCGGTGGTAAGAGGACAAAAACGAATGAAAGAAGACTCTTGCTTTAATTTTGGTGCCCACTTACCCAACAGATGCCAACTCAGTGAGTAGCTCTAAATTGCGCAGTACAGGAGGTAAACTTTATATAACAAATACCACTTCGGAGTTGCTTAAGTCGGGAGATTTTTACAAGCATGATGCCTTTTTCAAATGAAAGCACATGTAAAAAAAACACACTCAGTCCACCTTTAATACGCTCTTGGGTCAGGTTACGAAATGCTAAGTGTTAGCTTCTGGACACAGACAACAGTTTTAACCGCCCTCTGTGTCAAATGTGAAGATTACAAAGCAGGTGAACCTCTCACTAATTAACATAGGTGCACATAACAACCCCTTAGCAAGCCGCAGGGGTAACTTACAAATAAGGATAATCAAGCCAAACAGAGAAACCACTTACAACCTACAAATACGAAATCTTGTTGCATTCACTACCCTAACAGGAGTGAATTCAATGTCCTAGGACGAGGACAGCCCAGGGCACTAAATATGTTTACTAAGTAAGAGGAGGTCAAGCTTGAAAGAGGTCTTTGGCCCACAGAGCACAAAGCTAGGCGAGTCCCTGCTCTTCAGCCTCCCAAGCTGGGATGGTGGACTACAGGCAATTAAGGCAGCCAAGCCGGTTAGGAAGCAACAATACACGTTCTTAGTACTCTAACAGCTTCTGCAAATGTGTGGAAGGTCAGGATTCTATACTAAATAGAACTTGTTGACAGGCAACAACTAGTTCAAAAGAGAGAACTGAAAGCAAATTTTTTAAAAACAACGAACTTCATCAACTCTTCCCCTCTACCTTTTGACCTTTCCTTACTGTAAAGGACCCTGGAATCACGCCTACTTGAAAGTTTATAAATGCATGAGCTAGAGTTCTCAAAATGCTCATTTCAAATCCTGGTTTGAGGGGAAGAGGTGGATATCAATCCAGAATAAATGTACCAAAACTATCACCTCTGATTCAATAGTTTAAAAAAATAGTTTTAAAACCCTGAGAAATAGTAGAGATTTATAAAAATAAAATTATAGATGTGGACAGAAGTGTATTTTTAAAGGCAGCTAACTATGCAAAAAATGGTACAGGGATAACTGTCATTTATGTGTAGACAGCTTAAAGGGAACCAAATTCTAAATAGGCCAAAGACTGGGGCACCTGGCTGGTTCAGTCAGTACAGCACGAGACTCTTCATCTTAGGGTTGTGAGTTCGAGCCCCAAGTTGGGGGCAAAGTTTACTTAAATTATTAAAAAAAAAAAAGTCCAAGGATAAAATTTATTAAATCAAAATGCATTAGAAGAACACGGTGTTTGGGTTTTTAAAAGAATCTCAAAGGGCACTGTAAAAATGTCACAAATCCTGTAAGCCCTAAAATTTTTAAATTTCTTCATGGCAAGGTGCTTATTCAGTGTTTGCCAGGCTCTATGCTCAGCACACACACAGCGTATCATTAAAACAGTGTAGTATGTACAATTCTAAGATGGTTCCCAAGATTCCTACCTGCTGGTGTTCATACCCTGTATGATACCCTCCCTCATGTGTGACCAAGACTTCTGAATGTGATAGGGTTTCACTCCCATGATTAGGTTATGTTATACAGCAAAGGGGAAAATATTTTGCAGATATAATTAAGGTTCCTAATCAGTTGACTTGGGTTAATCTGGGTGCCCCTGGCCTAATCAGATAAACCCTTTAAGAGAGGGTCTAGAGGAAGAGACAAAGTGCAATAGAGTTGGGGCTCTGCTGCTGGTCTTGAAACAAACTACATTATGAGAGAGCCAAGTGTCAGGGAACAATGGGCAGCTTCTGGGGCTCAGTCTTACAGCTGCAAGGATCTTAAGTCCGTAAACAACCAGTGAGTTGGGAAAAGGATTCCAAGTCTCAGACTAGATTGAAGACTTGGCTGATGCCTTGATTTTAAGCTGATGAAATTCTGAGCAAAGGAGGCATGCAGCAAACAGTGAACCAGACCCTGCCACGAAGAATGTAGCAGGAAAGCTGTACCTGGACCCCTGGCCCATGGAAACCAGGAGATGATAAACAGGGGTGTTTCGGGTTGCTAATCTATAGCAATTCCTTACATAACAGTAGAAAACACAGTCAGGAATGATGAACTAGAGAAGATATAAGTGCGAAACAACTTATTTAATAAGTAAAAAACTTCTACAAAACAATTTTAAAGATTAATAACCCACTAGATAAATGGCCAGAATACATTAATAGTTCACAACCCAAATGTTTAAGTATGTGAACATATGACCAACCTTTTGTACTAAGTTACATAAGATGTAACCATTGGGAGAATCTGGGGGAGGGACGCATGGACATCTCTCAATTATTTTTTCCAACTTCCTGGGGGTCTGTGATTATTTCAAAATAAAAACTTTAAAACAGGATTAACCTCATTTGTATCAAGAAAAATATTAGTTAAAATGAGCTACCAGTTTTCACCTATCAGATTGGCAAGAGTAAAAAAGTTTTATAACACTACGTCAGGAAGCTGTGAGTAGAGGCATGTTCATATATTGATGATTATATAAACGGTATCAGTTTATGTATATGCACTGCTGCACCCCCACCTCCTAGGATTGGACAGAGTAGGTAAAATAGTGTTCAATTTGGCAGTATCGTAACTTAAAATAACATACAATCTTAAGGAGCAATTCCATTTTTAAGAATTTAGCCTACGAACATATTCTTCACATGCGCAAAAAATAAGCGTGTCCAAGGGCAGTCACTGAAGTGTCTGTAAAACCAGAAGTCTAGAAGCAATATACATACGTGTCCTTTACTAAGGTATTAATTAGATTACGGAATACCCATAAACTGGAATCCTGTACAGCAATTTTAAAATAAGGTAGATATGGCTAAAGAGTAGAATATGTTTTTCAGCTCCTCGAGTCCCACGGTGCAATTTTACAACATACCCACATTCACTCACTCTGTCAGTATTTACGAAACCCCAACCATGTACCAGGATCCACGTGCAAACAGACGAACACAACCATCCCCGTGTGCAAGGACAGCGCAGGTGCCCGGAGGCGCAGAGTGGGGCCAGGGGAATCCACAGGGAAGGAAGCCAGAGTTCAAGGGCTGAGAGTGGGTGAAAGACAAAGGTCAGATGAGAGAATCTGGGTGTCAGGGGAAGAAACTGGGATTCTGTCCTCTGGAAGGATGAAGGATTTCAAGTAAGATATTCACAACACATCTTGCAAAGCACACATTTACTGTTAAAAAAATAAATAAAATAAAATAAAATAAAGGAGTGGTCCCGTTGAAGAAGTTCATAATCTGGAGACCGTCTCTGATTTCATTAGAGGTGTCTCGAAGTATTTCAACTTGAGTGCTTGTGGTAAGCTGAGTGACTCCGGCACACCCCTCAGCTCACGCCTGAAGACATGCTAATTCCTATAAAAACACGAGGACTGCATGAAGAACTCTTCAAACCTGCCATCTTGCAGGATGGATTCAAAGGAGATACTTCAGACCCTGTCTTCATCTGGAGAAATACTTGTAAGTAGCCTTCTCAAGCATCTGGACATGCTTCACTCCGCCATGCTCCTGACTAGTTCTATACCCAACAGTTGAGAATTGAACCAAAGCAGCAAACTATTGAACTCCCTTTCTTCGATCTTCCTCTCAGCCTTCTGTGCTTTTAATGGTTGAAGCTTTCAAGCACTTTGCCTGATGCCAATACACAGCCTGAACAGCTCTTACTGAATGGGCCTCATATTTTCAGATAAATTAAAATCTATGCCAACGAGAGATTCAGTCTCAAATAGAGGCCACCTGTTCCAATTAGTGAGATTAAAATAGTACACCACTGACTATCTGAAATCGAGTTCCACGCCTTCTGGATTATCACAGTATCTTCACAAAGACCGGAAAAAAGGGACGACTGGCCCCAACACACGGTTGCACACGCTGGAGTAAATAAGTTGAAATGCTAAAGCATAGCTTTCACTAAGGGCATACTTTATTTTTGGACAAGCACTTATCTCAAAATTTCTGTGCAAGGCTGCAGCTTAAGGCACCATTTAATTTCCTTACAACAAGCCTACATATACATCTTAATTAAATTCAAGTTTACCGCAGAACAACACAGAGCTGAAATTTCTTTTCCACCCACTTTCTGTCCTTGCCTGAAATCCCCAGAGTCCTTATTTCCTGACATCGCACTCTTCAGCCTAAGGCCTTCCATGGCCTCCGCTTCTCTCAGGTCATTGGAAGATGCGAGATCGAGCCCGGAACGGGTACAACTCCCCTTTCCCCAACCTCTTCCAAGTATTCCCACCTGGACAAGGCTGCCTTCAAATCACCAGAGGCCCGGGGCTTCGGTTCATCTCCACACATTCACATTTTCACAATCCATGAAAAAAATATTTCTAAGCATCTTCTAAGTCGTGGGTCTAAAAGAAGTATTTCTAAAAGGATGAGGACAGATGATACAACACAAACACCCAGTGTTTTCCAAAATGATTCCGAATTATCTTAGGTGGCATGAAACGAAAGCCGTAACAGAGAATCACCATGAGTCAGCGAAAACCTTGAAAACCACCTGCAAGGCCATCCAGGTGGTTTGCGAGGGAGAAAGTCTCCGCACAGGGCTCACAGCTCTCTGCTGATGCTCCGGCATAGGCTCGTCTTTGCGATTCCGCACGGTAAGCCCTCAGGGGCACAGACGGTATTAACTACAACAGGAACGCTGATACTTTAAAAATACACTTCAGTTTGAAGAAGTGAACAGCTTTGGGAATATGAAGTAAATCGCCGTGCAGGTGGTATGAGGCTATGTACAGGTGCTGGAATGACTGAAGTTTGGGGAACTCTGTGGCAGACGAGTGACTCAACGTCAGAACAACAGATGCCGATGGGTTTCCTAACACCACTTCTCACGCTTGTTCAAGGGGCTGGTATGTGGAGAAGCGGACAATCAAGTCTGACTCCAGAGTTCAAACTCTTAACCCTTCACTGTCTTCAAATCCAGAAGAAAACTTTTAAGAAAGTGAGGCTGGGGACAGAGAGCCAACAGTGACTGAGAAAAGGTAAGATAAACCACTGGATGTGGAGGGTAAGCAGGGGGAGTGGGGGTTGTTGGGGGAGGGGCTGAGGGACCAGGCATCTGGTTTGGGAATATGCTGGACAGGAAAAGTATTCCAGGCTCCAGGCAGGGGCGTGAGGGGGCCTGAGAGAATGAAGGAAGTCTGGTATATAGACTCCAAGGTACCTGAGGAACATCTAAGTAGAAATGCCTTTTATTACGTGCTAAAGCCACACCTTACTCCCCGGCTGTGGAAGGCAGAATTCACACAGAATTTCCCTCAGGGAGGCACTTCACTGGGCACTGGCACTGAACGTGCCAACGGACCCTACCCCTGTCTTCCCCCGAGCACTGGGGTAGATGACTGTTTCTGTGGCAAAGAACCAGATGACGTTTCTGGTGTGTTGCATGAAAATTACATATGCTACAAACACTTGGTGCTGGAAGATGCCCTCAATGAGAGTCTCACAGGAACAGAATGCTTCAGAGGCAACAAACACCAGGTTTGAATCCTAAGTTATAGCGTGTGTGCGTGTGTGTGTGTGTAATGTACTCCATGACTTATGCATCTGGCACATGTTTTTTCCCCAATATCCTATCCCAACAGGTAGAAGGTAAAACAAAGATGAACTCATTTTGCAAAATTTTATTTCAGGGGAAAAAAACAACAATAAAATCAGAAAGGATAATCTTTACAAATGGCAACATATCTCCTGCAGCTAAGCAGTCAGATACGGGAAATGTCACACCTTCTTCACCCTAGTCCCACCAAAAATCTGCAAACAAATTCATAAGGATGATGGTCTAACACTAAATCACTCAAATTCACTTTTTTCCCACCTGGAAAGCTCACAAAATTTAAAATCTGTCCATCAATTAATTCTCTATTGCAAATAATTTCAAATTCTCATTCTACTTAAATTTTGAGATATGGTTCCCATATAAATTAGCAATTAGCTTGGTATCTAAAAATATTTAAGACTGTTTTCTGTTAAGGAATTCTCTTTTAAAATAGAAACTGGTATAATGGTTAGTCCTGGTCAGCCAGTATTAGTTACCTAATTTCACTGGACACAGTCTAGCTGGATGTCACTTCTCTACTTCTACAAATGGAATGGTGTGGAGTTTATGTCTAAATTCCCCTTTCAGGGGCACCTAGGTGGCTCAGTCGTTAAGCGTCTGCCTTTGGCTCAGGTCACGAACCCCCCCCCCCATAAGGCCCCCTGCTCAGTGTGAAGCCTGCTTCTCCCTCTCCCATTCCCCCTGCTTGTGTTCCCTCTCTCGCTGCCTCTCTCTCTGTCAAACAGATAAATAAAATCTTTAAATTAATTAATTAATTAATTTCCCTTTCAGTTCTAACATGGTTAAAACCTGAGTCTACTTCCCAGCACGTTGCCCACACATTGAGAAGCACGTGCCCTCAGTCCAGGGAAGCTGAAGTCCTACTAGGAGATCTGCTTAGGCCGGACTGTGACTCAACTGTCACAAGGAAGAACCACCCTTGTTGTGTCCTTCAACTGTTCTTACTCTGGAGACCAAATACCAGCCTGGAAGATGGTTCTTTACTGATGTTCTTAAATCATGAGCTTAACCACTCATGGTTTTAAGCCTTTAAGACTTCTCCAAACTACTGGCAACAATCTTATATTGTAGGCATTATAAAAGTTTGGAAATTATCACTCTCAACCATTCATTCATCAAAGGTTTATAGGGTACGTAAGACAATACACAAAGGACTGGCAAAGTGCTGTGTCGTAAGAATGCCAAACACACAATCTGGCTAGGCACCCTGCAGAAGGAGACTACACCCGTGTTCAAGGACTCGATGGGGTTAGGAAGACTGAACTGCTCTCCAGTATTCATCTCAGAGGTAGAAGCCAGGGAAGTGGTTAAAATGCAAGTTCTCCAATTAGATCTGGGTTCACCAGATCCTAGCTCTACCATTTCCTAATAGCCACAAGACCTTGGACAAATAAACTGCCCGGGCCTCAACTTCCTCATCTGTAAAAATCAAACTATAAATAAGATATTATGAGGATTAAGGAGAGAGTGCATGTGAAGTGCTTAGTATTGCATCTGGGGTACGGTAAGGAATTAGCACGCGTTGGCTGTTACCACTGTTGCTGCATTCTTCTTTTCCTCTAGTTCTGTTTGCCTCCTTACAGAGGAATAATCAACAACTACACCGTTTTCCTTCAAGTAGCAACACCCTCTCCCCAAGTCAATGGAAGCAGCTGGATCATGCAGGGATCATATATCCTGATGTTCCTTTTCCAAGGCATGTAAAGTCCTCGTTCTGATTCACACAGTACAGTGATTCATAGTTCTCTCCCTTCTCTCTCAACCAACCCCCTCCACTGAAAACATAAAAATACACAAAAAGAAACAGCAGGGCTGAAAGCTGCAACTGCCCTAAGTCAAGACTTGGGCAATTTCCATCCAGAAAGATCAGGTTGATTTCTGACCTTTAAGAGCAGCCCTGGAAATTCAGGCCATGGGTCTGAAGCGAAACACATCTTACAACCCAACTTGGTAGCAGCTGTCTTGGTATTCAACAGCGGACACAACAAGTGGGTGCTCTAGTGGTGGCTGGCAGCTTGTTCTCCTCTGAAGGGAGAGCCGGTAAGCCTGTGGCAAAGCACAGCTCAAAATACACACAACCCCATCAATCTATCCAGCTGAAATTTAGGAAAGAAAAATCGGACTAGAGACACTCATCGTTATTCATCGTGCTTTTAAGGAACTCTTTAGAATAAAACCGATCACTGATTAAAAGTGTACTCACACAGCCCTCTGCTCACCACTTCACCAGGTCAGGGGCCCCCAGGACAGAAGTCTGTGCCCACTCACTCTTGCTCCTGCCCAGGAAGTGAGCAGGCGATCATCAACTTATTACATCCCTGCCCAACCACTGCCACTCGGAGGAGGGCTCCAACATCCTCTTCTCCTTGACTGCTTCTGGCCATTACTCATGTAGTTCAGAGACTATTTCCAAACCACAGAACACTTAACGATGAACTCAGGTAGCCACCATGCCCAACACAGCTTTTACTTCAGATGTTAGAGACCTCTGTACTTATTACCATCTCCTCCTACAACGTAGGAGGGTATTTCCTGGGGCCACAAGTATAAATAAAATACTAAGCTTCCAAAGAGACCAGGCTGTCTGCTTCATTCACCGTTATATTCCTGACGCCCAGAGTAGCCACTAGCATACGGAAGGTACCCAGCAGGTATTTGTTGAACAAATGAAACGTCTTGTTCTCAAAGTGCCACTGTCTACGGTTTATAAACATGTAAATGCCAAATATGTAAACGGTCAGTGGGATAAAGAACATACGATGGAGGAGGGACAAAATGCTAAACATGCCCAAACAAGTCTATTCTATTCACAAAATGAGCAGTCTTCCCATTTTCAAGCTTATGACCACTTCTTACGTAGTAGTAACAAAAACAAGCTACCATCTACTGCGTTCTTTCTGGGTACCTGACATTTCATAGCTGTTACTGCATTTATTCCTTGTAACACTCCTAGAGTGTAGAAGAGGAAACTAAGACTTAGAATGATCACAGGGTCCACAGGGGCACTAGTGCAAGATCTGTCTTCTGGGGGCTAGCCTAATGAAAGTGGTTCTCCAGGCAGAATACTCCGGTCCTTGTGGGGAGGATGGATTGGGGTTGATGAATTCAGAGCAGTAAGGAAACTAGCACACACCATTATCAATTCCAGAGGTTGTAAGTGGCTAAACTAAGGTGAGAGATGACTGGGGGACACGGGGAGTAAGGACCAAATTCCAAAGAGGAGTCCAAGAAAGACCCAGTGGAATGGCCGACAGATGAGAGGTCCCGGGGAGAAGGTAAGCAAGCACTCAGGATGTCTAGCGATTCTGAGTAGCAGTGGTTCCAACAGAATGAGAAAAAAAGTATTCATCTTAAACATCTAATCTTAAGTGCCCGTGACCATTTTTTGTTTTTGTGTTTTTTAACGAAAGCTCTTTTACTCAAGACTCGCGATCGCTCCCAGAAGCAGAAACTATTATCACCTCTGTTATAGACGGGGAACCGCAGGCTCAGGAAGGTTAGACCCTGCCCTGGTGCTCACTCGGTTAGGAAATGTGAAGAGCCAGAATATGACCCAGGTCACCTGATCCGAGAGCCCCAGCCGCTGACCACTCTCCACAGGTGGCTGAAGGTGCCATTGTAGAACATTTAAAGTTAGAACAGAAATTTGATTCACACATAATTAATAAAAACCAGTTAAAATATAGAAAGCAGAATGCCTATATTCTTAAAAAGAGGACAGGCTTTAATGATGTAGGGCATGAGGGGCACCTGGGTGGCACAGCGGTTAAGCGTCTGCCTTCGGCTCAGGGCGTGATCCCGGCGTTATGGGATCGAGCCACATCAGGCTCCTCCGCTATGAGCCTGCTTCTTCCTCTCCCACTCCCCCTGCTTGTGTTCCCTCTCTCCCTGGCTGTCTCTATCTCTGTCAAATAAATAAATAAAATCTTTAAAAAAAAATGATGTAGGGCATGAAAAAAAGTAGGATTCAAACTATGCANCTTGTGTTTCCCTCTCTCCCTGGCTGTCTCTATCTCTGTCAAATAAATAAATAAAATCTTTAAAAAAAAATGATGTAGGGCATGAAAAAAAGTAGGATTCAAACTATGCATCCTTTTAAACTAGGGGCTATTATTCTGCGTGTCGAGTTAACAGGCACCATTTCTGAGTTTTACCCTGATGAAGTTTAAAAATGTGAATGATGCTGACTTGTCAGCTTAGAGATAATCACAGAATTCATTAGTTATATTACATTTTCACTGAGGGGAGGGAATCTAGGTTAATCCACCTGGCTGTAAAAATAGACTCCTGCAACGTTAAAATAGTACACTGCCTCATTATTATTCTAGTCTCAAAGGCTTAACCAAACTCAGCAAGAGAGATGTGTATTCTTCCTGTTATCTCAACAGGGTATCAATTTTGAACTTAAAAAATGACCATTCAGTAACCAAGAACTTGATCTCTTAGAGTCTTAGCCCCTTCTTGGGAGGAAACTGCGTATCTCTGAAAGGTGAATCAACTCAGCCCATGCACCTCCAGTTCTCATTAGAGTATTTTTAGGTGAGCTGATTTACCACACGAGTCCACAAAAGGGTTCTTTTAAAATCCTATACTAGATGGTTTATTGCCAACAGGAGGGTGACATCAAGAAATTAAACCCTAATACTGCCCAATGTTCTCATTCTGCATCACATATTTTCTGAGTGTAGAAAAGTATCGTTATAGCTAAATCTAAAAGAGTTCCACAAAATAGAAGCTAGAATTATCTGATGGGAGAAATACTTTCTGCACAGGAAAATTGTTGGTATTTTCCCTTCATTACAGCAAGCTTACTGCAGCCTTAAGGACAGACTCAAAACTACATCGGCCTCACTTGAGAAAAGTTATGAGTTTACAAAATTTCCTCCAGTTGAATTCCTTGCCATCTGAACAGTAAAACCCTAAGGGCAGACAGTCAAGAAGTTCAAACTTCTCAGCATCACTGCTACATAATATGTAGTCACTGTCTACTAAAGTCCTAGCCCTCCTTGGTCTGAGTTTGTCTCGTCTTCACTAGATTTCACTTGCCCAATAAGCTAATTTAGAATAATCAGTAATGTCTAACTCGGGTTTCATACACAATCTATTTAAAAAATCAGGTGTCTCGGGCTGCCTGGATGGCTCAGTCACTTAAGCATCCAACTCTTGAATTTCAGCTCAGGTCATGATCTCGGGGTCCCAAGGCCCAGGCCCAGGTCGGGTTCCACGATGGACGTGAAGTCTGCTTAAGATTCTCTCTCTCCCTCCGCCCCACCCCCCAAAAATCAGGTATTTCCATGCTAACAAAACAAGGCAGTATGTGTAACATCGGTAGAACTTTAAAGAAAATAAGCAACTCCTTTCACAAAGGTTGTGGTACTTTAACAGAAAAGGGAGAAATGGAATGCTGGCAGAACCAGCTAAATCTACAGTTAAATTACGAAGGTATTTCAGGTATGAACTCTTTCCACGTAGATAGCTCAGGTATGAACTCTATCACTACCATTTCACAGATTATGAAGAGTGAGTTTTGCAAAGTTCCATGAGTTTTGCCAAATCACTTAAATGAGCTCACAATGAGCCACCCATCCCTCAAAGATTACTAATCTTGTTGTTTACACAAAGATTATCACAGTTTTGACAAGAGAAACCAAGCTTCCACACTTTTTTCAAGTCTGAAATTTCTTCTGTCAAGTGCAACATTAATAGACTCCTCCAATTACAAATGCATTAGAAAACGATCTTCACCTTTCTTCCTCATTAACTGTGTTAACCAGCATTCATCCTTCCAGAAATTTCTAACTGTAGGTAACCAAAGATCTTTCACTAATGCTTTCTTCCAAATGGGAGTCTGTGGTTATTTTCAGAACAAACTATTATGAAACTTTTAAAGAAAATGCAAAACTTATCATGGTGAGCATTCTGTAATGTACATATTTGTGGAATCACTATTCTGCACACCTGAAACTAAATATAACATTGTATATCAACTATACGTCAATAAAAAATAAAGTGCAAAAAAGCAGCATCCTTTTGGGGAGTAGAGGAGAGTGGGGTGGAGGCAGTAACCTCCACCAAATACGCTTCATCTGTAAAAATTTAAACCATTCTGTTAACTCAGTTAACAGACTCTAAAGGAAAAAGGGAAAACAGCTACTAGTTCCTTCCCTTCGGGGATAACTGATTAGTTCTCCGCATGATGATTAAACTCCCAAACCCTGCACTAGGGGCTGAGCGGCATTGGTCACTCTTGCCACTTTTCCCATCCAGTGGCCTCTGGATCGTGGGAGATGGCAGGCCAGAATTTGCGCAGAACTCTAGCTGTGAACTTTATACAGGGAGGCTGACATCTCGAACAAGTGAGTAGTGAGCAAAGAGCCACTCCAGGTAGCTCTGCCAGAACAAGTGCCAGGGTGGAGGGCGTGCTGTTTCTCAGAGGCACTTCAATCCGCCAAGGGACTGAATGGCCAGGGAAGGCAAAAGGTGCCCCGAGCCGGCGGGGGCCTCCGCTCCCGGGAGGGACCGGCGCTCAGGCTGCGGCCTCCGTCTTTATTTTGAAGCACTACAGGGCTCATCTCTGCTGCTTGCTCTGAAGAGCTATTTTCGCCCACAGCCAAAATCAGCAACAGCAAATTACACTGCAAACAATGGAGAGGGCGCCCGCTCCGCACGGCTGGGAACTCCGGGGCTGCAGCGCCAAAGCCGACTTTTCGCTCGGGCAGAGCCGGGGCAGCCGCCGCGCGATACCGGGACGCCTGTCCGCCGCCGCCGCCCGCGCCCAAAACCCCGAGGGCTGGGGTGGCGCGGGCAGCACGGGAGGTCAGGAGGGCGAGCGCGCCGTCCCACCCGGGCCGCCCTTGGCGGGATTCCCTCGCGTCCGGGCACCGCGCGGCGGGCGCTCCCTGGCGGAGGGTGGTGGAGCGCGGGCCGTCGAGGACACCCGGCACCCGGGTCCGGCAGGCGCGCGGGGACCTAGTGGCGGCGGAGGGCGAGGTCCGGCG
>NC_048232.1:65064763-65065044 GCF_002007445.2 Ailuropoda melanoleuca
CCCGGCCTCGTGCCCTCGGCCCGGCGCCCCCACAGCCGCCCCGCCCGCTCCTCTCACCCGGGTCTTGCAGCGGTGGTGCCGGCCCGGGTCGGAGTAGGTCCGGTCCACGGTGAGCGCCGTGTCGCTGCCCGGCATGTCGGCGCTGGCGCCGGCAACTTTCCCGTCTCCGCCCGCCGCCTCGCCGCCAGCCGCCAACCGTGCTCAGGCTCGCCCTGGGAGCCGCGGCCGAGGGGGCGGCGCGGGCTGCTGCAGCTGTTGCCGACACCCGCGCGGCTGCCCTG
>NC_048232.1:65065057-65215282 GCF_002007445.2 Ailuropoda melanoleuca
CTTGCCGAAACTTGAATCCACGCTCTCCCACACTGGCTTCGTTTTCCTCAACATCTGATTGACATCTACCCTATCTGTGGGCTTATTTGTATGTTTATGATAAAAGATGGATTTTTGCCAAGATGTTGAGGCTTGCTTTAAATGCTTTATGCTATTTTTTTATTCAACACGCACTTATTGGGCGTCTACCATGGACCACACCCTGGGGCGGGGACCAGAGGTTTTTTTTTTTTTTTAAAGCCCCTGTTTTTATTAGGATGCCGCTGAGCACAGAGCACATTTCCATTTAAACAAAGGTCTATGGAGGTATTTTAATTTTGTATACCTGGCTCACTTTTATGTGGTTCCTAACTGGAAGTCAATATGTATCTTTTCATTTTTGTATTCTCTATTTCCAGTAACTAGTCCCTGCCCACCAGAAATCTGGGGTCTAGGGGCTCCTGGGTGGCTCAGGTCGGTTGAGCATGTCCGACTCAGGTCACGATCTCAGGGTTGTAAGATCAAGCCCCTGACTGGGGGCTACACACTAGGTGTGGAGCCTGATTAGGATTCTCTCTCTCCCCTTCCCCTCTGCCCCGTCTACCCTCTCCCCTACCTTAAAAAAAAATTGGAGTCTACCAAACAAAGGAATGGTGAACAAATAAATAGGTTACCTAAGCCAACATTCAGAACACCTGGTCTGGTTATGAAGGGTGTACTAGTGGGAGACTGAGTTAAAATACTGAAATAGCAGCTGCTCCAAAGAGAACTCCAGTTAGAGGGACAGGCAACAAGCCGAGAAGGAAGTCAGCATATGATTCTCCTCTTCAAAGGTTTGAGGGGGAGGGTCTTGCAGGCAGAAGAAAAATACTGAGCATAAAACCAAAGGTTGGTTTGGAAAACTTCAAGTCGCCAGTTTAGGGGGTGTCTTCAGGAACAGGAGGATGCAAGAGGAAAAGTAAGTGGAGACCACGTGGTGCCTGGCTCTACTTCCCAGGAGAGGAAGTTCAGCCTTATTCTGTGGGAGCTGGGCAGCTGCTGGAGGTTTCTGAACCGGGAAAATGACAGTATCACAATGGAAGCTGAAGGCCATCTGTCTGACAGCCGTGTGAAACACTGATTAAAGACGTGTAAAGGACACTAGTTAGACGACCATTGCAAAAAGAGAACCACCTAAATGTCCTTCAAAAGAAGACTGAATAAGTAAAATACGATCCATTCATCCCATAGAGGATTGAGTAACGGTAAGAGAACGAAGCAGCTCCTTACCTCCAGCTACAGAAATCTCTCGCTCATACATGGTGAAGAGAAAAAAGTAATGTGCGGAATAACGTATATAGCATCCCACCATTTATGTAAAAACAGAATATATGTATATGCTCATATATGCATAGCATATTTTTCTGAGAGGATAAACGAGAAACAAGGCAAATAGACAAGAAGGTCCTGCCAGGAGGGGCCACACAGTAGGTGCTTCAATTTATACCCGTGAATGAACAAATTACTCCTTCAGAATTCAAGCCTGACTCTTGGGGAGGGGAGTCAGAGTCATTAGTGAGCAAAGCAGTGAGAGCCATTCCAATAAAGTCACTGACCATGAGGAAATTCCCTAGGGACTCTGAGATGCAACTAAAGTAATGCAAAGGAGTAGATGTCCCCACAGAGCCAAAGAAAAGCTATTGGACTATAAAGACAGGTGTCTGTGTTCATCTAGAATACATGGGCTCTGCTGAGATTAGGGAAGACTCTGACTGGAGCACAATCCTCACAGACAGACTTGAATATCAAAGGAGAACAGAACAGGTGCTGCCAGGTGGTTGGACCAAACAGACCTTGTTCATGTGTTATTATATTCAAACCGGGGATGGGGGTGCCTGGCTTGCTTAGTCAGAAGAGCATGGGACTCTTGATTTTGGGGTTGTAAGTTCAAGCCCCATGCTGGGAGTAGAGATTAGTTAATATAAAATCTTTTAAAAATTTTTTAAAAATAGATAAATTTGGGATAAAATGGAAGAAACATGCCTACCTAGATAGCTACAAGGAAGGGATGGAAGATTTATTTTTCAATGTATATGCTTTTTAAACTTGAATGTTTTGTGTGCATATATTAACTATTCAAAAAATAAAATAAAAAATATATTTTTAAATAAAGAGGGTAAACTTATTAAAACTTAAGAAATAGAAAACTGCATATAGTCCTAAAACCATTCAAGAAATGAAATCAACAGTTTTAAACACCCCCCCCCAACACGCCCCCGGCCACCAGTAGAAGACACAATACACCAGGTCCAGAGAGTTTTTCAGGCAAGATCTTCTAAAGCAGAGAAGAGAGATATCGTGTGTGTGTGTGTGTGTGTGTGTGCGTGTGTGTGTGTGTGTGTATGTGTGTGTGAATTTAGCTAGGGTGGCCAGAGAAGGCCTCCACAATAAAATGACATATGAGCAGAGACCTAAGAATTAAGGGAGCCAGTAATGTAGATAAATGAAAATTTCAGACAGAAGGAATGGTAAGTACAAAGGCCCTAAAGCAGGAACATTTTGGGAGTGTTCCTGAAAAAAAGTGAGGAAGCCAGTATGCACTGGAAAGACGGTAGATGAAGTCAGAGACATTTCAGAGGTCTGATCATACAGAAAAATCATTTAGGCCATTTTAAGAACTTTGATTTTATTTCTGAGGTACACGGAAAGATTTAGAAAATTTTAAGCCAAGTACTAGAGTGGCATACTCTGCCTTTTCACTTGGGGAAAAAAAAAAAAATCCCTACCTCACAGCATACACAAAAATCAATATCAGATACATTAAAGACCTGAAGTAGAAAAACACAGCTTTTAAAACTGCCAGAAGAAAATGGGATAGTATCACTATGATCTTAATGATCAGAAACAGGTCACAAACAGCATAAACCATAAAGATTTGACTACATTAAAAATTTTAAAACTTCTGCTTATGAAAAGAAATAATAATAAAATAAAGATAAGCCACAGACAGAACTCAAGTTAAAAGAATTGGTATGGATGAATTTCACAGTCAATTACTAAGAAACAAACAAAAAAACCCACCGAGCTTCATGAAAGTACATGAAGGTTCTATTCGTGTAAAGTTAAAAAAAAAAAAAAACGCGAAGAATAAACGCCATTTTTATGAGAACAAAGACTTATAACCGAAACTATTAAGAAAAGCAAGAGCTTGAAAAACACAAATTTCAGGACAGTATTTATCTCTGGTGGGGGGATGAACGATTCAATGGGAGAGAGGTATAAGGTGATAAATAAGGCTCTATTTAACAAGTGACTATTGGTACACTGGATGTGTAGTCATTCACGCACAATGTTTCCAAATAATTTAAAATTATAAAGGCAGCAGACTCAAGAGACAGATGTGATAATGGCATCCTTAATCCTGTATTTAAATCACCAGTTGGGGTATCTGCTTGAATAAACATTTATAAGAGCACATTTATAAGTGTTGAAGCTTGGTATAAAAGCAAGATAGTCTGTTACTATTAATTCATTAGGCCAACTTAATCTTACAAAGATCCATTCTGAAAATCTATCAAAGTCCATCTCTGGGTTTCCCCCCCTCATTTACCTGATACCCAATTTTTTCCCAGCTACCTAAGGCTATAGCAAGTATACTATGCAGGTGTGTTTGTGTGTATAACATGTGTGTGCACTAGTTTAGAGAGGCCACACCTAAGTGAAGTCCCTGACGAGCCAAGATTGGGCTTTGGAAGGTATGTCAATGGGCACATACTTTCCATTTCCATTACTGTCTTGGTGTTCCTTAGTATACCATCCTGGAAGTGCTGACCCTCAATGAAAATGATGAATTAAACTCCATTGGGCTCACTTAAATTTCAATTAGCAGAGGATGTCCTTTTTTAGATCATTTATTTCATAAACTAGTTAACCAAAAGCTGCTCTATGTGACATTCATACAAAATAATGTTTTTAAAAACACAAATAGCACAAGAGCAAGCTTCCCTCTAAAGAAAGAAAACAACAGAGCTGGTTACCATTTAGCTCTCCTACTGGGAAGCAGGACCCAAGCAGACCCCGTTTGTACCTTTGGAAGCAACGCCTAGGATAATGTCAGTCCCTGAGGGACAGAGAGAAAACACAAATGTTTCTGTCTAGGTAAGAACTGTCTATGCCTCCGGGCGCCTGGGTGGCTCAGTCGGTCAAGGGTCTGCCTTCGGCTCAGGTCATGATCTCAGGGTACTGGGATCCAGCCCCACATGGGGCTCCCTGCTCAGCAGGGAGCCTGCTTCTCCCTCTCCCTCTGCAGCTTCCCCCTGCTTATGCTCTCTCACTCTCTCTCTCGATCTCTCTCTCTCGATCTCTCAAATAAATTAAAAAAAAAAATGGGTCTCTGCCTCTGATACCTCCCCAAACAGCTCTCTGCCCAAAAAAAAAAAAAAAAAATCACACTTAAAAGTTAGAAATGCAGCTACAGCAATAAGGAACACAAAGGTACAAAATCTAGGGTGTGAAATAGGAATTTACTTCCAAAGTGTAAGCGGCCCAGTAAGGCAGCATAAGCTAATAAGCACCAAAGAAGTAGATCGGGCCATCTGAGTGCAATAGTTTTAAGTTTGGAATGACAAGAAAAGGCTTTATAAAAAAGAGATAGGGTTACGCTTGACTTCTGTCGTAGATATTTGTTATTTTTGCATGCCCAGCATGCAGCTCTTTATTCTCAGAACAGTGGCTGGATTTTTCTTTCTCGGGCCCTATGGGACAGCCACCCTCCACACAAGGGGTTTAGGTAAGGCAGACCACACCCCACATCTGCCTCCAGGGAGACACTCCATCCAGCCTTGGCCAATCGGAGGGAGTCACTGTGGCTTGTGCCCGGACAGGCACCTGCCCCAGTCAGAGCCCATAGGAGTCACCCCTGAGGCTTGTCGCAACCCCTGGCAAAGAGCTGTGCCCTGCGTAGGCATGGCTAAGCTGGGGGAACGTAAGCCCGCTGCACTGGTGCGCATCTCGCCACCACACAAACACAGCCCCCAGGAAGAAAGCAGAGCGATGAAAGGAGAAAGATTCATTCCTGAATTAGGAAAGGACTAGATCCAGCTCTTCCCAGTATCTGTTTCTGCATGACAAATCGCCCTGAAGTGTATTAGCTTACAACAACTCCCATTCATTTGTCCATGATTTTGCAATCTGAGCAGGCCTCCAAGGGGAGTGGCTTTTCTCTGCTCCGTGTGACGCTGCCTAGGGCTGGAGAGTGCAGGATGGCTTCACTCAATCCAGGGGGTGGCTGGAATGCCTGGCACTGGCCAGGTCTCTGTATTTGTATTTTTTTTAAATAAAGTGTTTTTGTATTTTATAGTCTCGCATTCTCCAGGGTTCCCTCTCTCCATCAGGGTAGCTGGACTTCTTCACACGGTGACTGGCTTCCAAGAGAGCAAAAACAAACACTGCCAAGCCTCCTAAGGCCCAGCCTGGAACAGGCAGGTGTCACTCCTGCCACACTGTATTGGTCAAAATGAGTCAAAAGTCCAGCCCCGGGGGGCACCTGGGTGGCTCAGTCGGTTAAATGTCTGAGTGTTGGTTTCAGCTCAGGTCATGATCTCAGGGTGGTGAGATAGAGCCCTGCACCGGGCTGCAAGCTGGGCAGGAAGCCTGCTTAAGATTCTCTCTTTCCCATGGGGCGCCTGGGTGGCACAGCAGTTAAGCGTCTGCCTTCGGCTCAGGGCGTGATCCCGGCGTTCTGGGATCGAGCCCCATATCAGGCTCCTCCGCTATGAGCCTGCTTCTTCCTCTCCCACTCCCCCTGCTTGTGTTCCCTCTCTCGCTGGCTGTCTCTATCTCTGTCAAATAAATAAATAAAATCTTTAAAAAAAAAAAAAAAGATTCTTTCTCTCTGGGGTGCCTGGGTGGTTCAGTTTAAGCGTCTGCCTTCGGCTCAGGGTGTGATCCCAGGGTCCTGGGATCGAGCCCCACATCAGGCCCCCTGCTCGGCGGGAAGCCTGATTCTCCCTCTCCCGCTCCCCCTGCTTGTGTTCCTTCTCTTGCTGTGTCTCTCTCTCTGTCAAATAAATAAATAAATAAAATCTTAAAAAATAAAAAAAAGATTCTCTCTCTCCCTCTCCCTAACCCCCACCCCCAACGCTGGCAATCTCTCTTTCTCCCCCCCGCCCCAAAAAAAAGTAAAAATAAAAAAGTCCAGCTCAGCTCAGGGAGAAGAAACAGCATCCACCTCTAGACAGATGGAGTGGTGTGCACATACAGATACGGGAGAAATCGCTGGCTACCATTACGGTGGTAGATCCATCACACCAGACATGGCCAGACCCCCTTTCCATTATATGAAGAAATGTGTTGCTTTTCTTGCTTAAGCCAGTTTCAAGAATCCTGAATAACACAGCATTCAATGCTGGCTATGAGTAGAAAGAAGACACACAGAAGGGCGGCATTTCAAGAGAAGGCAACGAGTGTGGAGAGCATGAATAGAGGAGAGTGAGCACAGAACTTCAGGGAGGGCACAGAGTTTCATCAGGTCACTAGCTGGACAGCCTTCCTTGATCAGTCCATGCCGATGACCTTGTGGACTATTAATCTTAGTCTGTATTTCTCATTTTAACACACAAGCTATAATATCTTGCCATGTTATATAAATATTTTATGTGATAATTTATATGTGCACTCCCCCCCCTCCACTAGACTACAGGTTACCAGAAGGAAAGGACTATGCCTCTTAGGTAAATACACATTTTCCTGATGGTCCCTAACACAGTATCAGGTATTCAATACATACTTGCTGGATGATGGATGAACTCAACGTTCATTAAATGTCTACTTATTTTCCAAGCACTGGGGTTTAAAACATGAGTAAGACATAAGCATAAGCTTCTGCCCTCAAAGGGTTGGAACGAATAATATACAAGAATGAAATTTGCTGAATCATGAATATTACTGATTTTCAGATACTAACTGAAGTTTGTGAATTCTCCAATGACTTATTGAGTGCTGATGGTGTGACAGGCTCTGTCTGTTCTTGGTGCTGCGAATACAAAAATGAGTAAGACACGGTCCCATCTTGATGCCATCCAGACAGGGAGACAGACAGTCCAAAAAAAAAAAAAAGTTGCCACAGATGTGAAGATTGCTATGTGCCTGGCTCAGTAGTACAGCAAAGGTGGGCAGCGGCTCTTTACGAATCTCACCTCCTTGGGTGTCACAGGCTTACCATGTCATTACAGCAGGGAGAAGGAAACAGACATAAAACAAGTCTGACTTTAAAAAGGGATAAAAATGTAAGCCTCTTCCAAGTAAAGGAAAATGTATTTCCTTTCATATTCTATTTTGATTTAATAGTACAGGAAAGTGCTCCCTCTGGGAGAAACGTTCCTAAGACAAAAAGTACAGTAAGCTTTTTTCTTTTTTTCCTGAGGATTTAAGGACAGGTGGAAAGAAAAGAATAAATCAGTATTTAAAAATTTATACAACTAGCATGAGGTGAATGCATGCTAATCATATACATATATATATACACACACATATATATAAACACACACACACACACACACACACACACATACAAACATATATATATGTTTATTTTGAGGATCAGAAGCTTCCAGACTGGATGCATTTCCATCTGGAAATGACCACTCTTTTTTTTTTTTAAGAGTTTATCTTTAAAGTAATCTCTACACCCAACGTGGGGCTAGAACTCATAACCCCAAGATCAAGAGTCACATGCTCCACCAATTGAGCCAGCCAGACACACCTAGAAATGACCACTCTTTATATTTAATTTTTAATGTAGCAAGTTCTATATGACTACAAGAAAACAATCACTGGCATTTATTTAGCACTGGCAACCATCTGGCAGAGAACCCCAAAACTTCTAAGATTTTCATAAAAAACCCAGGAAAGCAGAAAGACTCAACTCAAGCTCTATAGGCTGGTGAATTTGCCTTCTAATTTTCCCTTGCTCAGCAAATGCAACCATTTCATGCCAGTGATTTCTCAAAAGCAATGAATCTTAAAGAAGATTCTATAAGGAGGCTTCACCTCTTCTGGAAATTGATCTCTAACATTGTCTTCTCTACAAACTTGAGGCTACATTAAGAAGTCCAAAAAATGCATTTTACCCCATCAAAATGAAAAACTTTTGCTTTGTTTTTCTTGTTAAGAGGATGAAAAGATAAGACATAAATGGGGAGAAACTATGTGCAAAACCAAATATCCAAAAAATTAGTTGGATTAGTATCTAGACTGCCTAAAGAACTCTCAAAACTCAACAGTAAAAAAAATAATCTAACCAAAAATGGACAAAAGACACAAAAAGACATTTCATCAAAGAATATAAGATGGCAAATAAACACATGAAAAGTCGTCCAATGTCAGTAGCCATCAGGGAAATGCAAACGAAAACCACCCCTGTACACCCATCAGAATGGTTAAAATACAGTAATAGCACTGAATGCTGGCAAGGACACAGAAGTCAATACTTCATATGCTGGCAGGAATGGAAGATGGTAGAGCCTCTATGGAAAACAGTCTGGCACTCTCCTATAAAACTAAACATGCAGGGCGCCTGGCTGCCTCAGTTGGAAGAGAAGGAGACTCTTGATCTCAGGGTTGTAGGTTCCAGTCCCAAGCTGGATGCCGAGATCACTAAAAACAAAAAAAGAACAAACAAACAAAAAACTACACATGCAAATACCATATGACCCAGAAACTGCGCTCTTAGGCATCTGTCTTAGAGCAAAGAAAACAAACGATGATATAAAAACCTGTACACGAATGTTCATATTAGCTTTCTTCATAAAAACCCCAAACTGGAAACAGCTCCACTGTTTCTCAACAGGTGAACGGTTAAGGCTGTGTGGGGTATTCATTCTATGGACTATGGCTCAACAGTAAAAAAGGAACAAGCTACCGCTAGACAATGACTTGGGTGAGTATCAAGGGAGTTATGCTGAGTGAAAAAGCCAGTCCCCAAAGGTTACATACTGTATGATTCCATGTAGGTAACATTCTTGAAATGACTAAATCACAGAAATGTTGAAGAAATTGGTGGTTGCCAAGAATGGGGAACTAGGTGGGGGAGGGGAGGGCACTCCAGGAAGGGGTGGTTGTGGCTATAAAAGAGTGACACCAGGGGAGGCGCCTGGGTGGCTCAGCTGATTGGGTGTCCGGCTCCTGGTTTTGGCCCCAGTCATGATCTCAGGGTCCTGGGATCCAGCCCTGTGTGAGCTCAACTCTGCGCACAGCGGGAAGTCAGCTTGAGATACTCTCCCTTTCGCTCCCCCTCTGCTCCTCCCCTTGCTTGCAGGCACATGCTCTCTCTCTCTCTAAAATAAATAAATCTTTAAAATATAAAATTAAAATTTTTAAAATAAAAATCTATTTCCAATTTAGGTGCAATTGTGGTAACTTTCACAGGAAAAACTTGGAGTTTTGGAGGGAGGAACAAGTAGGAGGTGGTGGTACAGGGATTTTTTTCCTCTGGAGAAATCATCTACAGAACAGAGCTCGGGCCCCTTGTTACATCACAGGAGAGGGCCAGCTGTAGAAACTGCAGGACAAACGCAAGACTGCAGGCGGTGTTCATCGATGCACCGCCGCCCCCCCCCCATCAGCGCCTGGCCACGGCGTACGCTGTGTCTAAAGCTCACGTCAACTATGAAGACCTTGAGCGCCAAGGATAGTGTCCTTTATCCTTGGCCACCACTACACTGGCACGAAGCAGTGATTCTATAAGGTTTATGTTGAATAAATGACTGACCATTCAGTCCTGAGTTGGCTGGAAGAATATATTTCAGTTCACAGATTTGGCTCAGGTTCATTACTTACCGAGATGTTCACTAAAAACGTACATTGTAAGTTGAGTAGAGAATTTCACAAATTTGGGTGCTTTGTTCTGTTGTGGGGTTTCCATATAGGTTCCAGTCGGCATTTTTGTCATGTACACACAGATTATAACATGAAGGCTTTGTGATTTCTAGCCTCTTGACCATTCACTAGGACAGGGCTTCACCGTCTGATGACTGCATAGGACTCCTGGCTGTCTGACCACATTCTTCCAGAAACCTGCGGCAATGGCAGAAAATGCCTTCCTCGGCACGAGGTACACAGTGGTCCATTTGTTAAGCCATTTACCAGAGTCGTGATGCTGAGGGTTCCTACTTCACTCGACCTCAGGGGAAGTGGCTCCCTGGAAATCTCGCCTCCATTCTATGCATGGCCAGCCCAGGAGAAGCTTTTCATTAAGCACGTACTGAGTCTGAAGGGTGAAGCTAACTACACCTTAGGAACACACTGTCGGGAATCCACTTTGTGTTTTATCAGTTCACTTTGCGAGATAAGGATGGTGGGAGGTGAAAATGCCAGAGAAATCTGATGTGATGTCTTAAAACAGCCTGAGTCACAGTTCTATCAAAAAAGGAAGCTGCTTGCTGACCTTGCGTGGCCACTCCAGTCCCCACTCCTGCTGCTTGTAGCACTCACATGCACGCTTAAGTACAAACAATCCTGCACTGTTTCAGGGAGGCGTGATGGTACGCTGGACACCGGCTGCCTGGATTCCCATCTCCGTGGCGCCACCTCCCAGCTACAAAGCCTCGGTGCTCTGGTTCATAAGCTGAGGACGCTGAGAAGCTGCCTTATGCGACTGCTGAGGATTAGAGGAGGTCATCATCTAAAGCACTTCCAAACAGGAGCTCAATACATGTCTGCAGAAGACAAAACCAAACCTCGAATCTGTCTTCATGTGTTAGCTTTTTCTCCTTAGCAGTAAGACTTCAAGGATTTATGCTGTTATCCTGGGAAGGGCTGCTTTCCAATTCCATACCTCAATATCACAAATGCTAGTAATAGAACTAGGAAGAAAGTAGGAGCCTCTGGCAAAGCTCTGGGCCCTGACTTTGACGCCTTCCCTCCTGCTTCTGCAGCTGCTGTTGCTACCACTTGGGAATGCAAACCAGCAGGACCTGAAAGGCAAACTTACTCCCTTTACACTAATCTTCAATTCCCTTCATCCCCAAGACAAGTGTCCCCACAGTTCCTTTTTACCTGTAAACTGTGACCAAATAATTCTTCTCTAGAAACCTACCCTTAAGAGGGGCGCCTGGGTGGGTCAGTTGGTTAAGTGTCAAGTGTCGGACTGTTGATTTCGGCTCAGGTCATGATCTCAGGGTGGTGGCATGGAGCCCCACGTGGAGCTCTGTGCTCAATGGGGAGTCTGCTTGGGATTCTCTCTCCCTCTGCCCCTCGCCTTGCTCTCTCTCTCTCTCTCATATAAATAAATAAATCTTAAAAAAAAAAAAAGAAAAAAGAAATCTACCCTAAAGAAAAAATAGAATGCAGGAAAAATTTTATAGATAAAGATTGTCCATCACAGTGTTTTATCATTCTGAAAAGTGTGAAACAATCTAAAGGATTGTTTATGAAACAACTGTTCATGCAAATTAAGGGGCTGATTATATAAATTATGAGACATACAAAAAATACTGTACATATATTACAAATTATACTTAGAATTTATAATCCTGTGGGGAAATGTTTATGCAATGATACTATACCCCCAAAAGAGCAGATTGACAAAAATTAAAGTATTGCAACACTCAGTGCTGACAATGATCTGCAGTAAGCAGGAATTCTCACACATTGGAGGCAAGAACATAAACAAGTGCGACCCCCTGGAAGCACAGTTTGGCATTATCTCCTAAAACTGAAGCTATGCATGCGCAAAGGGCCAGCCACTCCACTCTTCAGTATATACCCTAGAGGACACAAGTCTCCAGAACAAGGATGTTCGTAGTGGTAATAGTCCCCATCTGGAAACAACTCAACTGTCATCAACAGCAGAATGGATAAATAAATTGTGGTACAGTTATTTCCCAATTAACATTAGTAGTCTGTTGCTGAAAATCAAGTGTTCTGCATAAAAATGCTAACCAGAGCCCTTTTCCCATTATCTTAATTCGTTTTACAAAGTAGGGTTTTTCTCTTATAGAGGTAGGCAAACCTAATATGACTGATGGAGCCTAACAAAATACCTAATATGAAGTATCACAAATGTTGACACTTCCTGCCCCACCCTACCCCACCCCTCAAATGTTCAGGGCAAATGACCAAGAGAAGCCCAAAATATTGTGCCACATAAAAATAAGAAAACGATCTATCTTTACCCATACTTTCGTGTCTCCCTACAGCATCTCTGTAACATTTTATACAGAGTCAGCAAATGATAATAGCTATTATTTATTTAGCCTACTCTAGCCATACCAGGAACTTGAAATAAATCAGCTCTGAGTGACTGCCACTGGGCCCTCCCCAGCTTCTATGATGGTAGGTGCTATCACTTTCCCATTTTACTGAGCGGCAATCAGAAGCTCTGAATAGATTACGTGATTTGACCAAGGGTACCCAGCTACTATATGGCAAAACGAGAGTCCTGATTTCAGGCTTATCCGACTCCAAAACTGATTTACGAGGTATGCATCCTTGGATGCTTATTGGACCTTTCCAGGCTTCAGTTTCCTTCCCTATAGAATACGGATAATTGCACCTGTTAAACAGAAACTGTGTCTTAACCAAAGGCCTATGCTGGCATTACTGAGAATACAACTGGGAAAGACTTCACTGCCTCTGGAAACTCCAGTTCCCCGTCTCCTCACATAACAATGACCTGATGCGAATTTGGCTTGCCCCACGCCCTGCTCCACCAAACAGTTTAATGAACATCCAGCATTCCTGCTAACCCAGTGAAGGCAATCTCTATATTCTAAGCCTTTTGTTTCCTGTTCTTTCCCTGAAGAAAGAAAACAAACAGCGCTTTTGAAATTCAAAATGACATCATTATGACTTTATCCCCCATCTGAAGCCTCCTTGTCTTTTTTTTTTTTTATCATTTCCAGATTTTCACTTTTGCATTTCAAGTTTCACAAAATGAGAAATCAATTCTTAAATCACGTTGGAAGTGAAGGTTGTATTTCTTAGAAGTATTTAGAAGTACTCACCATCCTTGCTGACAGTTTCGAAAGGTATTGTTCTATTATTTCTCATCGCTTCATCCGAGATCAGCTGCGGCTGATACACTCCCAGTTAATATTTCTCACATTCCATTGATTTTTTTCCTTCCATTAGACGGAATGTGTTTCACAAAAGGAGAAAAGTGCCATACCAGGGACAAGATTTGAAGTATCTAATATAATCTCATGGTGTATACAGTACCCAACTGGCACGCACACCCGCTCACACACATGAGCATGCATTTAACACACATACATACAGGAATTATCAGAAGTTACCAGGAATGCAACATGCAGATTTTTCAAAATATTAGCAGGATTTGGTCATTTGGAGTTAAAAACAACAATATTCCTTTCAACTGCTAAAAGGGACACGTGGAGGTAATAAGCTGAAAAACAAACAAATGAAAGATCTGAGAAGAGACTAAATAGCTTATAAAGCTCAATTTTGAGTTTCCACTCCACCAAAAAAGGCAGAAAATCCATAAATTTCACTGTAGCCTCCCAACACTTCTCACTGCAAAACTATTCTCTAGACAGCACTCTGCTAAGAGATGAGGCTCTTTCCATTCTTGATTACTTCCATCTGATCCTTTTGCAAATGAAATTGCATTTTTTAAAAATTCTTTTTTAAAAGATTTTATTTATTTGACAGAGAGACACAGAAAGAGAGAGCACAAGCAAGGGGAGCTGCAGGCAGAGGGAGAGGGAGAAGCAGGCTCACTGCCAAGCAAGGAGCCCAATGCGGGGCTTGATCCCAAGACCCTGGGATCATGACCTGAGCTGAAGGTAGATGCTTAACCGACTGAGCCACCCAGTGCCCCTGAAATTGCATTTTCTTCAATCCAAAAATATCAGAATGTTTTAGATATCATAAACTAGAATACAAATTACCAATGAGAATACATATTACTCATACAACCCCAGGGTAGAAACACCTATTTTAATGACTGCAACTTTAGGGGTGCCTGGCTGGCTCAGTTGGTGGAGTATGTGACTCTTGATCTCAGCTTGTGAGTTCGAACCTTATAGAGGATATAGAGATTACTTAAAAATAAAAATTTAAAAAAAATGACTGCACTTTAAATATTATCCCTATTTTTTTAAACATTAATTTATTTGAGAGAAAGAGAAAGAGAATGGGGGAAGGGGGAGGGAGAAAGGGAATCCTAAGCAGTCTCTCTGCTGAGCACAGAGCCATACACAGGACTCAATCTCATGACCCCGAGATCATGACCTGAGCTGAAATCACAGTCAGATGCTTAACTGACTGAGTCACCCAGATACCCCTAATTTCCCTCATTTAGATAACAAGACTAATTATGTAATAAATGATTCTCTAAAGCTGCACTATCCAATAGAGTAGACACTGCCACATGTGGCCACTGGGCACTTGAAATGTGCCTACTAGGAATGAGGAACTGAATTTTTTTTAAGTAGGCTTCGCACCCAGCATGGGACTTGAACTCAGAACCCTAAGATCAAGAGTCGAGTGTTCTACCGGCTGAGCCAGCTAGGTGCCCCTAAGACTCTAACTTGTATTAAATAAATTGTGTATTTATCTCCCAAACTCCTTCCTCCTTACTAGACTGTGATCTTTTTAAAACAGAAGACTACCTTGCTCATTTTAAAAATCCATCAAAGCCCAGCACAGTTCTCACAACAGAAATCCTTCCATAAATATCTGAGGTTTGAATATAGTATACACTAGTGTTTTTTTTAAATTCATTGTTCTATAAAAGAATGCCTAAAACTAATATTGAGGAATTCCATGCTTGTGAAGGGAACGATACAGTATTGACCAGATATCAATTTTCCGTAAATCAATTGATAAATGAAACAGAACCCAATCAAAAAGGGTTTTTCCTAAACTTGACAAGTTTATTTTAAAATTCAGTGGAAGAAAACATATATCTTTGGGGGAAAATCTGGTGAGTGAGGTCAAGCCGGGCAAGTTCTCTTCCAGATATCAAAACATTTTACAAGCAATCGTCATCCAGTGAGAGTGACTAAGAACAGGCATGCAGACCAATGAGTAGAAAGCTCAGGAGTAGACCCATGCACATTTGGAAGCATGATCTGTGACAGAGGCAGTGTTGTCAATCACTGGGGAAAGGAGAAAATGGTAGTTCACATAGAAAAAAGTAAAACTGCAGTAGCTCCCTATCTCACACAAAATTAAAAATTTAGGTGAATTCATCTCTGAAAATTATGTCCTATTTTCTGTTATGGATGATTCAGTGAGAACTCAAGGTGGAGTATGCAATACATGAACGACACATTTCTACCCAAGAGAAATAAAAAGAACAGAAAGGATAGTTTTTAAGAACTTATTTGAAAGACGCCCACATAACAGGGTACATAAAACACATTTTTTTTCTTCTTTAATGTACTGAATCAAGCCAAAAGTCATTGGGGCTTTATGAAGGTCAGAATTTTAGAACTGAGGTGGAGGCCAATAAATCCATGGAGAGACTCAGTTCCTGTACAAAGGACTTCTAAAGACTTCTTTGAAGCTAACTCCCTGAAGCGGAAACCCAAATCCAGCTGAACAGCGACAGTGCTCCCTTGCTATCAAACAGCACGCATGGACTCACCTCCACCTGGCTGTTGTTAACGGAGGCAGCAGGGCTGGGCTGTATCCTCGCTCACCTAGACCTGAGCCAGTCAGGCACAAGGTAAGCCCGCGCAGCAGACACTCAGAGCCTCGGCACGCAGACAACTCTCTCTGGGTGCTGTGGGGTTTGCTTGTGCTTCTGCAGTCCTGAGCCGGGGGTGAAATTTCTCCACTGACTTCCAGGAAGGCCACAAACCCAAAACTGGGCTTTGATAGAAAAGAATGTTTCAAACGTGTTCCCTGTCATGTGTGTTCCAGACGGTCTCTCGAGTGAGTTAATTTCCTGCTTGGGATCTGTGTCACCATCTTCTAGATCCCACATCTTGGATTCTCCTGTCTGATCTGGTGGCTATCTCAAACCACAGATGTAGTACAGCCGGGACCATGTGTATGAGTCTGCTACGGTGGCCACGATGAACCACCAGACTGGAGGGCTGACAGCCCGGGAATATTCCTGTCCCCACAGCTCCGGAGGCTGCACAACCAGGGTGAAGGTGCCGGCGGGGCTGCTCTCCTCTGAGGCCTCCCTCCTTGGTTTGCTGATGGCCACCCCTCTCCACATGCACGCCCCTGGGTCTCCTGTGCTCAAACTGCCTCTTCTTAGGAGGACACCAGCCAGACTGGATGAGACCCAACTGAATGGCCTCATTTTAACTTAATCACATCCTTAAAGACCCCATCTCCAAATATGGTCACAATGGAGGTGCGGCTTCAACGTGGGAATTTTAGAGGAACACAATCCGGCCCACCCACCATGTATGTGACAATGAATTTGACAAACGCACGCAAGCAGCCGTGCTGTGAGGCAAGGAGGAGCAGCAGCTGGAGAGCGAAGTGAAGGCATCTTAAACCCACAGAGAAACTCCACAACCCCGGGAAAATGAGACCCTGATTTCTCCTGTTGAGAACTGCTCCTGTTGATTAGGTACTCTCTTAAACTCCTACTTTAATTTCACGTAGAGAGACAGTTACATAAAGAATTTCACCAAAAGAGATCACTAGAGGGGTAATGATCCATTAAATGTCTTCAACAGCTCCTGCAAAATACCCACTCTTATCTCCTCCTGAGTAGCTACAGCTCTCAATATGCCATCCGTCTGTGCAGAACGTATGTGCAGGGCCTGGTGGTAAATGGACAGAAAGTGAGAGCGTGGGGAGAGGAACAGAACCGAGGGGAGGAAAGAGAAACCCGCAAGCACGGATTTTAAGGCAAGAAGTACAGTAAGAAAAACAGACACACTATTGAAAGGTAACAGCAAACTGCAGTGGGTCTCTGAAACGCAAGGATAGGACTGTGAAGAAAGGTTAACGGGAAGGAGAAAGAAGCATCAAGTTTTTATCAGACTCAGTGATTCATTTTTGAAATGAGACGTAAGCTACTGAAGAGGACTTGGGATGCCAGAAAGCATGGAGTTATGGGAGGCCGGGGGTCAAAGCCACAGCAGCTGGGCATCAGGAAAAAGTTCTGCCCCTGCCGGGTCAAATGAGGAGTGGGGTTTTCAGGCCAAATAAACAGTATCCTGAAGACGCGAACCTGAGATTAGCAAAGGACTCTATAGTCCCAGATTCTAGTGTTAAAAGTCTATACGATGCCTAAATAAATATATCTAAGGAGCTGTGGCCAAAGATGGGATTTTATAATTACATATTGATTTATATTGGATTTCTTGGTCTACTGCAGAGTGTGGAATCTCTCCAGATTACCTCCCTGCCAATTTCTAGGTAGCTTACAGCAATTTCAAAGTACCTCCGAATATACATTTTCAACAGATGGGATTATTAAAGGCTTAGTGCAAACAATGATCCATAGATGTGTTACCACCCACCAGTAGACAAAGCAGATCTTCTCTCTGTTCCACTCTCATTCCAATAAATATTTACATCCTTCCATTTACTCATTTCAAAACTGCAGAAGATGGGATATCATTGCTCTTTTGAGACGAATGTAAAAAATTGTTGGAGCTTTCTGGATTTTTCAATTAACTTGCTTTCAGAAGAATTTATTTTTTAGCATAAAGAATAGATAGTTCATGGTCTGTAGATATTTTCACTTCCCTATCATACTTTTTAAAAATATTTATTTATTTGAGAGAAGGAGAGAGTGTGAGTGGGAGGAGGGGCAGAGGGAAAGAATTTTTCAAGCAGACTCAACACTGAGCTCGAATCTGATGGGGGGGGGGGTCGATCCCACGATCCTGCGATCATGACCTGAGCCAAAACCAAGAGTTGTATGCTTAACCGACTGAGCCACCCAGTCACCCCCGTCAATCATACTTCTAAGCATGGTGCCCATATTTTTTTCCAAGTAGGAACCATTTTTTTAAAAAGCATTTATACTTTTAAAGCCTAGAATTGTAGAATTTTTCAGAACTTTCAAGAGTATAGTCAAGCCTTCTTTTATATATGAGGAAACTGAGGCATAGATATGTAAAAAAAACCTGCTAATCAGTGGGAAGACCAGAGGAAAGATGGGAAAAGAGGGAGGAGAGAGACTCTACAGTTATTGTGGGCATCTGCTGCAGAGACAGGTCCCCAAAGCAACCCCATCACGGTCTTAGGACAGTGGTGCTGAGACCCACACGGTGGGTCACTGTCACAGAGAACAACAGATTTAAACCCGAATCTATCTGATACCATACACCAGCCCTTTCTCATTTCCCTACACTTTCAAAGAAAATACATAGAACCAAGTTATATTATTAAGTTCAAAGCTGATATTTATAATGGCATTATACAAAATTGGATTTAATAGCTTCTCAAAACATTTGGTATATTTCCTACTATTCGATCTCTGCATTATTAGTGGTTTCTATTTGGCAACATAATTAACATTTACTTAAGAAACTATGAATTCAAACATATTTAAGTGGAAATCAAGTTAAATTCTGGCTGTTTGACCTTAATAAATCAGGGATGAAAAATTCCTCAATCTTCTCAGTGCTTTTATTTTGAATGCAATTATTTGAATAAAAATGGAATGCAATAGGGGCGCCTGGCTGGCTCAGTCAGAGGAGCATGAGACTTGATCTTGGGGTTGTGAGTTTGAGCCCCATGTTGGATGTAGAGATTACTTAGAAATAAAATATATTAAGAAAGGAAGGAAGGAATCTCCTTTTTGACACACAGAATGAATAATTCATATTTATTTGATATAGTTTAACTACTTATCCACAGCTTATCCAAACTTGCTATGAACACCAATAAGCCACAGGGTTAATGAAACCTGATGCTTCATACCTATTGCCTCAAAGTTCTGTAAACACAAAGGTCACCCTTAAATGATCCCCAAATGGTAAATGTGAATTACATGAGCCATTAGATTAGAGCATGACCTATTACCACTGCCACAAAAACAGCTCACGGGGCATGTACTATCACTGTCTGTAGGAGTCCAGTGGCATGTTAGTTTTCGACAGCCCGGCAAGCAACATTCATTGGGAGACCTTTTGTGTCCTTCTATTCACATTTAATGGACAAGGTTAGAATCTCAGCTGTTTTTCCTTAATATTATTCCATTTTCTTCTGGGTCACTTTGAAAATCTAAGTCTGCCCTTAAGTCACTCTCAGTAGAATGGAAACTGGAAAGGGAATGGGCTGCTTTTGTTTTTTATGTCATCACATCCATAATTAGGCAGTGTTTTTAAAAGAAAACAACCAAAAAGTTCCTGGCAAAATCACCTTACAACCTTGTGCAGCTTTGTGATCCAAAGTGGCCTACTGACAGCCCTGGTTATTATGCTGTTTTAATCTCATATAGCCTTCTCTCAGTTGCCAAAAGTAAGTTCAGCAAATCAAATCAACTTCCTTATTTTAAATCTCATTTGTACCTTGGTAGAGACACACATTTCCTGAAGAAAATGAGCCATGTCTTTAAAAAGGAAATCGAAGTCCTTAAGCTTGAGATAAGTCTTTCCAAAAGAGAAACAAACTTTTGGCAGGAGTTGAGTGCATCTTACACCAGTGGAAAGTGGAAACCTGTCTCTTATTAAATGGACATTACTATACAATTTACAGGCTATACTGGTACCCCAGTAATCAACCTCACAGAATGTATCTGTAGCTCCAAAAAGCAACCTCGCTCGAGGGGGAAGCAGGTGAGGGGCGAAAGTAACTTAGTTTTGGATTTTGGAGTTTGTGAAGATTCCGTCTTTGCTATCCCTGACTCCCCTCAGGGAGAGTACATTGTGAATATTCATTCAAGTCTACGTTGTGAAGAACCCCATTCTACTGGATTCGGCACATGAACTCATTAGTTCATGAAGCAGGACCAAGTGAAATGAAGCCCATAAAAAAGCTGATAAAACAGCCACAGAATTACCTCAGCTTTTCTGCTCTCTCAGTTCACCATCCCCCCCCCAGATCTATTTCTGTTTTTTTAAGAGGTATGGTTCCTACAACTACTGTACCTCTCCCCTGTTAATAAAATGGATCACCAAATAATGAGTGGTGACTCAGTTTCAGTCCTCACTTGGAAAAACCTTGTCAGGCTTTGGTCACAAGGCACGGGGACAGCAGCTGAATGACATGACCAAAGGATCCCGTCCAGATCTAGCAAGGCACTGATCAGGGAAGACAGACACTAAGCAAGTGAAGGGCTCTGAGGAAGAATCACAGGGTGCGTGTGACAGAGAGACCCAACCAGATCTGCGAGTTGGGAAGGATCCCCTGATAAAGAGACTGTTAAGTTGAAGCCTAAAGGAAGAACAGTTTTGTTTTTGTTTTTTTTAAAAGATTTTATTCATTTATTTGACAGAGAGAGAGAGAGAGAGTGTGTGTGTGTGTGTGTGTGTGTGTGTGGCAGGCAGAGGGAGAGGGAGAAGCAGGCTCCCGGCTGAGCAGAGAGGCCAACGTGGGGCTCGATCCTGGACCCTGGGATTGTGACCCGAGCTGAAGGCAGATGCTTAACCAGCTGAGCCACCCAGGTATCCCTGGAAGAACAGTTTTTAAGTGGGTGCAGTAGGAGCAGAGAAAGACAGCTGAGGGGAGAGTGGTGTGCAGATCTTCCTGGCCCTACGATGGGGTTATGTCCTGACAAACCCACTGTAACTTGGAAATACTGTGAAGTTGAAAATGCTCTCAATACGCCTACCCTACAGAACATCAGGGCTCAGCCTCACCTCCCTTCACGTGCTCAGAACACTTACATGAGCCTACAGCTGGGCAGGATCATCTCACACAAAGCCTATTTTATAAGCAAGAGTCAAATATCTCATGTAACGTATCGAATACTGTAGTGAAAGTGAGACACAGAGGAGTCGCAAGTGTATCGGCCCGAGATTGTGTGGCTGAGCGGGAGCTGCGGGTGCTCCCACTGCCCAGTGTCACCAGAGGCCGTACTGCATGCTACGAGCCAGGGAAACGTTCAAAATGCAAAATCCGAAGTACGGTTTCTACTGAAGGCATATTGTTTTCACATCACTGTAAAGTCACAAAACCGTGAGTCAAACCATCATAAGTTGGGGACCGTCTGTCTACTTGAGCAATGGAGATCTGTCCTAGTGTAGCTGGAAAGAGTAAGGGATGGAGCTGAAGAGAAGGCCAGCACCAGACCATACAGGGCCTGGTGGGCCAGATGAGGGGATCTAGAGTTGATTGCCAGGGCAAGTGGAAACCATGAATCAGTTCTAAGCAGGCGAGTCATATGATCAGACTGTTATTATTTGCGGTTGTTTCAGGTCACTCTGGCTGCAGCTGGGGTGGAACTGAAGAGTAAGGAAAGAAGGGAACATGCAGAAGTACCACACCTAACTCCTCTTTATTAATTAAAAAAGTCCCTATTATGTAGTGGGGTGCTCTGAGTAGTAGGGTGTGTGGACAAAACTATTATTCAAACCAGACCCTTAATAAGCTTCCCATGGCCAAAGAAAGATGCTGGGGCAAAAGCCTTCTTCATGCTGGGAAGAAGCATTCGGTCATGCAAATGTGAGGGAGGCCTACTGTCCTTGCGCAGCTCCGCACCCCAGGGCTACCATCCAAAGGCAAACAGTCCAGATGTTAAGTGTCCCTGGTACTAACTTGAAAGGCTGCTCCACTGTGAGAAAGGCACATCTTTACAGAAAGACACTATTCCACTGCCTCCTCACAGAGTTGTACTTTTTTGTGGAAAATACTATTTGACAACGCAAGCTGCAGCTGGAGGGGCGAGTGGATACCGAGAAGCTAGGCGGCCACTGCTCTAGCGCCCGCAGGAGGTGGAGGCGGCTCAGTGGGCAGGCTGACACAGAAACAACGGGCCTTGGGGAGTCACCGGATATGACCTGTTGAAGGGAGCAACGCTCCCAGGAGGACTCCTGAGCAACTGGTTGGGTGGTGGTGCCATTTACTGAGCTGCGGGACAGCAGAGGAGCCACAGGGGGCAAGGAGGAGCATGGGTCTTGTCAAATGACATAACTAAAGCAATTTAGTAACAAGTTTGATGCCTTTATTGAAGGGAAAACAGTCCATGGACTGGAGGAGTACAGCCCTTCACAAGCAGTGGGGCACACTTCCTGACTGATTTTGGGCGAGAGTGAACTCTGTCAAAAGTTAGAAGAGGCAACACGGAAGTGGGGCATGACTGGCTAGGAGGTGGGGTATTTTGTTTCAGGGTCCTACGTTTTAGGGAAGGTAAGCTGGCTAAAGCTGAGTAGGAGGTTGATGACTGGTGTTAGATTTTCTTGACAGTGAGGTATTTCTTAGTGCAGGCCATGTGAAGGTTTAGATTGGTGACGTGGACCAGTCCCTGGGCAGCCTCCATTTTATGAATCCCTTTATCAGTACGTCTGTGCATACTGAGGGGCCATCAAATATAGACATTAGGAGAGAGACTGATAAATAAGGTTGGAAGTCAGATGTGATACAGGAGAAGGCGAGTCCAGTTTGGGAGCTGTGGGCACATAGATGCGATCTGATACCAAGTGTGGGCTGGGAGAAAGGGCAGGAGAGGGGAGCTAGGGTCTGAGACAGACCCCAAGGAATGCAGGATGATTTCGACAGCCTCCTATCTTGCTCCCAGGTTCCACCCTTGCCCCCCAATAGTCTATTCTCCATCCAGAAATTCCGGTGGTTATTTTAAAACTAATGTCACTGTTTTCCTCAAAACCCTACAATGGCCTCTAATTTCACTCAGAGTAAAGCAAAGTCCTTACTGTGTCTGGAAAAGGCCACATGATCCGCCCTGCCCCTCTCCTAACCCTAGGTGACTTCTCTAACCTCATCTCCACCTCCCACTGGGCTCACTCTGCTCCAGCCATGTTGGCTTTTTGCTGTTCCTCAAATGTTCCAACTACTCCCAAACCTCGGGGCCTTTGCACTTCCTGCTTCCTTTGCCTGGAATGGTCTTCTTCTACATACTCTACATGTATTACTCTCTAACTTCCCTGAGGTCTCTAGTTGAATATCAGCCAATCAGCAGAAGATATGAATAGACATTTTTCAAAGACGACATCCAGATGGCTAACAGACAAGTGAAAAGATGCTCAACATCACTTATCATCAGGGAAATGCAAATCAAAACCATAATGAGATATCATTTCACGCCTGTCAGAATGGCTAAAATCAACAACACATGGAACAACAGGTGTTGGTGAGGATGTGGAGAAAGAGGAACTCTTCTGCACTGTTGGTAGGAATGCAAACTGGTATAGCCACTTGGGAGAGCAGTATGGAATTTCACAAAAAGTTAAAAATAGAACTACCCTACAATCCAGCAATTGCACTGCTAGGTATTTACCCAAAGAATACAAAAATACGAATTCAAAGACATACATGTACCCTGATATAACAGCATTATTTACAATAGCCAAATTATGGAAATAGCCCAAGTGTGCATCAATTGATGAATGGATAAAGAAGATACACACACACACAGAGGAATATTAGGCATAAAAAAGAATGAAATATTGCCACTTAAAACGACATGGGGGCACCTGGGTGGCTCAGTTGGTTAAGCGTCTGACTCTTGGGTTCTGCTCATGTCATGATCTTAGGGTCATGAGATCAAGCCCAGAGCCAGGCTCTGCACTCAGCATGGAGTCACAGATTCTCTCTTCCTATCCCTCTGCTTCTCCCTCTGCTCATGCTCGCTCTCTCTCAAATAAATAAAAATAAAATCTTTACAACAACATGGATGGAGCTAGAGAGTATTATGCTAAGCAAACTAAGCCAATCAGAGAAAGACAAATACTATATGATCTCACTTATATGTGGAATTTAAGAAACAAAATAAATGATCAAAGGGAAAAAAAAGAGAGAGACAAACCAAGAAATAGACTCTTACCTAGAGAGAACAAACTGATGGTTACCAGAGGGAAGGTGGGTGGGGGGGGATGGGTGAAACAGGTGATCAGGATTAAGGAGTACACCTGTTGTGATGAGCACCAGGTGAGGAATGGAGGTGCTGAATCACGATACTGTACACCTGAAACTGTATGTTAACTGGAATTTAAATAGAAACGTTAAATAAATAAATAAATAAATAAATAAATAAATAAATAAATAAATAAATAAAATATCAGCTGATCAGTGAGGACTTCCCTGAGCACCTATTCTAAATTGCAACATCCATCCATCCCCTTTTCCCTGCTTTCTGAAACTAATTTTTTTTTAAAGATTTTATTTATTTGAGAGAGAGAGAGAACTAGTGGAGAAGGACAGAGGGACAGGGACAGAAGGAGAGGGAGGACCAGGTTCCCTGCTGAGCAAGGAGCCCCTCAGTGGGACTCAATCCCAGGACCCTGGGATCATGAACTGAGCCGAAGGCAGACACTTAACTGACTGAGGCACCCAGGCGCCCCTCTGAAACTTAATAATGTCTGATATATGTCCATTTGACATATAGTTTATAACATAATATTATGTTATATACCACCTTTATATTTAATGTATGTCAATCATCATCTGGTGTATTAATTTTTATAATTTCCCACCCCAAAGTGTAGCTCCATGAAGACAGCAATTTGATTTGTTCACTGCTATATACATACCTAAAGCCAAGAAATGGTATGAAATATTTCCAGGTATGAAATATGCACCTGCTAAATTATCTGTGGAATAAATTTCAATATTTCATGATACCACAGAAGAGTAAAAGGACCAAAGGTGTAGGAGGAAAACTGTCACAGAAACCAAGGAAAGAACACACTGATACAAGCAAGGGTTGGCATTTATTGTTGCTTATCCCTGGAACAGATACTGCGTTCACCACTTCCCACAAAATATCTCATTTAGACATTGCTACAGTCTCACCAGGAAGATGCAACCCTCACCTTCTAAATAATTTAGAGAAGCTAAGCAACTTTCCCAAGGTCCTGATATATACTAAATCCTGCTAATAGAGGCATTAAATGGAGTCCTAAAAGCTGTCTACTGAATTTGTTTACACGGAGACCTTAATACTAGTGACCTTAACAAAAACCTGGTCAGTGTCCAGGCTGAAGAAAAGTGAGATACAGAAGGGAGGGGAGGAAATGAGGACAGAGAGGCAGCCAGCTCTCTGCAAAGCTGGCTTGTAAAGAGGAGGGTGGACAGAGAGCTAGACCCGCAGTCAAGTGAAAGAAGGTTCTATTTTAGGTGACAAGGAAATAATTTGAATTTCTAAAAGCCAACTCTTTTTCAGAGTTTTGGTTAGCATATCTATATGAGCAATCAGCATAGATAAGGTATTTGTTTTCCCTGTTTCCTATTCCAAAGAAATTCAGATTTTGCTTATCATTCTGATTAAAAAAAATACTTAGTTATGCATAAAATCTGCCTTCCACATCCCTGAGGATGGAGAAATCTATAGAAAATGTGTAATTGGGTCAACATAACAAAGAAACAAAAAGATGACCTACTCTGGTTCTCCTGGGAAGCTGAATCAGGGCTTTAGAAAAATCAATCAAGCCACACTGTTCTGTGACAATGTGTGGCAGACATCCCCACTGAGTCTGGAGGCAGAAAGGCTAGCGGGCTGCTCAGTCTGGGCTCACCACTGTTCATCACCTTGTGCAAGTTGCCCAACCTCAGTGTCAGCGTAATGTTTATAAAGCCTCTCTTGGTTCTGGGCCACTCCGATGAGGAGGTGGGGCCAAGAAAAGTGCTTCATACAAACGCAAGGTATTCCCAGTATTTCCTGTGATGGAACATAAGCATTCAAAAGCACCAATAACATACACAGCCAAGACGAAGTCTGTCTGGGTATGTATACAAACGCTCACCAACTGATTCAAGGGGAAAAAAAGATTCAGCGATTGCTTAACAATTCCATGTGTCATATTTTTAGAAACACCTGCATGTGTGCTTTCATTCCTACAACCAGTGCTGTTGAAGCAGATTCACCGCGAACCAGGATAAGCCACACCTAAGCTCGGGGCAGTGTCGACTCTGAAAAGTGACTTATTTTCAGTTTGCTCTGGATCTGACAACGTAACAACTCTGTACCCAAGTCCTGCCACATGGTAATTACTTGTCATTTACTAACCAAAGAAAAACCTGTACAGCCAGTCTAATGATAGACCTGCCAAGCTTTGGGACTCTTTCTTAAACACTTCAGAAGCCAGGCCTCACTTGGGACAAGATCACACAGGACACCAGCCCTGTACCCATTCCCCAACTGAGCCCATTTCTTATGGAGACAAGGCTATGACCATCTCCATACAGAAAAAGAAGAGAACCATTAGGACTTTACTTTTAATTTTTGTTAATGTTAAAACATTCAAGTCCTGCCCTTTAGCTATCACTGTATATTACAAATATTGAAAATGTTGGAATGGAGGTGGAGCTGCTGGATTAAGTGTTACAGAGACCAAATGCATCAGGCGTCTCACTTATGTAACATTCTGGGCTCCAGGAACCTCTCTGAGTGGGAGTGAATCCATCCCACATCCAAGCAGACAGCCGCGAAAATCACCGCCTCAGCACAATTCTGGGCATCCTCTTTCATCGCTGCACACCGAGACTGGGTCTCCTTCCTCTCCCTGACTCCCAGGGCCTGGGGGCTGGGGCTGCCCAATGACAGTAATGCTCAAACCACACTGTCCTCAGCTGCACAGGCCAGTGGCTGAGGGGACGGGGAGCTCTCGTGGTCTATAAGAGGGTTGAGAGTCATGTGGCTTCAGGAATAATCTTTCTAGCCTCCATGGGACGCCCGGGTGGCTCAGACGGTTAAGCATCTCCCTTCGGCTCAGGTCACAATCTTCAGGGTCCTGGGATCAAGTCCCATGTAGAGCGTCCAGCTCAGTGGGGAGTCTGATTCTCCCTCTCCCTCTGCCCCCTGCTCATGTTCTCTGTTTCTCTCTCTCTCAGGTGAATCAATAAAATCTTAAAAAAAAAAAAAAGGAGTAATCCTTGTAGCCTCCTAAGTCAGCCCTGAACAGGAACATAAGTATTACAGATGGAAAAACAAAAATTAAAAAAAAAAAACATGAAAAAAAACCCAAACAGTGCAGTTCTTTATACTGGATATTAAGACTGAAGTGTGGACTGGGAGATGAGCATTACGAACACCACCGGAGACCTTCTACAAACTACCTCTTGACCAGTCTTTCCCTCCTCCCTTTCCACAGCTTGCCCCACCCTCTGTTTCCCCGCCATTCTGCACTACCCGCCGTTCCCTACACACGCCTTGGCTGCCCCATCTCTGCTTGGCAGCTTATGTTCCTGCGGATGGAATCACCACTCCTCTCTCACAGAAATGCCTCCCTTCTGGGACCAGATCAAATCCACAAGTCTTCCTCAATTACCAGTTGCAGTATCTCCTTCCTCTTGCCACAAACACTATTTTGGTGACAACAGTGATAAGAGCTGGTAATAAGATTACTTACTAAGCACACAGGGGTGGGAATCGTGTGAAGCGCTTTACAAGTTTTATTTCATGTAATGCTCGTGATGACCTCCATGAGAACTTGCTACTGTTATTCCCTTTTGTAGGTGAGAAAACTGGTGTGGAGAAAGGGGAAGGACTGTAAAAGGCAATGGGAGCACTGGCCTGGGGCCAGGCGGTTCGACTCCGGAGCTCACTCGATCACATGGTGCCTTCCATTCTAACGATGTGTGCATGGGACCCCTGCGCTCTGTGAATTTCTGAAGTCGAATATCCTTGGAAATCCCATTATACTAACCGTGGGCTTAGCTCAAAGTGGGGCCTCGACTGCCGTAAAAGTAATGTGGTATGGTTTTACACATTTCTACACAGATCACTGTGGCTGATTCTTCCAGGCTTGCTATCGCTCTCTACTCTACCCTTAATCCAGAAAACAGGCTTTGCAACAGGTCAAGAGCCCAACTATAACTGGTCTTCCAAAGTTGAGAATCCAAGACCCAGGGAAGTAGGAGAAATCGAACCTACTTTCTAAAAGCATGGAAGGGGCCCACAGAACACGAGCACCACTGTCTCCTAATTTTGGTGACCAGGTGTCCGAGACATAAAAGAACTGCCTCTGTGCACCTCAGATCTCTCAGGATGACGAGTTCAGGTTGCTGGGGGGCAGGGTGTCTTGCTTTTTAGGTAAGTTTATTATAAAGTTATGTGTGTTGCAGCCAGTGTTTCTTCAGATTCTCTGAATTTTAGTCTTCTGGAGAATAACGATTCGTGTTGAGAGAATAAGGCAGGACGGCTCCAAGGTTAAAAGCAGGTGGGCTTTGACGTTAAATGGACTTGGTCAGAATGAGTCCTACAGGGAAGGGAAAAGCTTTCCTTGATCCTCTTAAGGTCCCTGGCTGGTCCTGAAAATAAACTGACGAAGCAGTTAAACCTGCGTTCTTCGAACGCGAGGCTTGATGAAGAGAGGACGGTCATGCAGCAGTGTGATAGCTTATTAAGTAGAAGGTCAGTGTAGTGACCCGGGGGGGATTCAGCAGGGCCTGTTTGTTGGAATTCTTCCAGGCATCCCCTCGTCTTCAGAGATAAAGATGCTTCTTTCCTCCAGGTATAGGGAGGGCATCTCTCACAGAAGGCTATATGACCTGTTGTGGGGGGAGGCAATATTCAGAGTAACCTTCCTGCTTCTCCCATATTCTCAAATTCCTTCAGCTTAAAATATTCACTATGCCAACGTGCCATATTTGGGGCTAGTGTATCCTGAACCCCATCTGCTCCAACCCTGCCTCCACTTTTGTGATTTGGTGTAAGTTACTTAACGTCTGTGTGTCAGCCTCCTTGTCTGATAATGAAAATCACACCGGCACTTACTCATTTGTAAGGTGACTGAAAGGACAGAATGGGATAATGCATATAAAGTGCCTCATACAGTGCATCTGCTAAATGTTAGCTCTTCTCTTATTTAACGATTACAATTATTAATATTAATTGTTATTGTTGGTAGTCAAGGTTTACAGCTCACAGAAGCAATTTTTTCCATCTGAAAAGTTCTTTATGGAAGGGTCCTGGTTTGTGCCATTCTTTTCTGCTCTAGAGAGCCCGAATATAGGCAGCCACACCTCTGGACGTAAGGCATGAGGAGACAAAGCTGCAGAGGTCCTGTCTAACAGTCAAAGCTGCTTGAGCCTGGGGTTGCAAGCGTCCCCCTTTCCCTACTGTCACACATGTCTCCTATGGCTGATGCCTTGGGTTCAGCTTGAGACCCCTGAGGTCCTATGTCTAAGATCTTGGCCAGTTTTCTCCAGCCACTTCCAAGGATGACTCCCAAACCGGAGTGAATGTAAGAATCACTTGGGGTGTCTCACAAATGCATATTCTTGGGCCCACTGCCGGAAATCATGATTTAATAAAAAGTATCCCAGGTGATTCCAATACCAGTGGTCCTGGGAACCACACCCTGAAAAACATGGGCAGTAATCGACATGTTAGAAATATTTATCCCACATAAGTTTATTTCTTGAATCAGAAAAAGACCGAAAAACTTCTAATTTGCTAACTCTACATCTGCATTTTTAAAAACTAATATTCTATTTTAAGCCTAATCCTGGGATTCCACAGTAATGGGTGTACTGGCATACGTTTTTGTTTAAGATTTTACTTTTAAGTAATCTCTCCACCCAACACGGGGTTCAAACTTACAACCTTGAGACCAAGAGTCAAATGCTCCACTGACTAAGCCAGTCAGGCGACCCTGGTGTAATTTTCTTTAGACAGGCCAGGATCTGGACATAGCTCAAATTCTGGCAAGGAGGCCCGAGGCTTCGTTTCCAAATGGCTCCATCAGAATGATGTTGGTGATTACGGAGAACGAGATGCAGGCATGGCTATAGTCTCTGAAGTGAAGGGTGCTCACAGACCCTTCTAAAATCCTTTAGCATCTGATATGATATATATCCGACATCTTCAAAGGCCTGGAACACAGGCTGTCAGGAGAGAATGCAATTGCAAACATGGGATCTGCTCCAGGACTAGCCAGTCAGGACATTCTCTTCCGTTCACTCTAGCGACTAGAGGCAGCATAGCATTTAAGACCAGTAAGACCAACAACTCCAGGGGCAGATTACCTGAGTTTCAAATCCCAGCTCCTATACTCACTACCATGTGACCCTGAGCAAGTTACTTAACCTCCCCGTGCCTTGATTTGCTCATCCATAAAACGGGACATGTAAGAATAGAATTGGTTCACAGTAAGTGTTATATGAGTGTTGTTATTATTGAATGGTTATGTGACTCAAACCAAGCCAATGACGCATTATCCTGGAACTTTCGCTGAAGGTGTTTCTGCGGGAGTTGCTAACGTGGTAAAAACGTAAGCTGAGAAACGCCACAGCCATGAGCTGTGGAGAAAGTCTTCTTGAGAGTGAAGCTACCACAGAGGAGAGAGAGCTGAGAGATGGAGAGAGAGCATCTCGGGTTTTATGCTGTTGTTTGAGACTGGGATCTAGTCATGCCTGGACGTCTAGTGTGGGATTTTCCGATGACATGGGCTATCAACTCCCCCTTTTAATGCTTGAGTCAGTTTGAGTTGGTTTCTGTCACCTGCGAACAAAAGAATTCTGACCCAGCTTTTTAAAGATATAATTCATATACCACACAATTCACCCATTTAAAGTGTACAATTCAAAGGTTTCTAGTACATTCACAGAGTTGTGCAACCATCAGTATCATGTAGCATTTTGATCCCAAACTCTTCAGAGACGGCTCAGTAGGTATGGAAAGTGGATAGTGGTGGGGAGGGGCAGGGGCAAATCTGTTTCCAAAGCCACCACAATTTTGAAACTACTTTTAAAGTTGGAATCACCAACTTCACCGATTTTGAAGTAGCTTAAAACTCAGCACAGTGTAACGGAAAAGGAATGAACTAGGCGTTAGAACCCCTGGTTTCTTTTGAGGGAAATTAGAAAATCCCTATGATCCCTTCCTACGTTACAAATTCTACGGTTTTAGTCAAATCCCCTCATTTTTCATGGTAAAGTTGAGGACCAGAGAGACTAAGCCAACAGCCCAACTTGACAGAGGTGCTTACTGTCCGACACATTCAAAAGTACAACTCAGTCTTCTGTGCTGTTACTTTCAAGCAGTTCTGACTTTTTCTGCAGGAATTCAGACTCAAGGTCCAGGTCAGTCTCTTAAAATGGCTGGAGGTAAAGAGAGTCTTTATAATTCTAATCAAATATCCACTCATTCATTCAAGAAGTACACTGTGATTAAGGGTCTTCCCTATATTTGTGTTCAATTCCAGTGCCTCTCTCTTTAGATAAGATAGTGTTCTACCTACAACTGAGAGGAAATTTGGCATACTTTCCTTGAAGCCGCATATGATAGGGAATTTCAGAAATATTCTACGGTGTTTCGTGTGTTAGGTAGACAATAACAGATTTGCAAGTTTCTACAAACATTTGTGCAATAACCTTGGTTTGCTGAATCAGGTGTTTTAATTACAAAGAAGGACTGCTAGGGGTAAGATGAATGATGGTTAAGGGAATAACTGTGCTCTTTAATAAAAATAAAGAGATTTGATAACCAAACTGGAAATTTAGAATAATCTCACTTCTAACAGCCCTCGAGGCTTCAGATGGTTTAGTGAAGACATAAAGAACCTTTTAGCTCTTATTAATTACAAATCTGTGTATCTGGGCACAAAAGAACTCTCTACACAGGCTTTGGAAATTTTTAGAAACACACTTCCTGGAAGAACCTGAGAGGTTTGGATCTGGCCAACAAAATGTAATTCAGTCCGGGGCAGGATGCATTCATTGTACTTAGCCGTATTCAAGGACAGAAAGGCCTTTGCTTTATCTGGGATATCCTGTGAAAACACATTGAGAACACCCAGGGAAACATCAGCAGCAGGGATATTATTTGTGGTCATTGTTGTTTTTAATACATGGTTTTTCCTCTGGACAAAATAAGCTGAGCCCTGTAGAAGAGTACTGGATATCTTATTTAAATTACAAGCAAGAGGTGGTAGAATTTTTTTTTAAGATTTTTTTTTTTTTTAAGTAATCACTACACCAACAATGGACTTGAACTCACAACTCCGAGATCAAGAGTCAGCATGCTCTTTTGACTGAGCCAGACAGGTGCCCCGAGAGGTGGTAGAATTTTAAACTGAGTTTAGTTGTGAGGTCCTTGGATGGACTTCAAGGAGAAAAAAGTGAAAAAGAGAAGAAAAACTGTTCATAACGAGGCAACTACTATGATGACTTTGATGCATTTTCGTTTACATTTCTCAGTGACCCGTCTGTGACCCCCAGGCCAACCCCTCTTCTCCTGCTCTACATCCCAACCAGCCTTCCTTATTCAAGCGCCTCCTGCCAGCAATTCTCCCCTCTCCTTCTTACATCATCACATTTTCTCTCCCCGAGGATTATTTCCAGTAGCCCAGCAACACGCTGTTAATTTTCCCCATCCTTAAAAAATCCCTCTCTTTTTTTTTTTTTAAAGATTTTATTTATTTATTTGACAGAGATAGAGACAGCCAGCGAGAGAGGGAACACAAGCAGGGGACGTGGGAGAGGAAGAAACAGACTCCCAGCAGAGGAGCCTGATGTGGGGCTTCGATCCCATAACGCCGGGATCACGCCCTGAGCCGAAGGCAGACGCTTAACCGCTGTGCCACCCAGGCGCCCCTAAAAAATCCCTCTCTTGACCCTGTTAACCTCTGTTACATCTAAATCAAATCTTGACAGTCATGCTCAAAACCCCTTACTGGTTCCCATCTCGCACAGAGAAAAGCCAAACTCCTACAGCGGCCTACAGGCCGACCTCACCTCCTACCTCCCCCTCTGTGCTCCAGTCAAGCTGGAGTGACCTTCCCCAGAATACACACCAGGCATACTTTCTCAGGGCTTCGTACTTGCTGTTCCCTCTGACTGGAATGCTCTCCCGCAAGATATCTGAATGCTCATTCCATCTCTTCATATCTTTAACCAAAAGGTACCTTTTCCGTGAGGCTTTCCTCAGCCTCCCAGAGTAAAGCTGCATTGCAACCACATCCCAATTCTCCCTCTTTCTCTACCTGGCTTTATTTTATTTCTTAGCACTTACCACTTTGTAACATACCATACAACTTACTTACTCCTTAGGTTTCTTGTTAGTTTCCTCCAGTCAGTATTCACAGTTCCCTAAAAATAAGACTCTGTTTGCTTTGCTTACTGATGAATGTATCCCCAGCACTGCGGTGTCTGGTACGTACGTAGTAGGTACCCAATAACCATCAGTTCAATAAATGAATGAGGAAGACATGCAGAATGTCTTATAATTTTAAAGTTTTCACAATCATGCTTATTTGTGATTTTTCTATAACCCTTGCATTAGAGTTATCTGAAACACGGACCTTTGTTTTATCATGTTCTAACTGTAAACACGGCTGTCTTTCAAATAGAATTTGACTTCAGAATGAAAAGAGTTAAAATCCTGGAATACCATGAGCAACTGACTGACTCTCTCCTTGCTTTCATTTTGGTTTATATTAAATTGGGTTTGCAGGGAGGCAGCCTTTGTGTGTCCTACGGAGGGAGCAGAGATCTTAGGGGTACTTCAGAAAAGAGTATTTGGCAACAGAGAGCATCATTCAGAGCTCGGACATGATACCCATTCAGAGGCCAAGGGGAAAAGTTAGGAGCTGGAAAGAGAAAGTAGAATCAGTCATACTGTCTGAGACTCTGGTTCTCCAGGTCACAAGGACATTGTGGCCCAAAACAGCTTCCAAAGATCAGAGGAAAAAGTGGCAATCCACATCAGAAATACAGATTTTAGCAGTGATTAAAAGTCAAAACAAAAGCAAAACCACAACAGGATAGAGATTCCAAAACAACAGGGAGACAGTCAGCTCTGGACTAAGACGGACCCCAGTGTGAGGCTGGCCCCACACCCTCCCAGCACGGGGACACAGTTCTCAGGGTTGTGGGGGATTCAGCACAAAGCCCAAAGCACCACCTGGCAAAGGTAGGGGGCTTGGTGGACAGTAGCTGCCCCCCAACCCAACCTCCACTGCATCCCCCCGAGTCCAGCACAACGTGAGACAGAGCATGGGTGCTGAGCAAACACCACTTTAACGAACAAATATGTGACTCAGGAGCTGTCTCAGCCTCGTGCCAGACTTCACCCAACTGGCTTGTTTCCTCTCACTGTACTGTACCCTCTCACCTCTGTTTACCCTACGGCCCAAATCATCTTCCCATTTATTGTTGGTGTCCCCAGTCCACAATGGAGCCGGAGCCCATGACGTCAATCCCTGCCTGAGCCGCCAAACACTAATTTCCATTTAAAAACAGAGCCTTTCAGCAGAGACAGGGAGCAAGGAGGCACCGTGCAGACTGCAGTCTCCATCTCGTACTACAGGCTGACAGAATTTTTTAACATGTTCTTGTTTTTCTCCTCTGGAGGAAAGCTTGTTTCCAAGAAGGATTTCCCCTCTTTGTGTTCACTCTTTGTTCACAGTTTTAGTGTTTACTTTTGCTTTTTATCTTTGCATAATCCTTGCTGTTTCCAGAATCTGAAGAGATTCTGGACTAGAATCCCTCACCCTTCCCTGAAAATCTCTCTGGTTCGTTCCAGTGGGGGCTGACACATTTTCCTCGTTTTCCTTTCACATCTTTGTGATGTGAAAGGATGCTGGGAAATCCTATGAACAAACCTGGTATTTGTTTAAGGAATTTTTTCTTCAAGGCTTCAGTCAAGATTGTATGTAACACGAAGTTCATTTCAATGGAATTCATGGAGAGAGGGTTCCAGATCAGCACGGGCTACAGAACCACTGACCCATTTAGAAGCCCAGCAAGGTTGAGGAGGTAGAGGGGCTCTCTGCTTGGAAAGCAGGGAAGCCCTATGCTCAGAGAACGGCTGTGGTCACTAAAGCAGGTAGCTGACCCCTGGGACTAGCTCATAAGCAAGGGTAGATGGGGGCTGGGAATTCCGGGGTAAAACCTGCACCCCCAGCAGAATATGATCTCCATGAATGAAGATTTTGTTCACAATGTCCTCAGCACCTAGCTGTATGTGCAAGTTACGACTGGCATTCAGTAAATATTTGTGGAATGAGTGAATGAATGAATGAATGAATGAATGAATGAATGAATGAATGAGGTAGAAAAACACGGTACCACAAGAATTCTCTTAAATAAAAAGGAAAGTTTTGAAAAAGTTTAAAGCCTGCTGTTATCATGTTTAATCTTACCAGAAAATATTTGTAATTCTATGGAACCACAGGCCACACGTTGGTGTGGCCTAGAGAATAAAACATGACACCAACGCTGCTTTTTTTCCTTGACATATGTGACAAACCATAAAAGGGACTTCAGGAAAAAATCATGGCACCTAGTGTGTGTCAAATATGGCAGTAGGTAGGAGATGAAAAGCTAATAAGATAAAGAGTACACAGGGGCCCTGGCTGGCTCAGTCACAAGAGTGGGAGACTCTTGATCTCAGGGTTTTGAGTTCAAGCCCCACATTGGGTATAGAGATTACTTTTAAAAAGATGAGTACACAGAGTTATATCTACATGAATTATTATGCATGTGTATGTAGAGATACACAGAGTTACAATTTACTGAGTACTTGCCTCGTGCCAGACACTATTTTCTTAATTGAACTATAGTTGATATACAATATATTATATTACTTTCAGGTGTGTCAGACACTAATTCATCCAATACCACTAAGATGCTGTAGCATTGTTATTTCCATCTTACAGATGCAGAAAATGAGTCTCCGACAAGTTAAAAAAAAAATGACTGGGGCGCCTGGGTGGCACAGCGGTTAAGCATCTGCCTTCGGCTCAGGGCGTGATCCTGGCGTTATGGGATCGCCCCACATCAGGCTCCTCCGCTATGAGCCTGCTTCTTCCTCTCCCACTCCCCCTCTTGTGTTCCCTCTCTCGCTGGCTGTCTCTATCTTTAAAAAAAAAAAAAAAAAAAGACTGACTATAAGGCAACCTTGAATATAAGACAATTCTTTCTTTGCCCAATGAAAAAATTACTTCCTTCCAAATATATACACACACACACCACATCTTCTTTATTCATTCTATTGATGGACACTTAGGTTGCTTCCATATCTTGGCTATTGTAAATAACGCTGCAACTAACAGAGGGGTGCATATATCTTTTCCAGTTAGTGCTTTTATTTTCTTTGAATAAATACCCAGTAGTGTGATTATTGGATCATAAAGTAGCTCTATTTTTGATTTTTTGAGAAACCTCCATACTGTTTTCCACAGTGGTTGCACCAGCTTGCATTCCCACTAACAATGTATGAGGGCTCCATTTTCTCCACATCCCCACCAACATCTTTTATTTCTTATCTTTTTGCTTTTAGCCATTCTGACAGGTGTGAAGTGACATCTCATAGTGGTTTTGATTTGCATTTCCCTGATGGTTAGTGATGTCAGGCATCTTTTCATGTGTCTGCTGGCCATCCATATGTCTATTCAGATCATCTGCCCTTTTTAAAATCAATGGTTTTTTGGTGTTGAGTTGTAGAAGTTCTTTATATATTTTGGACATTAATCCCTTATCAGACATATCATTTGTGAATATCTTCTCCATTCAGTAGGTTGCCTTTTCATTTTGTTGATCGTTTCCTTTGCTATGCAAAAGTTTTTTTTGTTTGTTTGTTTTGGTGTGGTCCTAATAGTTTATTTTTGCTTTTGTTTCCTTTGCCTCAGGAGACAGATTCATAAATATGCTATTATGGCTAATGTCAGAGAAATTACTGCCTATGTTTTCTTTTAGGCATTTTATGGTTTCAGGTCTCATATTTAGGTCTTTAATCCATTCTTAGTTTATTTTTGTGTCTGGTGTAAGAAAGTGATCCACTTTCATTCTTCTGCATGTTGCTGTTCAGTTTTCCCAACACCATTTGTTGAAGAGACTGTCTTTTTCCCATTGCATATTCTTGCCTCCTTTGTCTAGACTAATTGACCATATAGGTATGGGTTTGTTTCTGGACTCTATTCTGTTCCATTGATCTATGTGTGTGTTTTGTGCTTGTACCATACTGTTTTGATCACTAAAGCTTGAAATGTGGGAATGTAATACCTCCAGATTTGGTTTATCTCCCCCACCCTCAGGCCTAGAGTTACTTCAACCAGCAATGGCTAGATAAGAAAACTGCTGTTGTAGGCCACAGATGAGATTTCATTTGCTGAATCTGAGTCAGAAAACACAGACACTGAATCTAAGGCTAAACCAAAGAATATGAGAATAAATAGATTAAAGGAAAAAACGTAAGACCTATAATATTTTTCTTCCAGGGAGGTGAATAATGTATAATCAGATATCTATTAATGCTTTTCTATTTGATTCAATATACATATGTCAAATGTCATCATCACTTGAGTTAAACTAACACAGTTTTCTAGAGTTTATTTACTATGTCTATCTTGTTTCCTCAGTAGAAACACGCATGAACACAAACATAGCCCCTTTTCCCACCATGTTAAGTAGTTGCATATTATCACAGCATATTTACCCATTCTCAGAATGGAACACTGGATTGTTTCCAAATGCTCAGTGCTAAAACCAGCACTGAAATGAACTCCCTAATGGATAAACCTGTACATATGTTCTTAACGATTTCTATAGGATATTGCTCTGTCAAAAGTGTCAAAGGTCAAAACCTTATTCCTAAGATGGCTTTTTTAAAGGATTAAAAACATTTTTTAAGTACAATCTATTCCCCAACATGGGGCTTGAACTCACCACCCCAAGATCAAGAGTTGTACGCTCTACCAACTGAGCCAGCCAGGTGACCCCCAAGGTTTTTTAAGCCACACGGATGAACTCTCCAGAAAGATTTTATCTATGCATACTCTGTAGTAAGGTAAATGTTTCATTATGTTTTCCTGGTATTATCATTGCTACGTTTGTCAGGGTTGGATTTAACACTCAATATACTTTCTGAAACAAACAAACATTTTTATTTAAGTGTAATATATAGGAAGCTAAGTAGGTAAAGTTCATAATCTGAAGTACATAATCTGAACAATTTTTATACAGGTATATTCTGTAACACCATCCATATTAAAATATAAGAAATTTTCAACTCCCAGGGTGCCTGGGTGTCTCAGTCAGTTGAGCACCTGACTCATGGTTTCAGCTCAGGTCACGATCTCAGGGTTGTAGGATCAAGTCCCCACATCGGTCTCTGCACTCAGCATGAAGTCTGCTTGAGATTCTCTCTCCCTCTACCTGCCCCTCCCACTTGTGTTCTCTCTCTCTAAAATAAATAATCTTTAAAACAACAAAAATAAAGAAATTTTCAACTCTCCAGGTTTCATTATGAGTCTTCTAAATCAATACCTCCTCACCCCCAACCCAGCATAAAGGCATAATCTTTTTTTTTTTTTTTTTAAACTTGTATCACCATAAGCTCATTTTACCTGTCCCTGAACTTCATACAGGTCACTCTTTTTGTGTCTGGCTTCTTTTACCCAACATAATATCCTTGAGATTCACCCACAGTTTTGCACATCATTAACATATGACACTTTTTTTTTTTAACTTACTTGAGAGAGTGCATAAGTAGGGGGGAGGGGCAGGGAGAGGGACAAGCAGACTCTGTATCGAGGGCAGAGCCCAATGTGGGGTTCGATCCCACCACCCGGAGATCATGATCCCAGCCGAAACCAAAGATCGGCCACTCAACCGAACAAGCCACCCAGGCGCCCCAGCTCATTGTTTTAATAATCAGTTCATTGTTTTTATTGCTATGAAGTATTTCACTGTATAAATGAACCACAACTTATTTTATTCTTTTCCCTGTTGATGCCTATTTGATGGGTTATTAGTTTGGAGCTTTCACGGATAAGAGTATTATAAATACTCTTGTGCATGTCTTTTTGGTGGATATATGTATACACTCATTTCTCTTGCATATATATCTAAGAACTGCTGTTTGTGGGATAGGTATTTGTATGGCTTTAGTGGAAACTGCCAGTTATTTAAAACCACTGACCTAATTTACATTCCCAAGAGTGAAGTGTGAGTTCCAGTTATTCCACATGGCTACCGATATACTGTCTAAATCTTCAAGTACTTGGTAGATAGGTCATGACAGAGTCTTACATGCTCAATTTATATTTCAGTAATTTATTCTGAGTTTCACCTGTAGTACACAGAGTACAATAACAGAGATTCAAGTGGTTGATTCTTGGTAGAAAGTTTCTCAATTATCATCCCAGTCAGCATGTTTGAGACCATCTAACATGCAAAAAGATCAGAAAAAAATCCCTATGACCTTTCAACTCAAGCTATTTACCTCCAAGATGAACCCCTAAGATGGACAGTCCACAGTAAGCTACAGAGTCAGCAATATAAAGTCAAAGGCAATTTTGGGGCACCTGCCTGTCTCAGTTGGTAGAGCATGTGACTCTTGATCTCGGGGTTGTGATTTTGAGCCCCAGGCTGGGTACGAAGATTACTTAAAATCTTTTTTAAAAAGTCAAGGGGGGCACCTGGGTGGCATAGCGGTTAAGCGTCTGCCTTTCGCTCAGGGCGTGATCCCGGCGTTATGGGATCAAGCCCCACATCAGGCTCCTCCACTATGAGCCTGCCTTCCTCTCCCACTCCCCCTGCTTGTGTTCCCTCTCTCGCTGGCTGTCTCTATCTCTGTCAAATAAATAAATAAATAAAATCTTTAAAAAAAAATAAAAATAAATAAATAAATAAAAAGTCAAGGGCACTTTTATCTCAAATCTAAATAACCTAAGAGATTCCTATCTAATTACTAATGCATGTTATACTCATAATAAGACTTCTCATCTCCATGAGAAATCTCAAAAAATATGCAGACTAATAGAAGCCACATCTGTCTCTGAGAAGGATGTATTATTATGTCCATTTTATATAAGTGAACTGAGATTTTTAAGAGGTATGGCTAATTCAATACTGAATCAACCTCGAAAGCTACATGAAGTGCCAACTCCAATTCTCTGTCCTCCAACTAAATCACCGTCAGAGAATTTTTCCACATATGCATTTATAAAAAGTAATATGTAACTGTCTACCTGGTGGATCTAGCCATATATTAAACAGCTGGAGCCAAGAATGTTTGAATCTGCACAACCACCAAGAAGTGTGATCTTGGTGTGCAATGCAGTTGTCTCGCCATTTCTGAGTCATGCCCAAGGATCACAGCAGCACCGATTATCTTTCACCTGTCCCTCAAGATTGCTCTACCTTCTCTGGGAATGCTTAGAGATGCACTGCATCTAGGGGCTTCCAGCTGGTCTCACCCCTGAGAGCACTGGCAGGGGGAAGGGAGGAAGGAGTGAGGACTGGTATTCATCTCCTTGTTTTCCTTGTCCATGTCCGGCCGTTGGCTGGCTGCACCCCTTAACCAAAAGTCACAGATCTGGTCAGGCAACCCGCTCCATATGGCCTCTTATTCCTGGGTTCTGGTAACCACTCCCTCCATCTACGGGTCTGGGGCTGGAGGGGGTACTTCTGCTACCAGTCTGAAGTAGCCCTGCTCTGTCTCCTGCATTTTCCCACCCCCTTTGTAAGGAATTTATTTATATATTTATATATATATATATATACACACACACACACACACACCCATTTAATATATATATTTATATATATATATATACATTTTTAAGTAAGCTCCATGTGCAGTGTGGAGCCCAACACAGGGCTTTAACTCACAACCCTGATATCAAGACCTGAGCTGAGATCAAGAGTCAGATGCTTAACCAACTGAGCCACCCAGGTGCCCTAAGGCGTTTCTTTATTAATTCTCTCTAAATTATCAGATTTGTGTATCATGAAGTTTCTGTTTGGACTTTAACAGATATTGTAATTTTGTCAAAGGACCAAGGTGAAGTCTCATAATAAATGAAAGGAAAGGCATCATGAGAAACATCCTAGGGACATATCTAATCTTAGGAGGCCTGGAAGCCGAAAAAGGAACAAATGGGCTTTCCCTATGAACTCACAAATTACCTATGAAGAGCTGATGGTCCCCTCTACATCTGCTGCTATACAGGGTATGGTAGGGGTGGAGGGGTACAAAGGGACTTCATGTACGAAGGTCGCATGTAGTGAGCACCTGTTATGTGCCAGGCCTGATGTAGGGATCATCATATACGTGGTGTCATCATGTGCTGTGTAACCCTAAGCAGACTTGTAATCTCTCTTCATCTCAGCTTCTTACCTGCAAAATGGGAATAATAATAGGACCTACCTTGTGTTATTGAGAGAATTAAATAAGATAATACATGTAAAGTGCCTAAGACAGTACATAATATATGTTCAATGAATGTTAGCTACTAATAATAATATTAATTATAGTGATAGCTATAAGAATAATTAATCCTTGGGGTGCCTGGATGGCTCAGTCGCTTAAGTGTCCGACTCTTGGCTTCAGCTCAGGTCACGATCTTAGGGTTGTGAGATCGAGCCCTGCATGGGGCTCTACACTCAGTAGGGAGTCTGCTTGAAGATTCTCTCCCTCTGCCCTCCCCCTACTCACATGCGCATGCTCTCTCTCAAATAAATAAATCCTTTAAAAAAGAATAATTAACCGTTACAGCAATCTTCTGAAGTATGTATCATTTCCCCATTTTAAAGATGAGAAAACTGAGGCCTCATGAGCTATGTCACAAAGAAGAGGCAGAAGGGAAATTAGTTCTTGATAGTTTGGATATAAAAGACTATAGTGATCTGCTGATTGTGCTTTTTATGTAAATGGAAATTCTGCTATGAGCCATAATTACCAAAAGACAACTAACCTGTTGGTCAACTGAAATGTAAATACACACATGTACATGCATACACAACACACACATATACATACAAAAAAACAAAATAAAAACCACGATATCTTTTAACTAAGTACCTTTGATTTTTTTGAGTCCTTGATTAACAAAATACCCTATGCTTACTGAATTCGACTACTGAAAGCACTTGCACAGAAAGATTTGTTGTTGATATCTTCTTAAAATATCCTGGGAAGGGCTACAGCACCACACATCTTAGATCTTTAATTGAGGATAAAAGTATCCTTGGGGAGTTACAGGGAGTCTATAATTTTATGCCCATGTAAGATAGAAAAAACACTTATGTGAAAAGTAATGCCATACTTTAAAATTGATCAACATCTTCTCATTGTTCAATACAACATTTAATTAACCCTAAAGAAGTTGGACTACTTCCCTATTTCACATATTATACACCATATACATTTAGGATCTTAAAATCTCCTGTCACTTTACAGATACGTTATTTCTACTAAAGGCCCATAATAAAACATTCAAGAATCCTCTGCTATCCTTCTTGAAATAAAAGTAAATTAATTTTTTTAAAGGAAAGAAATTGGGGCTCCTGGGTGGCTCAGTTGGTTGAGCATCTTGACTGCAGCTCAGGTCATGATCTCGGGGTCATGGTATCGAGGCCTGTGTCAGGCTCTGTGCTCACCGCAGAGTCCGCTTCTGCCTTTCCCTCTGCTCCTCCCCCTGCTCACATGTACACTCTCTCACTCGCTTTTGGTCTCAAATAAATAAATAAATAAATAAAATCTTAAAAAAAAAAAAAGGAAAGAAATTAATCTGAATCCTGTCTGACACCAGATCTGTATCTACTCTACCATCACCAGGTCACACTCCCCTTCAGTTGCCTACCCTGGGCCAGGACTCGCAACCCACATGAGATACACCACATACATGACCATCTGCTCTCACACCCTTCTTCTCCCTAGCTGAATGACGAAAGAGAGTCCTCTTTCTAGTTGATTCTCAGAAAGCCTCCTAACATGCCACCTCGAGCAGCCACTAACAGTCAGTCAGAGAAGCCTGTGAGGTGAAACTCATTTGCCAGCCCTGCAGGAAAACAGGACAAAATCAGATTTAACAAAGAATGTGGGCTCCATAGATCAGGAACTTTGCTTGGTTCACTCCTGGTCTTCAGGGCCTAGGAAAATGCCACAGGACGCACTCAGTAAATATTTGTGGAAGGGAAAGGGAAAGGGAAAAGGAAAGGGAAAAGAAAGTAAAGGAAAGAAAGACAGAGAGAGAGAGAGAGAGAGAGAGAGAGAAAGCAAGCTGTGATTCATAGAGCCAGTGCCACACCTTCAGGAAAAAGACAGACAAAAAAGAACATAATGCAAAGTAGCCTGAAGTAGGTACCATAAAAGCCTTCTGCGTAAAATGAGAAAAGAGAGTAGTCTGAATTGGTCTGAGTAACCCAGCATTTAAAAAGAAATATGGTACTGCTTTCAAGCATCTATATCCAGGCAGATATTCTAATGGGCTTCCTTTAATAAGCAGATGAAAATATTTATAATTAGTAAGACCATTTACCTTACACTGTTTATAATTTAAGTTAATAAATAAATCTCTTCTTGGGGTACCTGGGTGGCTCCTTCACTTAAGCATCTAACTTCAGCTCAGGTCATGATCTCAGGGTCCTGGGATCAGCCCTGCATCAGGCTCCCTGCTTGGTGCTCAGCGGCGAGTCTGCTTATCCTTCTACCTCTGCCTCTGCCCCTTCCCCCGCAGCTGCACAAGCACGTGCTCCTCTAAGAAATAAATAAAATCTTTAAAAAATTAAATAAATAAACAAACAAACCTCTTCTTTTTGGAGTGAGCAAATAGGACCTTCAACCCAAATTCTGAGTGGGTGAGTCAGAACGAATGAGATCTTGAAGTATTTGAACAGAAGCCCGGCGAGCTATCACATGTCCCCTTCTCACTGAAACCTAGCAAAACCCTTGTATAGAGACTTTTTTTCCCTTTGACTCTAACACGGACATATATTTAATTTTCTTACTGTAAAACTCATATATATATATATACTTGTTCTAAAAAGTTCCAAAAATATAAAAGTCCAGAAAGTAGAGGGCACGGGGCACCTGGCTGGCTCAGTCAGAAAAGCACGTGACTCTTGATCTTGGGATTGAGTTTGGGCTCCATGCTAGGTACAGAGATTACTTAAATAAATAAAAAGAAAGAAAAGAAAAGAAAGAAAAGAAAGAAAAGAAAAGAAAAGAAAAGAAAAGAAAAGAAAAAAGAAAAAAAGAAAAGAAAAAAGAAAAGAAAAAGAAAGAAAGAAAAAGAAAGAAAGAAAGAAAGAAAGAAAGAAAGAAAGAAAGAAAGAAAAAGAAAGCAGGCGGAAAGCAAGCCATTTCCTCTCCCCTCCATCATTCAACTCTTTCCCACCCAAATGACAACAGGGTCAGCAAACGATGGCCTGTGGGCCCGATCTGGCCTGTTGCTTGTTTTTGTACAGCCTGGGAGCTAAAAATGGTTTTTATATTTTTAAATGGTCAAAAAAAAAATCAAAAGTAAAATATTTTGTGGCATGTGAAAATTACACAAAACTCAGTTTTCAATGTCCATAAATAAAGTTTTATTGGCACATGGCCATGTCCATTTGTTTATGTGTTGTCTGTGGCTACATCTTCACCAGAGTTGCAGACTAAGTAGCAATCTTGCTCTCACTGAATAGATCCTGTCAGCCTTTCTGTAAAAGCCCTCTAACTCACTACCTTTTATCCATCCGTCTACATATCAAACAAATTATTCGACATAATACCTCCTGTTTGTCAACCTGCTTTGCTTATTCAGGTACCTACTGCGGCCACCATAAGTTTTCACAAGCCCATCCAACTTCTAATCGGTACCTCCCCACCAGCCACAACCCTATGAAGTTTCTCCAAGGCATCTGACCACCAGCCATGCATTCAAGGGCATTTCTTCCCCTCCTTGCTTATCTTACAGGGAGTACGAGCACATCCGTCCAAATTGGAAAGGACACAGGAGCAATGGCAGCGATAATCCCATGACCTCCCTCTGAAGTAAACACAGAACCCTAGTAATCAATCACTCTCCAACTTGGCCTGTCAGGCCTGGTGGAACACACCCTATGTAATTGCGCTGTCTTGTTGGGAAAATATTTGCCAAGCAAATGTCTTGAGTGAGTGGGGAGCCCCCCCCCCACAATGTTAGATATTATTCGTCTGCCCTTTTAGCTACTGTGGGGAACTAACTTTAGATTGTGTAGCTCTTGTACCTAATTGCCGGTGACTCACAGATTCATATAGTCTGATTTTACGTTGATTCAGCTTCCGCAATTATTCTCATGGCACTTTGCTGATGTTCTACTAGCAAATGTGTTTTTTCTTAGAAAACTCCAAGTGAGTAAATGCATGCTAATGTGGGTGGTCTTTGATATTTGCTTTAGTGAGGAGAGAGGAAGAAAACATTCTTAACGATACAAAAAAAGTTTCTGGGACTGATTTTCAGGGATGGTTTGAATTAAGAGTTATGTTTTCCCTAATGGAGACTTCCCGTGATACGCTAATATTAAAGGGAATGAAACTTTTTGAGCTCACATTTCATCTAGCTTCTACTGGTTCAGCAAAGCTGACAGGTGTTCCAGTTACCTACTGCTGCATAACATAGCATCCTCAAATTTAGTGGCTTACGTAGTAAAAGCCGTATCTTTTCTTTGTGAAATCTGCAATTTGGGCAGTACTCAGTGGAGACAGTTCACCTCTGCTCCATGTGGCACTAACTGGGGTCACTCAAATGAGGCTGGAGGACCCACCCACAAACACAGCTCACTCACATGGCTGGATAGTTGGTGCTGGGAGCTCAGTGGGGGCTGTTGGCCAACATCCTTATTTCCATTCCCTATGGGCCTCTTGACGGGGGCTCCTTGGGCTTCCTCACATCACGGCAGTTGGATTCTAAGAGTCAGTGGTCAAGGAAGCCAAGTCAGATGCTGTAAGTCTTCTTACATTTCACCTCGTATGTCACACAGTGTCATTTCATTACATTCTACCAAATTAAGCAAATAGTCAAAGTCAGCTCAAATTCAAAAGGACGGGAATCTAAGTCCACATCTCGATAGGAGGAGTTGTAAAAAATTTATGGCCATCTTTAAGCTACCATACTACATAAAAGAAATCATGTCAATATGTCTCTGAAATTCATGTGTTGGATGCTGAAGCGGCAGCACAGAGAAGCCAAGAATAGAATTAGAGAGCCTTGTGATTGAAGAAACTCTCCTGGGACGAAGCGCGCACAGGCCGCCTGAGCGTGATTCGAGTTTGGTCATGGACCAGCTGTATGACCATGGACAACAAGCTGCTTCACTTTTCCATGTCCACATAGCCTCATCTACAAAGAAGGGAAAATAATGATGTCTACTGTATAAGGTCTGTCTGGGCAAATCAAGATTTTACTTTTTAATCAATTAGAAAACTAAAAAAAAAAAAAAAAAACCAAACCCGATGAACAACATGCATAGAAAAATGCAAAAATAGTAAGTACTCTATGAATTTTCACAAACTGAATACACTCATCTGATCACCATCCAGACCAAGAAATGGACAGCCAAGTTTGGGAAAACACTAGGGAGTGGTAGGGTCTTTGCTCCCTCTAATGGAGATTCTTGCCAGTGGGTGCCACATAGGGACATAAGTGGCATAGCAGGCTGAATAAAACATAGCAGAGGGCCAGACTTAGCCCACATGCGCCTACCTGGAACTCTGCAGGAGAGTCTGGAACAGTGGTTAGAGGAGGGGAAGATGGGAGGGGGCAGAAGCACAATAAGGGGAGGTCAGCATAAGAGAGGTCAACATTCTAGGTGTAGTTAAGCATGGCAGGGATAACGGGAATGGAACGGGCTCAAGGTTCCGGAAGGAGCCTTGGATTGAAGGTGTCTTAATACAGGAAGAAGGTTTCCTGATTCTCGAAAGATTCAGACAAACTTGCCACAAAGCCAAGTGCTCACCCTTCACACGTGCCACCTATTTTAATCACTAAACATCTTAAGGAGCTCCACCCCCATGACCAACTGTCCTAAATCTTTTATCCCCACATACCCCCTTTTCTCTTTTCTGATCAGATGAGACTTTAACTCTCTTTCCTTTCCTCACTGTCTTATCTGGCTTTTTTATAGATTGCCCTTCTGCATGGAATTCCTATGGCTCCCTCCCTCTTTCGAAACATCTCATGGCACGCAACCTGTTGGAAGAATTGGGCACTTCAAACCCTTTTTTGGAAAGAGACAGATACGGTTAGTGAAAAGAAAATAAAGTCCTGCTCACAACTGTCTCTGAGGTTGGAGGCATTTGGTCGATCTCTTCAAATAATCCCAAGCCCTCCTCACCCCAGCTATGGCGCACGGTTTAAGCCGAGCCGAGCGAACACTGAGCAGTGGCAGGAGGAGGGGAAATCTGGAATCGATAGCAACTAAGTGCATAACTGGCACATCGAGGGAACCCACGGGACGCAGCTGGTAAGAGCAACATTAGGAAGAGGCTGGATTTATTCAGAAATATTTAGACCGAACTACCACCTGAACATTATACACATGCCTGCAGCATACTCAGTAGGAAAGAGAAGGGGAGCTATAAACCTTCCCTCTCCCCACGCCTCTTCCTCTCTATCAGGCTGTGCGTGGTTACGTGAAGCTTCATTTACGTAGGAACCCTGCTAGTTCCGGTCAGCTCTTTTCCTCGAGCTCTTCTACTCCCTGACTGATCTCAACTGCACGGCCACACTGGTTTTCTGTTGACCTGGGGAGAAACATGACTGTGAATCATTTCATTTGCGTGTTAAAGGCGGAGTCTCTCGTTCAGGGATGTTGAGTGTTTTTGGAAATATGTTTTGTCATAAGTCATCATCACCTTGGAGGCAGTATAATGGTACAACTAGTTTGTTCATGTGTGTCAACACATTTTTATGCTCAGCACACATTTTATTGGGACATTTAAGTACTTTAAGTACATTTGGAAAGAGGCAAGGCATAAATTAATAAAATCAAAGTGAAGAAAGAGGTTTTTTTCCTCCTGAAATCTCATTTTTTTTCACCCGTTTTCCTTACGTAGGGTGCTTTTTACCAAACACTGTCTTGAGTATTTTAACTATTGTAGCATAAAATAAAACTAAGAAATAACTATGTATGGGCTTCTCGTTGGTTAAGAGAGTACTAGATTCTTCACACTGAGAATAAATATCCTTACTCAATAGTTTAGGATGAGCTGTAACTTTTATTTAAGAAAGACAGGATTGTTTAGGAGAAGGGGAGTATGAGTGATGATGGAAACATGTTTCAGGTTCTACAAATAGTAGTAACTTATGAGATAAAGATAGTTTATGCCACTCAGAATTTGGCATGAAGAGTCTACATTTTGGTTTAGACTTTAAAATATTTTTATTTGCATCTACATTTTAAAGGCATTTCAGTGTTAGTATGTTATTCTAGAAACACAAATGCACATATATTTTTAAATAAACTGGACTATACATTCATTTTGAGACAAATTTTTTCAAAAACTTAATAATGCAAGTCTTTATACTGTAATAGCTGTATCCACAAAGTTAAAATTATTAACTCTATGGTTAGATATTATATCCAGTGTTTCACTGTTTTACACCTAGATCATAATTTACAGGGATCTTTACATGCCTGTCTCAGTATTTCCTTAGGATAGCCTCTCTTAGAAGTGGAATATACTGGAACAAAGAATATACATATTTGAAAGCTTGGAATGTAGACTTCAAACTTTCCTCCCAATCTCCTCAATTTACATTTCCACCAGAGTGCTCTTTCCCAAACCTTTGCCACCACAGGAATCCCCGTTTCTTTACTATCTTTACCATCTCATTGGCATATATATAATTTTTTAAATTTTCTTTTTTAAGCAATCTCCACACCCAATGTGGGTCTCGAACCTACAACCCCAAGATCAAGAGTCGCACGCGCCACCGACTGAGCCAGTCTGGCGCCCCTCATCGGCATATATTTTTAATTACATATCCTTGATTATTTGGGAGGCTTTTTTTTCTCACACATTTCCTGCCATCTGGATTTCTTCTGTTGGGAACTGCCTATTCATGGCCTGTGCAGGTACGGGGTCTTGGCCATGGTTTTACCACACACACAGTTATTGTGCTGCAGACATCACAGGCCTCCAAAGGCCTCTATATGTACTTCTGAGACAACTCTGGCTGTAAAATATAAATAGGGCGAGATGGAAAAAGGAATGATCCAAACAAAGCTCTTAACTTCTTGTCTGAAGTAAACAAAACATGCTCTCTGGTGCGGGTCAACACAATGAGCACTTCTTGCTACAGAAAAAGGGCTGCTTCCAGCTGCTAAGTCACTTAAATAAATAATGTTCTACTTGGCAGCACGACTTTAATTCCTTTTGCAAATAAAAGGGGCTTATAGCTACTCCAAGCCTGAGCAATACGTTAATGACAACAGGATAAATATATCCACATATACATATATGTATATATAGCAGGAGTCCAGTTTTTTACACAGAGCCCAATAACTATTTTATTATTTAATCTAGTTAATCTTTCTTTCTTAAATTGGGACTTAAATGTCAAATACAGCCAAGCTGAAGATCCTTTTAAACAAAACGTCTGAAACCCAAAAGCCCTTTCCAAATATTTTATCACTTAAATGTTAAACAGTATCTCATATTCAAGGATGTGTCCCTGGTCCTGCATGTTCCCACTCTTTCCTTTTCCTGATTTGCCTCCTATATTTATTATTTCCGTCCAGTGGCCTGGCTGTCTTCCCTGGTAGCAGGCTGCAGACTTCAACATAATCTTTATTTCTCCTTCTCCCTTGCCCTCTGCACCTAGTCAACTACCACAGTGTGGAGGTCTCCCTTAGGATATACATATATATCAGCTTTTCATCTCAGAAGAGTTTTATATTTGCAGCAACATTGCAAAGAGAGTGCAGGGTTGCCTATCCTGCCAACCTAGAGCCCCCTAATGTGTGTGACAGTTCCTCACATTTTCTCTGTGTATGTTTTCCCACATTTTCCTTGTTTTTAATGACCTGCACAATTTTGAGGAATGTGGGTCGGGTATTTTGGAGAATGTCCCTCAATGTGGTTTTGTCTGATGTTTTTCTCATGTTCAGGCTGAGGTAATGGGTTTTTTGGAGGACAGCCACGTAAAGTGCCACTGTCATCACGAATCAGGGGTACATGCTACCACCATGGCTCGCCACCGATGTTAATCCTGGTCACTTGGCTGATGTAACATTTGCCAGGCGTCTGCATTCTAAAGTTATCTCCAACGACTTTTCATACCCATTTTGCAGATGAGGAAATGGAGGTCAGTCGTTAAACGACTATGTCAGGGCTAAAACATAAAACTGAAATTGGAATATAAGGCTTCTCACTCCTGGTTCGGCATTTCTTCCTCAACACCAGGGGTTGGCAAACTACCACAGTCTGTGGGCCAAATCCAACCTACTGCCTGCTTTTATAAGGCCCACAAGCTAACCATGGTTTGTCTGTTTTCAAATGTTAAGAAAAATCAAAAGGATAATGTTTTAGGACGTGTAAAACTAACGTGAGATTCAGATTTCAAACAGTGACTATGCTCCTTGTTCATGTATTGACTGTAGACACTTTCACGACACAGTGGCCAAGTTCAGTAATTGTGTCAGAGATTGTGTGGCCCAGAAAGCTTAAAATATTTACTATTTGGCCCTTTACAGAAAACTCTGGCTAACCCTGTACGATACCATCGTATTAACTACCCACCAAGCAGCCTCTTTCTTTGTCACAGGATGAAGAAATGCAGCAGCCCTTCTGTTAAGTGCATAATTTACAAACTGTAAAACCGGTCCCTCTAAAATGTTTCTTTAGGGGCCCAGATTTGAGGTTTGCTGTGCCTTCACACTCAATGATGAAATCATGTACGTGGAATGGAGGGGTCAGGGATGGGAGAAAAGTAGAGATGCCGAGCTAGAGACACAGACCAGAGGGAGACAGAGAAACATGTATTATCCTGGACATCAGAACTGGATACTGGAGGAGAGACTCCCTCAATTAACAGATGATACAAAAAAATTCCTGCAAAGAGCCAAAATTCTGTACCCCAGGAGACTATGTTACAGAACAAGGGTCTTCAAATGCAAGCAGTGAGATACTCCTCCTACATATACTGCAAAAAAAGGCTTTCTTAGAAACTTTCCCCTCATGTTTCCAAGGCTCAGCCGCTCCAGCGTGATCCAGAGAAAGCCCCTCCCAGCCTGCTCCCTCACACAGAGCGTGACCCCCATCATTCCTATCCACAAACGACAAAGCTGGCTCCTCGCCCAACTCCAAGATTGTTCTCTACTTCTAACTTTAGGAAATGACAGAGATGTCTCATGATAAGTGTATTCTGGGGTGTTATTTTAAGTATCTGATTTTTTATTGTATATATAATACAGAAAATTACTTTTTCCCCCAAGCTTTATGAACAGTCATTTTTCTCCTTCTGAATTCATATGAAATGCCAATGAAATTTCTTAGGAGGGCCCTCCTTTCAAAGAGTATTTTGCAAAGCAGATAAGAAGCTGGCACTCAGGGGCGCCTGGGTGGCTCAGTCAGTTAAGTGTCTGCCTTTGGCTCAGGTCATGATCCCAGGGTCCTGGGATCGAGCCCCTAGTCAGGCTCCCTGCTTGCAGGGAACCTGCTTCTCCCTCTCCTCCCTGCTCGTGCTTTCTCTCGCAATCTCTCCCCCCTCTCTCAAATAACTAAATAAAATAAAAGAAAGAGAGAGAGAGAGAGAGAGAGAGAAAGAGAGAAAGAAAAAGAAAGAAAGAAAGAAAGAAAGAAAGAAAGAAAGAAAGAAAGAAAGAAAGAAAGAAAGAAAGAAAGAAAGAAACTGGCACTCATCAAGAATCAGGAAAATGGGATCATCTTTGGAGAGGAAAATGCAACTGTCACCAAAAAGACAGAGGGAAAAGGGCAGGCCATTTGAGGAAAGTTCATGAAAGTAGATAATAAGCAAAATAGCTGATCTTGGAAAGTTCAAGGTTGAAGACACTGCTGAGGCTGTGTAACCATGCTGACCTAAAGAACTCTACGGATGTTTAACAATTTATACTTTCCTAAATGTGTTTATCATAGCAACCCTCTGAGGTTCGGAACTGGCCTTATTTTTCAAGTAAAGCCCAGAGAAATCAAATGGTTCATTTTAGTTACCTCTATAAGGTCAGGACTCATCACTATACACCCAGAACCTACCCTCATGCCTTAGAACACAGCAAGTGTTCAGTAAAGAGTTGCTAGGAAAATGGCACTCAGCCAGTTAGCAAGCCTCAAAATCTTCCCTGCCCTGCTATTTGCATTGCTAATGGATAAAGATGACCCCTTGCTGCAGTAAATGACCTCCTCCCTTCTATTCCACCTTCAAAGTGGAATGTGTTGATTCAGGACTTGCCACTTTGGGCATCATCTAAGGGCAAAACTGGCACTCAGCTGTAGATTGAGAGAACCCAGAGAAAGACTGAACAGCCCCTTTCTTGAGCATTTTAAGTTAATTTCACTTTAGGGGATGGATTGTATTAATCTCAAAAGGCTAATGTGGACATCACATTATTTATAGAGGATCAGTATTTATAAAAGAGATGCTACCTTTTAATAAGTCTTAAAGTTGCTTTCCAAGCTTACAGATGGGAGTGGCTTTATGTAACAGTTTAGCAATAAGAAAGGGCAAGATGAGAATTCTGCAGAATTCTTTAGACTACATTCTGGTAAAAGTCTCATCTGTATAATAAAAGAGAGTAGAGATGCACACACACACAAAAAAAAGCAGAAGAAAAATCCAGCTGTTTGTTATTTTCTCATAAAAGCAGACGAACTCTCAATCACAGTGCATTTTGTTCAATCGATTCATTAATCCCTATTTGCATAATGACACAAATGTTTTGAGGCCAGAATTTTCCTTGCAGGAGGCACGGTTAACAAGCAAATGCCATCACAATGCTACACACAAAGCATGGAGATACCAAGTGGGCAGTGCCATGGGTTTAGCTGAGCCCCTTTTAGAAATTTCTCTTCCCCTTTCAATCTCTGAAATGAACAGGGACTTTCTGGTAATGCCATTTTAGGGACATATTGGGGATAACAAGGCATGAAATTGCTTTGCAAAAGAAATCATTTTTCTGATTCAGAAGTGGTGCTGAGGGGTGGGAGTGGGGGTCCATTCAATACCTGATCTGAATTAGGGAGAGCAAAGAAAATATTTAATGCTATTCAAGTTAGTCCTGGACTGAGATACTGGTTCTGAGAGATGATGAGAAAAGAATTTATTTAAAAAGAAAACCTAAAGAGCAGAGAGATTGCTTTTGTTATTCCCAAGAAAACAGTATATTGTCCTCAGAATTTGGTAGCAGGCCACCCAGCTATGATGGGATAACTAAACATATAAAGCCTTAGTGTCTGCCAGGGGCAAATTGGTTCCTCAGACAAAGCAGTAATAAGTCACTGGCTTGATGGTGAAAGCAGCGGCAGGTTTTTTTGTTTTTTTGTTTTTCCTAAGACAAAAGAGAGCTTGTAGTCCCCAGAGGAAAAAGTTATTTTCTTGCCAATATTGGTCAAAAGTGCAATTCTTTAGAAATAATTCAGCAAAGGCTTCCTCCCCCGACTCCACCGAGCCAAGCAATAGAAATATACTTCCAAATTGAATGAATGTTTTAATAATACTTATTTTTTTTTTAAAAAATGTGATCATAAAGGTGACTTCTCTTTGTTTTATGAAATGGGGACAAACTGGAATCGATTGCTTGTGGGGATTTTGCTCGTTTCACATAGTTCTGTGGATGCAATGAAATCTCAAAATCATGAGAGTAGAAGGAACTTGGAGAGGTGACCGATGGGCACTGACCCCTGCTCACAGGTATCCCCCTGCCTGGACCAGCAGCTTCAGCATCATCTGTCTAGAATGCAGACTCTCAGGCCCCACCTCGGATCTAATGAATTAGAATCTGCTTGCATACAAGATCCCCAGGTGCTTGCAGGTTCATTTGCATCCCTCCCCTTCAGTCTGAGAAGCACTCGTCTAGCCTGCAGATGGTCAGTGGTGGTTTTCATTATGAACATCAGAGTTGCTTTGGCTATTGGTAGGATGGGTGCCAGGGTAGTGTCAAACCAACAACAAACGGAGACCAGCCCCGAAAATTCCCTGAGCAGACAAAACCTGTTCAGTCATTTAACTTACTTTGTAAGGCTAACTTGACCTGAGACGTGTCTTGCTTATGTTTCTGGAAATCATAAGCAAAACTTAAAACTATTTCCCAAAGTGGATAGGAGGTAACCACTGTTCAATTCATTTAAGAAAATTCTAGGGGTCCCTGGGTGGCTCGGTCAGTTAAGCGCCTGACTTCCGGCTCAGGTCATGATCTCAGGGTCCTGGGATTAAACCTCGGTTGTAGTAGCTAGGCTCTGCACTCAGAGGGGAGTCTGCTTCTCCCTTTCCCTTTCCCTCTCCCTCTGCCCCTCCCCCTGCTTGTGCTCTCTCTAAAATAAAAATAAAATAAAACGTTGGAGCACATGGGTGACTCAGTCAGTTGAGAGTCTGATTCTTGATTTTGGCTCAAGTCATGATCTTGGGGTCCTGGGATGGAGCCCCGCATCGGGCTCCCTGCTCAGAGGGGTGTCTGCTTCTCCCTCTCCCTCTGTCTCTACCCCTGACTTGTGCTTGGCTCTCTCTCTCTCTCTCAAATAAATAAATAAAATCTAAAAAAAATAAATAAAATTCTAGTATTAGAACCAACCACTGTGAAGAATAGAGTCATTGCTTTCGCACTATGGAAGCTGCTTTATGACAATATCCCCCTGAGCCTGACTCCATGTTTTGGTTTGAGTGCTCCCGGTTTGCAAAGGGTCTTTCCGGCATGGGCACAATAAACTTTTACCAGTTACTACTTTGGTGATTCATTGGTTTTACTTCTGTTATTTCTGAACTTTTGACAGTAGCATGCTCACCCCTGGAGAACTGAGAGTTGAGGAAGAAAGTGAGTCAAGGTACTTTTACCAGAAGAACAGGGAATGGATGATGGGTAAGCAAATTGAGATATTCCCAGAAGTGATCTACTGTTTGGGGTGAGCATCTGACCCCAGCCAGGTCAACGAGGCTCAGTTGTGGGCTTTTTGCTGTATCTTCAGAGCAGGGGGAGGTTCTGAGGTTATAAAGTTGATAAAACAGAGATGCAGGGCTACCAAAGCTGCTCCTTAGAAAAGGCCTTCCTGAGAAAAAGGCAAACTCCAAGCAAACACAGTGCTAAGAAGTGGAGAGAGACCAACTCCTCATGACTTCAGCTGTGCCCTACACATAGCCACTAATTCCAGGGGGCACCATCACACTGTTTCCTAATGCAATGCGGATGCGCCCCCTGGAGTTGTACAACAACATGGCAGCTCCCCCTGGAGGCAGCTATGCCAGATCCAAATTTGACTCTGGGCTTCTGTTACACGTGCTGATAAATTTTTCCATCTCTTTAAAATTTTTTTATTTAAGATAGTTTGAGGTGGATTTTCTGTGATTTGTAACTGCCAACAACCATGGGGTGACTTTTCAAAATACCTGTGTTCACATGGATCCCCAAACCTCCTCCCCTACAACAGACAGACTCCGACATAGCCTGGGTGGGGATGGGGACAGGTGCAGGCAGTCAAGGGCATGCATTCAGGGAAGGTGTACAAGAATAAATCCTGGATAGGAGGGCAATTTGGCAATTTTTCTTAATACTAAAAGGACACCATTTGGCCTAGTAATTTTACTTCTGCAAAGTGATTCAATAGATCAATTGGCACATGTGCCAAAGATATGTGTTCAAGGATATTCAGTTAAGTATTGTTGGGATGGCAGAAGATCGTATAGCTAAAATGTCCAACAATAAGAGACTAATAATGATCCATTTAAACAACAGAACAAACATTCTGTAGCTATTAAGAAAGAACATGGCAGCTGCACATGTCCTATCCTGGAACAGTTCCCACGATCAATGAAAAACAGTACGGAATGCAGTAATATGTATAGTACGCTACCATTTGTGTAAAGAGGACAGTTAAATAAATATATGTATATTATATGTGTATATATACACATATGTATATATACACAATATGCATAAGCATGTATATATGAATAGAATACCTTTATTTTTTTTAAGTAAACTCTACCCCCAACGTGGGGCTTGAACTCATGACCCCACAATCAAGAGTCACGTGCTCTACTGACTGAGCCAGCCAGGCGCCTCTCGATGTGAATAGAATATCTTTTTTTTTTAAATGATTTTTTATTATATTATGTTAGTCACCATACAGTACATCCCCAGATTCTGATGTATAGAATATCTTTATAGGAAGAGACAGAAATTTAATAGCGGTTGTTTCTGGGGAGGGGACAGGACTGAGAAAGAGATCTTTATATCCTCTAAATTTTATAACTATCACATGCATCTATGACATTCTTAATGCCTTGACATATCTGGAACTTCTCCCACTTCCTTTTTCAGACTGCCTGGCCTGAAGAAGATGAAGATGCATGTCCCAGGCAAGAAGTCCAGAGACGAAGTGATGAGCAGCTGCTTCTTCTGGAATTAGACCAGGAGCTGATCATGTCATAGCGTCTCAAAATCTCTTTAGAAACCACCAAAAGGGCTGAACGTAATCAGCAAAGATGTTGCTGCAGGAGTACGAACAGGAATAGGAGTTATTTTCCCCAGGAACAGAAGGCTACAAAGACTGGGTCTCAGAACACTTGCCTTGCTGTTAGCATGCTGCGGGGCAGGAAGGGCTCCCAGCTGCCATCCACCAAAGCCGTCCTACTGGTGATCTCTTTCTCTCATGTGGCCTGAATCCTCTCTGGCTGTTTAGAATTACAGGTATCCACTGCTTTTTGAAAGTTCATGTTATGCCACTTTGCTTTTACAAAAGACCTACATTAGTACCTGTTTTAGATAACCAAAAGAAATCTAGAGGATTTTTTTTTTCGCTTTTAAGAAAAAAGGCCAAAACGGAAAATAGTGTTTGTTCTGCAGCCAGCCGTTATAGAGGTAGCGTGCACCTGACCCCGAGAATGGCCCCTCCGAGTTCCTTCCCTGCGGACTCACTCAGCATCTCAGCATCAAGCCCCATAGCTTTGAACTGTGTCTGTGAGCATCTGTGCTTTATTTTGATTTGCGTATCCGTTAGCAAGATGTGTCCTGAGGTATCAGAAAATTTAGGTTATTTTTGGGGTCTGGGAATGCTCAAAAATGTTTTCCATATAAATTAATGGCAATCACTTCCTGTTTTACATCATTTTGGCTTACGAAAGTTTTCTTAGGAAACCTGCATTGAGCCCTTCTCCAGAAATCACCACATTAATTCTGAACATCTTCCCTTCTAACATGTGTGTAACTGGAAATAGTTAAAGCTTCAAGCACAGTTAAAATGAAAAGTGTAAGCAAGTCTGTGTGTTGATTCCGAAGCTCTGACTCTCCGATGACCTGAGGAGTAGATGGTCTCTGCCGTGAGTATGGGACGCCCCGCAGCCACCTGTGTGTGCTAAGTGACAGTGGCCCACAAGTGGAAGAACACATCAGTGACCTAAGACGCCCAGCCAAGTCCGCCCACAGTGACAGCTGCTGTTGGGGGAAGCTCAGGGACTCGCATTTGAGTTTGCTATCATTTTACTGCTTTAAAATGTGCAACCCGGGGCGCCTGGGTGGCACAGCGGTTAAGCATCTGCCTTCGGCTCAGGGCGTGATCCTGGCGTTATGGGATCGAGCCCCACATCAGGCTCCTCCGCTATGAGCCTGCTTCTTCCTCTCCCACTCCCCCTCCTTGTGTTCCCTCTCTCGCTGGCTGTCTCTATCTCTGTCAAATAAATAAATAAAATCTTTAAAAAATAAATAAATAAAATGTGCAACCCAAGCACGATGATGCTGTTGTTTCCATTAAGCTATAAATCACCTACAAATTAACCTCTGCTGCTGATTCTGCTAAATGATGTTTTAGAAAACAGTTCAGATCCCAACTTTGGGAAACAGATACTCATTCTCCTCCTCCTTTTCCCCAGCAAAGTCTGTCCCCTATCACGACCCCAAATTACATATTTTTCTGGTTATGAGAGTACTTGCTGATAGCCTTCCAAAAGTGATGTGTGTTTATTGGTGTATATGTACGGGGCAGCAGGGGAGTAGGAGGGGAAGGGGCACATGTTTGCCATCAGAAAACACACAATGCATTAAAATGCTGTCTCTAACAAACACTCAAACATTGCATTTTGTACCTTCCCAGGCCTCAGATGTCTCATCTGCCCATCTCCCTGGGGAATTAGATAGATGATCTCAGAGTTCCCTACACTGCACCATCAATCAGCACTTGGACCAAAAGCACCCAAAGAGGAGGGGTAGTATCTAACAGATCTGTAAGTTGTGTTGTTGTTGTTCTGATTATCACGGTCAGACTTGAATGTGTGTGTTCTGATCTTTCCGCAATGCCTATCTTCAGAAATGCTTAGCCAACACTCACTGAACTGAGCAAACTTGTCCCCATTCCAGCTGCCTGTAGGATTGTGTGCGTGTTCAACTTCAACATTAAAAAAAAAAAAAGTGCAAGTGTGAAATTTTGCAGAACACACAATTTAAATGTCTTCAAAATGGTGCTTGCTTCAGCAGCACATACTAAATGTCTTCAAAATGGACTAGTTTATTATTTATTATTATTTATTGGGGAGGAAAATGCTGTTTTTTCATTTGGTGGAGTTTAAAAACTACATGGGCAGTTCCAGCTCAAACGAACCGGCTAGGGGCCTCTTGAGTTATGGCAGACGACAACACAAGCCCACAGAGAGCCACACATTGTGCGGGCCATGGGTTTCTGGAGAAATGGCTCCACCCCCGCTTCAGTCTAAACCCTCTCCATCCCTCAGTTACTGCACAGGACAAGATGCAAAGTCGCAACAGATGCTGGAAGGCCCACCTGTCCAGAGATTTCTTCACACACATTAGTCCGGGCAGCCACAGACAGAATTTGACCCTGTTCACTTTATATGCGGTCAGTTAGCATGTGGCTGGGTTACAGTGGATTACAGACAACAATCCTAACCGAAAAATGTCTTGAACAGCCTGTGAGTAAGTGTGAGTCACTGTTACACCTCCAGCAACAATGCCAACGCCTGGGATAGAGTAGGTACTCAATAAAAGTTAGTTGCATGAATAAAGTAAAAAACAGGACCAAATCCTTTTTTTTTTTTTTTTAAAGTAGGCTCTATGCCCAACGTGGGGCTTGAACTCATGACCTGGAGATCGAGAGTCACATGCTCTACACCAACTGAGCCAGCCAGGTGCCCCCAGGGCTAAATGCTTTTAAGGAAACTGTTCTACCAAACCTACAGCAAGATCAATTTTCGTCTCAAGAAATGAGTTTTAGGGGCGCCTGGGTGGCTCAGTCGTTAAGCGTCTGCCTTCGGCTCAGGGCGTGATCCTGGCGTTCTGGGATCGAGCCCCACATCAGGCTCGTCCACTGGGAGCCTGCTTCTTCCTCTCCCACTCCCCCTGCTTGTGTTCTGTCTCTCGCTGGCTGTCTCTCTATCTGTCAAATAAATAAATAAAATCTTTAAAAAAAATGAGTTTTAAAAGTTCATCGTGAGTGGGGGCTGGGGGGCAATGAGCATACTGGCTAATAATTCCTTAATCGTCCTTTTTCTCCCATCACCTTATGGAACCCTGATGATGTATATATATTGTAAGTTAAGCAGATACTATTACCGTCATTTTACAGATGAGGAAACTAAGGCTCAGAGAAATTGTGATTCATTTAATACCTTTACATTAAACAGAAGGGCACAAGCTCTCAGGTCTTTCTACTTCACCAGTGCACAGGAAGCTATGTATCTTTGAAAACTAAACGCCACACAAACATCTCTCAAACAAGCATACCCTGCTGTGAACATCTTCCTTCATCTGTCAGGGGGGCCGGCTCGGTGCTCCCACACAGGACATCCACTGACCTTGGAGGCAGGCAAACCCGGGATTCTATCCCCACTTATGTCTATGTGACCTTGGACAAGGAACCCCCTAAAGCTTGGCTTCTTCATCTGTCAGACAGGAATAACAATACTCACCACCAAGCGCTATCCTGCAGCCTAAAGGAGATCATACAGGTAAAGTGCTTAAATGCAAAGTCTGACCCAAAGTCAACCTCCACGGAATGACAGCTCTCATCACAATGAGGGTGACACACAGGGGAGAAGAGGTCATCTGGGACGGAGTTTGAAATGAGGGTTACACAGCCTGGCTTGTAGTAACATATGGCTTGTAGTTTGGCATCTGATTCCCCACTGAAAGAGTTCGGGATCACTGAGAACAGGTTATACAAAACAAGCTCCTAACCACGTACTGAGATTTTCACACCTGTGAGGAAAGCACGTACACAGGCATGTACACATATGCGTACACACGTCGGCACAATGGAGAAACACACACTTTCACACAGTAAAGCAAACTTCAAGATACGTAACTAAAATCAATGGGTTTCTTTTTTTTTTTTTTAAGATTTTATTTATTTATTCGACACAGAGAGAGACAGCGCTCTAGAGAGAGAACGCAAGCAGGGGAAGCGGAAGAGGGAGAAGCAGGCTCCCCATCAACCAGGGAGCCCGACATGGGGCTCGATCCCAGGACCCAAGCCAAAGGCAGACACTTAACGACTGAGCCACCCAGGCACCCCAATGGGTTTCTTTTTCACCACAAACAACACTGAAAACAACAGAGTAAGATTCATTCTGTTATGACTCTAGACCTACTACAGGTAAAATTCCATCCCCTGAAAAATCTGAACAATTTTAAGTCTACAAGTTAGTTAATATGATATTGGAGCTGTAGAAAGCTCTCCAATGCATTTCACAGCCTGAAAGTTCGGTAGACTCCAGGGATACTGATATTGCTGGTTAACAGTAATCAACCATCCTTTAAAAAAAATAGAAGCCACTAATAGAAGGTATCAATGAGCCAACTGATCCCCCAGTAATAATTCCATAATGAGCAGAGTCTGGAGTTGGACTGAGTTTACCGTGTGATTTCCAGCAAATTATTTAATCTCTCTGTGCTTCAGTTTCCTACCATTAAAGGGGAACAAGTGGGGCACTTGGGTGGCTCAGTCGGTTAAGCGTCTGACTTCAGTGCAGGTCATGATCTCAGTGTCCTTGGATCAACGCTGCATTGGGGTCTGTGCTCAGCACGGAGTTGGCTTGAGGATTCTCTCTCCCCCCCCCCGCCCCTCTTCTCATGCTTGCTTGCTCTCTTTCTTTCTCTCAAATAAATAAATAAAATCATAAAAAAGGGGGGGTGGAAAACAACAGCACATACCTCATAAGGTTTGCTGTGAGTATAAAATAAGGTAGCTGATATAAAACTTTTGGAAAGGCACTTAACACATGGCAATGCATCAGTGAATAGCACCTATGATTACAGTGCATATACGCGAAAGATGCCCATTTAACAAATACGCACTGCTCTAATCCTAGATCTATCGTTCCTCAATGCCCAACCTTGGTATTTCCACCCAGACGACAATGATGTGAAAACTGATTTATCTTGCCTTCCCTGCTCTCAACGGTCTGCTACTATGACAGGCACAGAGTAGTTACTCTGAAAATATTTGATAAGAGAATGAAATGATGATAGCAGTATCTTAAAGCATTTTGAAAATATGTCATGAAAAGCATGATATTCACTGTGATCCTCAAGGGTAAGGGAGAAAGAAGAGATATTCTAAGCTTAGATTGTCTCTCTCCCATGGGATAAAAGGGAAATGAACAACAGCAGATTGGACGGTGCACTGGAATTAAATTAAACTGTGTCAATTTCCCAGCATGATAATAACAGAAAACTCCATCATGGAGCCAAGGTTGGTCCCCTATTCATCTACCATATTCTTTTAAAAAACAAACCCCTCTCTCACAAAAATTCTCTGTCTCACCAATGTACATGAGCTACTAAGAATTCACATGAGGGGCGCCTGGGTGGCTCAGTCAGTTTAAGCGAGCCTTTGGCTCAGGTCATGATCTCAGGTTCCTGGGATCGAGCACCATGTTGTGGTCCCTGCTCAGCGGGGAGTCTGCTTCTCCCTCTACCCCTCCATCCACTCGTGTGTTCTCTCTCTCTCTCTCTCAAATAAATAAATAAAACCTTAAAAAAAAGAATGCACATGATATAAAATCACAGAAAAGCAATAGGAATAACAATACCTTTTCTAGCTTTCACCAATGTTTGGGCCCCCAAACAGCAGGCAACAGAGAGCGCTGGATTTCCAACAGATTTTATAGTTGCTGTCTAACAGCAAAATCCTGTGGAGGAGGTTAGGGCTGATGCTTCCCATGGGGAGCCTATGCCAGGAAAGATTCATAATCAGACAAGTGAGAACTGCCCAAGAGTTACAATTAAAGCTCTGGTCGGAGCACACAGGAACTCCAGGCTTCAGACGAAGGTATTCCCCCACAAAAAGCTGAAATCATCCCCCAGTGTGCAGAGGCTGCACGGGTACAGAAGTAAGAGATTTTGTTCTCTTTAGGGGAAAAAAACATAATCAACTGCTCCAATGTAAGGTTAAATGGCAACAAATCCACAACATATTAAGCTCCCGCCCAAAAAGAGAAAGTTGTAGACCAACACAAGTAATGAGTCTTGGGGCGCCTGGGTGGTGCAGTCGTTAAGCGTCTGCCTTGGGCTCAGGGTGTGATCCCGGTGTTCTGGGATCGAGCCCCACATCAGGCTCCTCTACTGGGAGCCTGCTTCTTCCTCTCCCACTCCTGCTGCTTGTGTTCCCTCTCTCGCTGGCAGTCTCTCTGTCAAATAAATAAATAAAATCTTAAAAAAAAAACCAAAACCAAGTAATGAGTCCATTTAATTAAATAAAACCAAACCAAACCTTCTCCATTACCCCCTTTCGCTCTGTGATTTATACATAAAAAATTTCTGGAAAAAAAATATGTCAAATTGCTAATACTGGTTACTACTGGAAAGTAAGTAGAGACTTTTACTATTATTTTAACTTTTTATCAAAGAAAAAAACAGATTAATGAACCTTCATGTACCCCACTACTCAGCTTCAGTAATCATCAATTCATGACCAATTTTGTTTCTTCAATACCCACCCCACTTCCTCTCCTCTGTATTATTTTGGAGCAAATCCCAGATACTACACTATTTCTTCAGTAAATATTTCAGTATGTATTACTAATAGACAAACGCTCTTCTTTAAAAATATAAAAATAATACATTATACCTAAAAGATCAACAATAACATCCTCACTCTTCAAATATCCAGTGCTTAAATTCTTATGAATCTTAAGCTTTTTAAAAAATTTTGTTTGAATCGGTTTTCACATAAGGTCCATATACGGTGACTGAATGATATCTATCTTTTAAGTACCTCAATCTAACAGTCTCCTTCCATCTTACTTTTTCTTACAATTTATTTCTACATTCTAAGTTTTATAAATCTATTAATATAAAACTGACCACAAGTACATATTTTTTTAGTAAGTCAAGAAGAGGGGAAAAACGGCTGACAGCAGCACAGCACTGAGTTCCTTCACGCTTCAAAACACAGAAAAGTTAGCAGCGGTAAAAGGTGCAGCCTTATTAGACAGGGCTTTCTCTGTCCTCCAAAATGGAATTAGATAAAAGCGTACCAATATAGGAAGATTGGTGAGTAAACTTACAAAACCAGTAGATTATCAGTAGTATAGTGGTGCAAGACGGTGGTGCAAGAAGTCCTCAGGGATCTCATCGGAAATCCATGTGACTCCACAGGTAGAATGGCTTAGTTTATGTGGGTCTTGGTTTAGCCCTCGTAAGAATGTCTACTTTCCTAGATAAGTAACTTCCAGGCAGTGGAGATGTTATGATTGCATCTTAAGAGACTTTTTTGTGGGGAGCCTGGGTGGCACCCTGCCTTCAGCTCAGGGTGTGATCCCGGTGTTCTGGGATCAAGCCCCACATCAGGCTCCTCCGCTGTGAGCCTGCTTCTTCCTCTCCTACTCCCCCTGCTTGTGTTCCCTCTCTCGCTGGCTGTCTCTATCTCTGTCGAATAAATAAATAAAATCTTTTAAAAAAAAAAAAAAAGGATGGTCAGCGGGGCAGTGGCACCAGGCTGACATATTTCTAAAAAAAAAAAAAGAGAGACTTTTTTGTTATTTTTTATTACAAAAGTAATCTATGCTAACTATACGCAATATTGCAAATACAGTTAAAAGATAAAATGAAATCTATAACTCCACCACCCCAAAGTAACCACCATACTGATCACTAAGCAATCTTTGGGTTCTGAGTCAGAGAAGACCTGAGTCAAATTGACTTAAATATAAAGGGGAACTTCTATATTTGGAAAGTCCAGGAGTAGGTTTGGTTCCAGGCAAAGTTTAATCCAGCAGCGAGGTGATGTCACCAGAGCCTGATCTTCTCTAGCTCTTACCCCGTTTTTCTTAGAGTCATCTCATGTTGAAACTAGTGTTGTCATAGTTGCATGATAGCTACTACCTTCAGCTCCTGAACCACAAATTTCTTGCTCAAGTCAAGCAAGAAAAAGAGTGTGTCTTTTTCCCAGCCTTCTCAGTGACAATCCTGAAATATACTCTCATTGGTCCAGGTTGGATCATGTGACTGCCTTTAATCTCACAGTGGCAAGAGAGAGATAATGCATGAATCAGCTTAACCTAACACACATGCTCCACTTCATCATCAAGGTACAGTCAGCTTTCCTAGACACACGGAGATCCCTGTACAGACATGGGGCTATTAGGAAGACAGAAGGGAGAAATCATGTTGGGGAAACAGCCAATAGGTGTCCAGTGCCATTACTGTTTATATTTGTTGTGCTGTGACTCTTTTTATTTTTTTTTAAGATTTTATTTATTTCTTTGAGAGACAGAGAGAGACCACGCGTGGGGGGGAAAAAACAGAGGGAGAGGGACAAACTCCCCACTGAGTGGGGAGCCTGATGCGGGGCTCAATCCGAGAACCCTAAGATCAAGACCTGAACGGAAGTCGGACACTTAACCGAATGAGCCACCCAGGTGCCCCTGTGACTCCATTTTTAAATGTGGAAGATACTGCCAATGCTCTGATTAATTTCTAGTATGTAGAAGTTTGGGGAGGAATATTTTCAAAAGTCAAAGTATAAGATGATGTTTCACATTTGATAAGTACCAAAAACATCTGTTGAGTTGAATATAAACTAACACCAAAGGTTTAAAGGCAGAATGCCCAAAGTTGCTTCCCAAACAAAGTACAAGACCAAGAGAAGTAAACTTCCAGACTCAGTCACTCCACCTGCATTAAAATGCAAAATCCTTATTTACACAAATGTTTTGAATTTCTTGGTTGGCTATGCAAACAAGTAGCATTCAGTAGTTCAAATATTTGTCATGGTTTCTTTACTTAAACAAAAATAAAAGAATCCTAATAATCCCGGTTTCTCACACTTTTGGGGCGGGCAGGGTGAATAACGTTTTACAAAATAAAATCCGACCATGCACCCCAGCACCATATGAAATACAAGCTGAGCTGGGCCTGCTCAAGTAAGAATGGAGCACGAGGCCCTTGCATGGATCCTGCCTGGAGTCCACTGCATACAAGCAGCCCTCCTCACAGTTGGCTGCACTACGTCTAGCGAGGGACTTGAGCATCTCACAAGATACGACCTCACTCTAATTTCAATTCCTGATGCTAAAACGATGTCTTCCTATTGAACAAAAGTCTGATTCCCTGGAAGGTCTACTCAGTGGTCCAAAACACCCTTCCACAAGCTGATATTTCACCTATCTTATAAGGGCTCCCATCCTGCTCAGCAGTCCGGCCTTGTCCAGGGCAATGGCCTCGTTCTTCCGCTATTGCTCACTGGTCATGATCTCTGTTCCTTTTATCATCCTGCTCCCCTTCCACTTGACATTCTGTTGAGGCTTTAAGAACATGCCCTTGATGGCACCTGGGTGGCTCTGTTGGTTAAGCATCTGCCTTTGACTCAGGTCATGATCCCACGGTCCTGGGATCAAGTCCTGCGTTGGGCTCCCTGCTCAGCAGGGAGCCTGCTTCTCCCTCTGCCTGCTGCTCCCCCTGCTTGGGCGCACGCTCTCTCTCCCTCTCCAATAAATAAATAAAAATCTTAAAAAAAAATGCCCTTGACCCAGGGACAGGTGCCAATTGCTTAGTGTGTGTGGAATTTACTTCTCAAGTGCATTCTAACAACACATGCACTTGCTATCTGTCATTCAACCCTGTTAGTACCTTTCAGTGTTTGTGTCTCAGCAGCATGAGGAAGTGCTCATGGAAACTCAGCCCTCGCTCCCTCGCTCCACTCCTGAACTGAAGTATCTTTTCCTTTCACACTGTGCTCTCCTCGGACGAATTCCTGGCAAACGTCTTGTGCCTGTGATCTGTCCCAGCAGACAGCGATGCCCGGGCTGACACTGCCACTCTTCCCAGCTCAGCCCAAAGGCCTGGAAAGGACTGAGTCCGCTCTCATCTGTTTATCACCTGAGGTGGAATGCAGCTTCAGATGGGCCTTGATCATCTCAGAGTTCAGGGGGACTGTTCTTCAATGCAGAGCTTCCTTTCAAGTGGATGTAGGTTTTCAGCAGCTTCCCTTCTCTGTTGGTTCATCTCAAGCTCAAAGTTGAGGGTCAGTCTCCACTAGGCACAGCCCTCCCCAGCTGTCTCCAGGGAGCTGGCTACCCGCAGATTTTGTGAGGGCGCTGAGCCAGTGACAACCAGGAATGATGATACAGACAAAGGCTCTCAATGATGGCTGCACATCAGAATCATCTGGAGGCCTTTAAGAACCATCAATGCCTTGTTCCAACTCCAGAGATTCTCATTCAATTGATCTGGGTATCCCTTTAAAAAATCACTGTTTGTTTGTTTAAAAAAAAAGCTCCTGAAGTGGGGCGCCTGGGTGGCTCAGTTGGTTAAGCATCTGCCTTCGGCTCAAGTCATGATCCCAGGGTCCCGGGATTGAGATTCTCCTTCTCTCTCTGCCCCTCTTACCCACCCCTCAACCCAGCTTGTGCTCTCTCTCTCTCAAAAGATATTAAAAAAAAAACTTTTAAAAATTCCTAAAGTGATTATCACGTACAGGCAGAATTCAGAGTCGCTGCAGGACATCCCTAATAGCTTCCCATCTGGAAACAGGGCTTAAGGTGCCTGACAGGACCTCCACCATACAACTCAGGAACTGCACTAAGATTTCACAAACCACATTTAATTCTCCCAGCGATTGTGGGAAACAGGTTTTATTACTAACCCCGCCAAAAAGATGCCCAAAAAACAAGCCTCAGAAATGTTAAGTAATCTGTCCCAGGCACACACAGGAAGAAAGAAGTGGACAGAGAATATTCTGGCAGAGTCCAAAGACTGGTACCTTCTTCAGTGTAGCCCCCCTCCTTGCCCTTGGTGAAGGGCTTAGTGCTTCCTTCCAGAGCCATGAGAGCTGGGCTCCCCTCAGTTCTCACAGGGGATTGGAATCTAATCTTGAACCTCTACCTACTTCCTACCAGCCCTTCTCATCTTGTCTCTGATACCAATTTTCTTTACCTTGAAGGAGTTCTGGCCCTTATGACTTAGAAACCTCAAAATCCAGTCACAGGTCACTCCCTTGGGTACAACTCCCTCTGGCCACCAACCCACCTGCCGCTGCCTCCAATCCAATCTGTCATTTTCCCCCAGACTCTGCCCATAGTCAGTCCCGGTTTACTCCCAGCTGTACACATGCTGTGCGCCAAGGACGGGCCAATTACAGCATCAATTAAATCCCTCCAATGTTTTTTTCCATATGAACTGCCATGAAGCTGTTTCTCTTTTTTCTCAACATAGTAGTGAAAGGAATGATAGCTTCCAATTATAAACATCTATGGGACATCTTTCATCTGAATATTAAACCACCACCAGCATTTGTAGCTATTTTAATGCTCTAAAATTTCCCCCAGTAACCTCTTTGAGGAAATAGGATCACACCCTATACCTCTTTTATATTTAGAGTGGCTGCTGTACCTGATTCCCCCAACACCCATACTGCCCAGATGACTTGTCTAAGCCAAGGGTCGGCCCTTTTTCTATAAAGAGGCAGAGAGGAAGTATTTTGGGGTTTGCGGGCAAGACTATCTGCTTTGCAACTGACTACCCACCCAGGATGCTGCACCCTGAAAGCAGCAGCCTGCCATATGTAAATGATTGGTGTCACCGCACACCATATGTAAATGAGTGGGTGTGGCTTGTGCCAATAAGACTTGAAACAGGAGTGATGGAGCAGTAGTTGCCAACCCCTGGTCTAATCCGATTGTGGTAATTCCATTTCCTCAGCAAGTGATTGGTTTACAAATGGACGTGTGGCTCAATCCTGGCACATGGGATGTAAGAAAAGTCGGCTGAGGTGCTTCTAGGAAAAGATTATTTCACATTTAAGACACATAAAGAAGAGACGACCTTCCCGTTTCCTTTGGACGTTATCAGATCTGGTTGTGAACCACTGCAGCCATATTGCTCCCGACCAGAAGATGAAGCCATTAGAACCAGGAGGGCGGAGCCATGAGGATCGCAGAGGAGAGTGGAAACTGGACATACTGTGGCTGGAGGCTGCCCTACCTCTTATATAAGGCAACGAATGTCTTTATTGCTTGAGCCAGCAAGGTGGCCAAAAAACCAATTACTGTGCCCCCTTCAGTGCTTAGCAAAGTACTTCACAGAGAAAAACATGTTCAGCAAACAATATTTTGTTGGTCTGGCTCACAACCTGATCCATATACGTATGCAACTCAGAATTCTTTCCATTGCAGGGGCATCTGGGTGGCTCAGTCGGTTAAATGTCTGACTCTCGATATTGGCTCAGGTCATGATCTCAGGGTTGTGAGACTGGACCTCACATGGGACTCTGTGCTCAGTGGGGGAGTCTGTTTGAGATTCTCGCCCTCTCCCCCACCCCTCCCTACCCTGTACTCATCACACACTTTCTCTCTCTCTCTTTCAAAAGAATTCTTTCCACTGTAAACAACAACCTGGCTCCTCTTTAATATGAGTTCATTTTGCTATTTAAAAAACCCCAACACCAATGAGAGAAAATAACAGCAAACCTTATCTTTAAAATGAATAGAAAATATTTGACAATTTTTCATTTTTCTGAAAATAAATACGTTTCAAGATTATCCACTTGCTGTACTTTTCCTCCCCTTACTTTACACTTCCTCTTCCTGCCTGGCCCTGAAATGCATGCTGTATGCAAATGTGCATACGGTTGTCAGTCTTATCAGGCAGAGTTCCAACTGGCCACCCCACACGAACACAATTAAAAGTTAAACATCAATTAAAATTCACGAAATCCATTTAGCTCTCTGAAAAAGCACTAAATAATTGCACACATTTGGGGCACAAATTAATCTAAATTGTTTTTCATTATTCTTTAGTTATCAAACATACAGGGCCTCATTGTAGCCTCTGTTAATTGCCTACTCTGTGTAAGCTGAATGAGCAATGAAAAATGATCCCAGGACAAAAGATAGAAAACGTGGAGTGAAATGCCACACAGGGTCAAAGTTCAGGCAATCAGGCAGCATGTAGGGGAGAGCAGCACCAGAGAAGCTCTGGAGGGGGCAAGCACTGTCCAGGGGTGAGGGGACGGACAGATGCTCTCTTCTGAGACCTCTGCTGATAGATTCATCTGCTTATTCCACACAGACTTGAATATCTACTAGGCATCTCAAATCTCAACATGTCCAAAACAGAACATACAGCTTCCCCCCCGAATCTAGTCCTTGTCCTGTCTTCCTCCATTTCAATAAATGGCATCCAACTACAAACGCTCCAATTCAGCATCATTCTTTTTTTTTTTTTGAGCTGGTACTATGTTTTATCTATCTATTTGCTTATTTTTATTACTAACATGTAATGTATTATTTGTTTCAGGTACAGGTCGTGATTCATCAGTCTTACACAATACACAGTGCTCACCACAACACATACCCTCCCCAATGTCTCAGCATCATTCTTGATTTCTTTCTTCCATATCCCCACAACCATGCCATCAGCAGTTCCTATGGGCTCTGTATCCAAAATCCGTTCATTCCTCTCCACCCCACTGCCACCACCTTAATCCAGAACTCTGTTATGTCTCTCCTGATATTTCTGCCACTGCCTCCTAACTGGGCTCTCTACTGCCCCTCACGCCTCCCAACAACCCATTCTTTTAAAAACTAAATACAATTCTTTCACTTCCCCACTTAAAACGCTCCAATAACTTCCCACTGCATTTTGGAATTAGAAACCTGTACTAGTTTTCTATCACTGCTGTGACAAATTACCACCATTCAGTGAGTTAAAACAATACATATGTAATCTCTTACAGTTCTGGAGATCAAAAGGTTTTTTTTTATTTTTTGTTTTTGAAGATTTTATTTATTTATTTGAGAGAGAGAGAGAGAACAGCCGGGGGGAGGGGAGTGGCAGAGAGAGAGGGAGAAGCAGACTCCGTGCTGAGCAGGGAGCCCAATATGAGGCTCAATCCCAGGACTCCAGGATCATGACCTGAGCCAAAGGCAGAAGCCCAACCAACTGAGCCACCCAGGTGCTCCGAGGTCAGAAGTCTCAAAACCAAGGTGTTGGGGGCACCTGGGTGGCACAGCGGTTGGGCGTCTGCCTTTGGCTCAGGGCGTGATCCCGGCGTTATGGGGTCGAGCCCCACATCAGGCTCTTCCTCTATGAGCCTGCTTCTTCCTCTCCCACTCCCCCTGCTTGTGTTCCCTCTCTCGCTGGCTCTCTCTATCTCTGTCGAATAAAGAAATTAAAAAATCTTTAAAAAAAAAAAAACAAAACAAGGTGTTGGTAGGGTTGTGCTCCCTCTGGAGGCTCAGGAGAAGAATCTGTTTCCTTCCCTTTTTTAGCTTCTCGAGGCTGCCCACATTCCTTGGCTTGTGGTCCCTTCTTCATTGCTCTGATTCTGAGCCTCCTGCCTTCCTTTTACAAGGACCTTTGTGATGACACTGGGCACAGGGAAATCCAGGATAATTGTCCCATCTCAAGATCTTAATCACATCTGCCAAGTCCCTTTTACCACAGAAGGTAACATATTTACTGGTTCTAAGAACAGGACACCGCCATTTTGAGGGCATCTTTATTCAGCCCATCACAAAACCAAAACCAAAACCCAACACAAAGAACAGCTCCTTATCATGGCCTCCTAGCCCTACGGGAACCAGCCTTGCCCAGCTCTCTCCTCCTGCCTCCCATCTCCCTCTCCCCTCTCTTCTATTCTCCTTCTACACTTGCCTTTGTTCTGTCCCTTCAAATGCCACACCTGCTCCACCTCAGGTTTTTGTCCTCTTCTTACCTACACCTGGAGCATTCTTTGCCCCATTCTTGAGAGCTCAAATGTAATCTGAGATCATCTCGTTGATTTACATTCTCCTTATAAACAAGTAAATTCTGGGAGGAGATTCCTTGTCTATCTTGCTCACTGTACCGCCTAGAACAGTGACTGACACATGTAGCAACTTAATATTTGTTGAAGGAATGAATCATATGACTTTGAACTGAGAGTGATTTCTCCATAACATGCCTTCATAACCATTTGGGTTTTATAATCCATAGCTTTATACAAATGCTTTTTAAACTCATCAATCTGTTCACCCTAGATCAGTTCTCAGGATAAGACTAAACAAGAGAAAATGTAATAAAAACAACTGTAAAGGCTACAAAATATCGGGGGGGAGGCAGGGGACAGGGCAGAGGCAGAGTGAGGGGATAGGGCTGAGAAATAGGTATAAGTAATATGTAAGTAAGACTCAAAGAGGGATGAATTATAGTTGACTCTGAACTCGGTATGGCTTGCCAGCGTAACACGGCCACCAAAAACATGGCCTCCTGTGCAGTGGAGATTTTCAAGTAAAAAGAGGAAAACAACTTCTTGGACACAGCTTGGTGACTAAAATGGCAGCATTTATGAAGAGTAGAATATGAACTAGACACACAGAAGACAGATGGAAATGAGGGTCTCGAGTTCCAGAGAAGGTTAGGCTGCAGCAAAAGGGGGCTGTTGAAGCCACGGACAGGAGGAGCCCATTTGGGGAGATGCAGGTGCCTCCACGCAGAGTGAAGGCGTCACTAAGTTGGCGGATGGCAGAGGAAGCACCGCCTTAGGTGTCATCCCTGTTGCGGGGACAACAGTGGACTTGCCCTTTCTGATCTGCCAGAAACCTATTTTTATCCGGAGACATATTTTGGCACTTGCTTATGTTCAGTCCTGTTTTGCTCCTCTATTATTTCGTATGTGTATGTCCTGATGTCTTGCAACATTTGCAGTCCTTTCAAAAATGAGATTTGGCAGGTTTCATACATAAGGGATGCAGCTTTTTTGCATTTCAGTCACATTTTCTTAAATTAGGATCTGCAGACACTTGCAGTCAGGCTGTGTTCAAGCAACATAGCAAGTGGAGGACTGAACTGCACAAGCACTGTCCACATCGCTGTCCTGCACTTTTGCCGTCGCCAGGGAACTACCGCAGCCCACCTGGAGCCCAACACAGACGTACGGCGCACAGCCACCCCAGTGGACCCACGGACATGTGAACGAGAAGTAATGCCTATCATCGTCTATGCGCCCCTGAGATGTTCTGGTTGTTATGCAACATTTGTTCCTTTTATTTTTATTGAAGTATAATTTATACACAAATGTTCAGATCTTAAATATACCTTGAATCAATTTTGACAAGTGTGTTCACTTGAGTACTCTATACCCTTACCAAGGCACAGAACATTGCCATAATCTCAGAAAACGACCTGCTGGTCCCTCTGAGTGAATCCCCTTCCCCCACCAGAAGCAAACGATGATTGACTTCTATCATTCTAGCCTGGTTTTGCGATAAGTCCATGAAGACCAGGGGTCAGTCAAATTCAGCCCACCATCTGTTTTTGTATGACTCAGGAGCTAAGAATGGTTTTTACATTTCCAAACACTTGAAAGAGAAAATGAAAGAAGAATAATACTTTGTGACATGCGAAAATTGTATGGAATTTACATTTCGGTGCCTATTATAAAGTTTTATTGGCACACAGCCACCTCCATTCGTTTACATATTATGTACGGCTACTTCTGCTACAGCCACAGCACTGGAGAGCTGAGGCAGAGACCACATGCCCACAAAGCCCAAAGTGTTCACTGCCTGGCCCACTGCAGTCTGTGGTCCCTGACCAGGAAACTTGCCTCTATCTCCACCACACATACGGATCCGAGCGTGGAGCCAATGTTGAGAACTAGGTGTTCTGAGTGCTGTTTTAATTACATTCATACGGGCCAAACATAAAAACCATACATGTTCATGGGAAGTCTAAATATTATCACAGTACACAGCTCTTAATATTCTCACAGGCACAGCTCTTAATGAGAACACTCTAAGAGTTCAAGGAAAACTCAATCAAAAGGGACAACCAAACCTTACTTGGGGTTGTCCTGTATTATTTTCACAGGAAAGTCAGCCCCGCGAAGTATGTTATCAGTGAAACTGCAGTAGTGTTAACAGGAGCAGGCCAGAAGCAGAGAGAAAAGGCAGGGAGAGCGCCAACACCTCGACTGTAAAATGCAAGGAGAAAAAGGAAATGGAGCCAGATGCCCAGAGCAACACTGCATTAAATGTCCACTTCAAGCCAGCCTGGGTTCGAAGCCCATGGCCGCTCAGGCCGAGAAGGAAGCAGGGCCCCACAGGGGAAGGGGGAGAGCTGGAGCCACCGCGCGGTGCTGGCTTCGCTTTGCCACAGTGGAGGTGTGTGTGGCGGCCTCATAAACCGCTGGAGTCTTTTCCTACAATACAAAGTTTGCTCCCTCTCGGCTAATAAAGTGCAACGCTATTCCTCTGCTGGGAACACTGAAAGCATTTACATGATGCTTTTAGGAAAAACACCATCTGGAGATGTCCCTGAAGAATATGGCTTTGGTCAACAATTCCTGCAAGTTCTGCCCCACTACCTCAGCCTTCATTAATACAAATACCTCTCTTTTGCAGAAATGATTTCTCGTCTAATTAAGAAGCATTTCAATGCTAGAGAAGGAAATGGGGAGTGTGGGTAATGATGGATGTGGATACCTGTGGGGCTTTTGTTATACCAACCAGGAAACACAAGTAGGGATCAGAGTTGAGTTTCATGGGACAACAGTGGAAAAACTGAGTGTCAACTTCTCATGTCATCTCTTTAAAACATTTTATTTATTTTAAGCAATCTCTACACCTAACGTGGGGCTTGAACTCACAGTTCGGAGATCCAGAGTCTCATGCTCCACTGACTGAGCTGGCCAGGCGCCCCTCATGTCGTCCCTTCAAGTACATGCTACCCAAGTACCAAAAGATACCACGTCAACGGTGTCAAACTATGAGCCAGCTGTGGACGCCCGTGTGTGTGATGATCTCCTGAAAGCCACAGATCCTTTCCCAAAGAAATACACATGTGCATCCGCACCCCAAATTTGTGGGGCTCTCAGACTCCTGGTGCGTGCCTAGGGATCCCAAGGAGAAAACCTAACTTCCAGGAAGCAAGCATCCCCTAAGGGGCTGTAGGAGAGACAGTCTAAAATGACTGTGCTCTCACAGTCTGATTACTTGTGGAATTTGCCCTAGATGGAACATGCCCTGGGGGGTAGGGGGTTGATAAAATGAAAAAAGCCTTTTTTAGGCTTTCAAATCGTAACTTACCTTGTCTTTGGGCAAAGTGTGCAAGTATCTGACTCGAGGGTAAAGTAATACGTGTGGGTGTTGTAATAGTGTGTGTGCTGGTGTATGTCGTGCATACCAGTGTTTCTGCGCACCTGCCACCAAGAGCGGAATCACCCGTTCTCTCTGGGTGCCATTTCCTGGTTTACCAGACTGAGGTGACCTCACCTGGGGAAGAGCCAGCCTGTGGGTCCCCCAGCAGCTCGCCCCAGGGGAGTGCTGTCCACCTCTTCCCATATACACCTGCCCGTCATCTGCTCCCATTGGGCTGAGGACACTGGCCCACACGGAGGCCTTCTCAGCAGCTCTGAACACTTCCAATACCTTCTTATCACGGAGGACTGATCGACTGCTTATGGCTAAGCCTCCTTAAACTCCGTCCCACTGAGATGCCTGAAGGGGATTACCAGCTGTCATGTAGCTTTTATCTTTCCACCTACCCAGCAGCAGACAGGAGAGCTCAAAATGTGACAGAAATAAGAACTAAGAGTAAAGGAATTCCCAAAGGGGTGAATCTGTATCTCTCTGAGGCACGGAGAGCATCCTACACAAAATGTAAAACATGAATCTCGGGCTTTCCTGAATTCTCCTGTCTTTTCTTGGCTGAAAGCATGAGACTGATAATAAGTGTCTGCCAACTGCTAGCTCTGACCGACAAAGAAAATCAAATGGGGAAAGGCAGGCACCCGGATGGGGCCGCACGTGGGCAAACACACACATGCCCCAGACTCAGGAGAAAGCAAAGCAAAGGACACCGCCCTTCCTGAATTTTCGAAGACAGGCCTATAATTGTTTCGGAGGGTGGTCTGGACGACAGGAAGTCCCGAGAGTTCAACTAAGGGAGGAGAACATTTTCATTTCACGGGAGCATCACATACTGGTGCTATTTCTAGGCACACGTACTCAGCGAGGCTAGCAAATAATCCTGCTGTCCTATGGCAGCAAAAGTCAGTCTGCTGACCAGCCCTCGAGTTGATTTTCTCGGGCCTGATACCTATGCCAGTAACCCTTGAGATCAACAGAATCAGCAGCAGAGTAAGACAAAACATTTTTCTTTTAGTAAGCTCTACACTCAACGTGGGACCCAAACTCAAAACCCCAAGATTAAGAGTTGCCTGTTCCACTGACTGAGCCAGCCAGGCACCCCAACAAAACATCTTTTTATTGTACAAAGCCAAGGGGCCCAAATCACCCCAAATAACTTTTTAAATATGTACTGTTTAAAATCTTTCAATGGATTCTCACTCCCCTAAGGACAAATTCTCAGCTCCCTAAGTTGGCCTTTAGGTAGGGTGGACAATATACTTTAATGGTCAAAATAGGGCTGTTTTGAGAGTGAGAGACAGTGCTATTAACAATAACGTTGGAGCGACAACCATAAACCAGACCGTTTACATGGAGCCACCAGATGAGGGGCGTCCTGCCCTCAGGGACTGAGGCCTTGCCCGGCAGTCTCCCTCCTCTCCCCCGCTACCTGTTTGCCGGTTCTCTCCTCCAGCCACACTGGCTTCTCTCCGTGTTTTGAAAGAGAGAGGCCTTCTCTAGCCTCCTGCCCCTCGCCATGCACACTCCTCTACCTGTCCATGTACTGACAGCCTCTTCACCTGGCTTACTCCTCCTCATTCCTTTTCAGGGTCTGTCACCACGTCATGGGGGCAGAGAGGCCTCCTCTGACCCCGGAGACAAAGCTGGATCCTTCTTATGGGCTCCGATAGCATCCAGAACACCCTTCATCCCATCAGCGATCAATTTATTGAGTGGGGCTGCCGCTTCCACAACACACTGGGGGCCTCTGGGCAGTGACAAGGCTGGCTTTACTCACCACTGAATCCTCAGTCCCTTGCACCCTGCCTGACGAGAGGAGGGGCTGGATTCTTCCAGTCTCACCTCAGGCGTCCCCTTTGAGATGCTTTCCTTCACCCCACAACTGATCCCCACCCTACAGAGTTCAGGGCTGTCCTGAGTGCTCCCTGGAGCCCAGGCTGCCTCTGATTGAGCCCCTGACAAGTGGCTGACATTAGTCCACTCACGTGCTCTGGAGATTGCAATCCATTCACCCAGGCACAGGGCGGTCGATGAGGACACTGCTGGTGAATGTTGATACAGGGCCACAACCCTTCATTTAAAACCTTGGGCCCAGATGCATTTCAGAATTCAGAACTTTTGATTTGAAAATGGTAATATTATATAATATTGCCTGTGGAGTTGGGGTATCACCCTATATTCTGCCACACTATTTCTGTAGCAAAATGTGGGAATCTTCACACTAAGTGCCTAAATAAAACCTCAAAATGTCCTCACATCCCTTCAGGTCAGGCTTTGCAAGCCATTTAGTTCTGATCAGGACAGAATTTTCTGCCAAAGTTAAGAAGAAATGTTGGTTGTTAAGAGCTTCTGGATTTTTAGAATTGTGCAAAGGGACTGTAACAGCTGACATTTCATTCATATTCATTTGCCAAGCACTGTGCCAAGTTTATATACAATTATATGTGATATAACATATATTCTATACCTACTACATTGATACATATTATATGTAATACACATAGGATGATGTGTATATAAAATCTCATTTAATCCTCAAAACAATCCTATAATCCTAATATCATTTTATTCATTTTTCAGATAAGAAAACTAAGGCATACAGAGTATAGATAACACACACAGGGTAAGGAGACCACAAAACTGGACACAGGATCCATAGTTGATGCCCGATGATCCCTGAGCAAATGAATGAATGAATGAAATGCGGGGTGTGTGTATGTGTGTGTGTGTTATACACAGAGAGGTGGGCTTGAAGTGTATCAACAGCAAAACTGCTGAAGTGGCCTTGTCAGTTCCGGTGGGTCTGCCCTAAACGCCTTTCCCAGGCATTGCTTCTACCCCAACTTAAATGTTCACAAAAATAGCACTAAAATGTAGCCCACCCTCCTGGACAAGGATGTCTGGTACACAGGTAGGGTCTTGACCCAAGTTAGGGCAATCAGAACAACTCCCAGGGACTTGGGAAGTGGAATCACGAAGTCATTCTCTTTCTGGGTCCCCGGATTATAAAACAAACATGTTCCAGAGGAAAACAAGGAACAACCATATATAGTTTAATTACCCAAATACAGCCTGACATATTCTAGTGTGTATTCTAAGTTTTCTACTTTTTTAAAAAGATTTATTTACTTATTTTGAGAGAGAGGGACAGAGCACATGCACACGAGCAGGGGAAGGGGGAGAGGGAGAGAGAGATTCTTAAGCAGACTCCCTACTGAGCTCGGAGCTCAATGACACAGGACTCCATCCCAGGACCCTGAGATGATGACCTGAACCGAAATCAAGAGTCAGCTGCTCAACTGACTGAGCCACCCAGTCGCCCTTCTGCATTTTCTTTTAAAATAAAACACTGGGGGCACCTGGGTGGCTCAGTCAGTTAAACGTCTGTCTGACTCTTGATTTCGGCTCAGGTCACGGTCTCAGGGTCGTGAGATGGAGCCCTGCATTGGGCTCCGCACTGGGCGTGGAACCTGCTTAAGATCCTTTCTCTCCATCTCCCTTTATCCCTTCCCCCACCCATGTGTGCCCTCTCTCTCAAAAAAAAAAAAAAATTAAAAATTAAAAAAATAAAACATTGGTTGGCACACGGGAACTAACAGGCCAGCTGGGACTGCCTCTACTCCTGATATGTAACCGATTATTGTCAGGAGTCATTTGGCAATTCAATTATTCAACCAATGTTTACTGGGTACCTAATATGGGCCAAGCACTCTGCCAAGCAGATGATAAACAAGATAGAAAGGTTTCTGTTGCAGGGGCCAAGGGCAAGCTGCCCCAAGTAGGGCCACTTCGGCATGAAGATTATTCTGAGCTGAAGGCAACTGAAACCCTATGGGCTCAAGAAAACTTCTGCCCCTCCCTTAACTATGTAGGTGAATCCAAATTAGGGTCTTTCCCAGAATAAGGGTCATTAGTAGAGATAAATTTCATCTGAGTGACCCTTCTGTACGTCAAACATCTAAGAACCAAACACCTGCTCTTCATATTGCCCTGTGAAATGCATTCTCAACCTCTCAAGTCCCAGACCCCTAAACCCACCCCATCCTTAGTTCAGGATGACACATACACCCCATTTTGCCTGTCTTTGGAATTCCCATGTTGGTGTAGATTCCGTGTACGTACACTATTACATTTTTATTTTCTCCTATTAATCTGATATCACTTTGATTCTTAGTCCAGCTAGAAGGCCCTTGAAGAGGACAGGAATTCTTGCTCCCCGACAGTGTCCAACCAGGTCATGCAGTCATAGTGAGAAGTAAAACAACAATGTTACGTGTTGTGACCCAGGAAGTAAATGAAGAACAGAGAGAATACACAACAATAGGTTTAAATCAATTAGCAATTGGAACTGAAGTGTAACAAAAATTAATTATACTATTTATGAGTGTTCAAGTTTAATTCCAACAAATTTATATATATCACAACCAAATGATTGTGAAGAATTACTGATGCAAGCAGTAAAGAGATGAATGAAGTCTCCATGCACACACTGAGTCATTCTGATACTTCTTAGGTCAAGTATGGAGCACCCAGACTCACTGTTATTATCAACAGAAGATTAACAACATTTGCATACATATTATGAATCTCTGATTAAATAGCTTGATAGTAGAAAAACTAATAGAATTTGGGAGTGTGGCTTCCAGAAAACAGTTCAACCAATGCCCTTCGCCCATTTTTTTTTAGACCTAACCCTGGCCCTGGTCCTAACCCTATTTTTTGCCCATTTAAAGCCAGGGTTCTCCAATGTAAAACTGCATTCTGCAGAAAGTACTTTGCAAAAGTATTAGAACACACTTGAATTTCAAGAGATGAAAGAAAAATGCTAAAGGGATGTCAACAATAGTAAGAATGATGTGTTAACTATGGTAATAGAAACACATTTGATGCCATATATGCCAGACCCTATTAGGTGTGAATACACTAATCCTCACTCCTTTTCTCCTTGTTAACATAACCCCAGTTCTGTTCAGTACTTTAACAAACCCTGCTAAATATATTCTTTCCTAGCCTCCCTTGAAGTCATACATGGCCATGTATGGTGGTTCTGGTGAATAAAGCCTAAGAAAAAGGCTGTTTCTGATTCCTAATAAAAGGAGACCAAATGATCAAAAGGAATCTCTTTCCTACCTTTCTTCTACCCTTGAATGTAGACCTGATGGCTGGAGCTGCAGCCACCATATTGTCACCATGAGGATGAAAGGTGCCTACCCCTACCTTTCATACTATGTGGGGAAAAAAAAAACACTCCTATTTGCTAAATCACTGTTCTTTAATTTTTCTGTTATCTGCAACCAAATATTCCTAATAGAATAGTCTAAGACAGGAGACTGTACATGAAAGTTTAACCTTGGACAACTGTGGCCATGAAGATGGAAAATTCTCTGTAATTAGTGCCTCACGATAGATAGTAGGAAATAAGCAGTCTGGTGTGGAGGAGCATAAAATATTGATCAAATGAGGACTGTGGCAGAGGCTGCTGGTTGTTTACTCAACATATGTTCCCCATCTTCTTTCTCACCAATGTGTCCTTTCCCTGCCCCAGACCAAGTTCCGTTTCAGCCACCTATGCAAAGCCTACAAAATATAGGCAAGTTAGTCATTCAGGGTTGGTGCTCTGCCAACTGTGCAAACAGATAAGCATCTTCCAATCTCCACCTTAGATGCAAGAAATTTCGATACGGCATACAGATTTAATGTGGTTTACTTTAGGGCATGTCCAACTACCTTGTCAGAACCTTCGGGTCTTTTTCGGTTTGGGGTAGAAGTAGGTTTCTAGATGTCTGGTATATATGATATAGTATTATTACTTAATTCTTGTACTCAATGGCAGCTTTTTAAATAGACACCACATAGGCAGCTATCTTTCCCCTTTTCTAATTGAAGAGTAGTCTATAGGGGCGCCTGGGTGGCATAGTCAGTTGAGCACCCAACTCTTGGTTTTGGCTCAGGTCATGACCTTGGGGTCCTGGGATTGAGCCCCGTGTGTCAGGCTCCCTGCTCAGAGAGGAGTCTGCTTCTCCCTCTCCCTCTCACCACCCCCTCTCGCTTGTGTGCTCTCTCCTTCTTGCTCTCTCAAATAAATAAATAAAATTCTAAAAATTAAATTTAAAAAAGGATTACTTGGGCTGCACTATGGGGAAGCAAATTGCAAGGTAGCACAAGGAAGCCAGTTATAAGATAATAAGGAATTATGCAGGCCTGAATTAAGGCCATAACAATGGACAGATGTGAGAGGTACTCAGGAGGTAAAATGGAAAGGGCCTGGTACCAGACTGGATTTATGCAGAAAAGAACAGGGAGATGTTGAGGTGACTCCTGGATTTGACAAGGAGGTGGTTGATCATACCAAGCACAGAGACAGAGAATGCAGGGGGGTCAGGTGAATGGGGGTGTCATGGAGAGGTGACAGGCAGATGGCACATGCAGGCTTTTTTTGTGCACTGTGGGACAGGTCATGGAGATGACCACTGGACACGAGAATATACAGGTCAGGCACTCAGGTCCAAGCAGTCACTATGAGTGCAAACAGATCACAAGCAAAGTCATGGGGCTTACTGAGAGCATCTAAAGAAAATGAACAAGATTGGAAGATGCATTAGCGGAATCACAGAGAACACTAGTAATGTCAGAAATGGATGAAAGCAGCAGCATCCACAAAGAAGAATGTAAAGAAATGTCCAGAGAAGCAGGAAGAAATGCACAGGGAGCAGGGTGGGAAGCCCAGGGAGGAAGCTGGAAGGACTGAGCAGTTTGAAGTGTCCAGTGCCACTGAGAGCTCAGTTCACGCTCACCCCCCCAGGGCTCCTCTTCCCCAGCAGGCATGGGCTGTGGCCCACCCTAAGTGGTACATGTGATCCTGCTCCCCCAGTCGCAGTCAACTGGTCAAGAGACCCAAGCAGCATAGAAACCACCCCTGGGAGCTTGGAGTGCCAACTGCCACATGGACTGGGAAGCAGGCAGAAAAGAAGCAGGAACAGAGCAGGGAACCACCCTGGTCTGGGAAGACAACCATATTCTGATAAATGGCTTTTATGCTAAGGCTGGCTCCAGTTGGTTTCTCTTACTTGGAACTATAAAAATCCCAATATATATCCAACAAGAGAGGCAGGAATATAAACGGCTGTATTACCTGACAGCAATGAAATATGTGCTAAATGGAGATATAAGGAGGGGGCTGTGGGAGTTCGGGAGGAGGAGAGATTAATTTTGGCTGGGTTGAAGGAACGCTTCCAGAAGGAAGGTGGCATCTGGGCTGGCACTTTCAGAATCAGGATTTTAGGGGGAAAGAAGGGAAAGAGTGCACTCTAGCTGAGGAACGAGCGCCAGCAAATGTGACAAGCTAGCAAGTACGCGTTGCTGTAAGGCGAATGTGGCCGCCGCCAGTCTCTGGTCTGGGTAATTCTGGCGCTAACACATCCTCCAGGGCCCTGGGAAACCTTCCTGCCCTCCCACAGCATCAGCTGGCATATGTAGGGAGTCACTCAGATCACAGGGTAAAAGCTGTCAGCAGAAGGGGAGGAGGGGAAGGGACAAAAGCAGAGAAAGAATGTGTTTTGCTTTGCAGAACAAACAGTTCCAGAAAAGGAGAGGTCCAGGAAGGGCGACTGGGTGGCATCGTCAGTTAAGCGTCCAACTCTTGCTTCTGGATCAGGTTGTGATGTCAGGGTTGTGAGATCAAGCTCCAAGCCCCAGGTCAGGCTCAACACGGAGTCTACTTAAGTTTTTCTCTTCCTCTCCCTCTCACCCTCGTGCCCACCCCCACCACCCTTGCTCGTTCTCTCTCTCAAATAAATAATTTTTCTTTTAAAAGGAGAGCCCCAGCTAGGTGTGTCACCTGACAACCCCCCACATAAGCCAGTTTGAGCTGGACTGGGGCTGAGGACCTGCAGATGCCCCACCTCTGGAGTCGTCCTGAGTGACTTTTCATTCATTATAATACTGCGATCTCTTCCTATGGGTGGAGTTTTCCCCAGTTTTTGAACATACGACATATGTACTAGCATGTTGATATGAACTGCCTGAGCAAGCTCCCCACCCGCGCCCCCTAATACACTGAATAAAAGCTTCCTGTACTAACCCCATGGAGAGTCAGTGCTTTGAGAACTATCTCCCTGTCTCCTTACCCACAACAAGTAATAAAAAGTTCTTTGCTTTCAACAGTTCTTTGGGTAGTGTTCAATTTCATGCACCCTAAGTGGTGAACCCCTTGAGTTCGGTTACAGCAGCACCCAGCCAGCACATCACAGCCCCTGCCACCTGGTACGGCAATGCTGGCAAGGCTCCGTGTATGCATGTGCACCCTCACCAGACTGGAGGTACCCCCCCATTGATCTCGGTACGTCCTGCGCCTGGCACACAGCCTGGCACGAGTGAGGGCTCCATGCACTTGGTAATCTCAAGCTACCTCTACTCAACCAGTGCATTTTGGCGGGGGAGGTCTGTGTAAGACTGACAAGGGAGAATTGTGAAGGTTGGCTTGTGAAGACTCTCAGGTGTAGCAACATTAATACAACCTGTTTTCTAAAAATGTGGTGAGGGGCGCCTGGATGGCTCAGCCGGTTAAGCGGCTACCTTCGGTTCAGGTCATGATCCCAGGGTCCTGGGATGGTGCCCCACATCGGGCTCCGGGGAACCTGCTTCTCCCTCTGCCTCTGCCCCTCTTCCCCCCACCCCGCTTTTGCTCTCTCTCTCTAATAAAATCAATCAATCAATCAATCAATCGAAATGTGGTGAAATAAACATAAAATTTACCATTTGGACTATTTTGAAGTCTACAGTTAAGTGACATTAAGTGTATTTATAATGTTTTGCAGGCATCACCACCCATCTCCAGAACTTCATCTTCTCAAACTGAAACTCTGTACCCACCAAACACTAACTCCCATTCCCGCCTCCCCTGGCCCCTGGCAACCACCATGCTGCCTTCTGTCTCTATGAATTTTATAACCCTAGGTACTTCAGTAAGTGGAATCATACAGTATTTGACCTTTTGAAAACAACTTCCATTTAAATGTGCTTTCAACTGTCAACATTTACCGAGGGCTATCACTTCCTCCCCATGAAGTGGGCAGAGGGAGGACTACGGGTCTGGTTTTGGAGGCCGAGAAGCTGGGCCCAAGAAGGTGAAATGATCTGTCCAAGTCCAGGCTCGAGGGACCACCAGTGTCCCATGCTACACGAGCTGCCAATCTTGGCTGACCCTGTCCACTGTGTGGAGGCTGCTTCAGAATCAGGGCCATTACCGCCACCCACACCCCACACCAGCTGGCCTTGGGCGTCTGAGGACAGATGGTTTGGGCACCTCACTATGGATTAGCAATCGGAGCAGGAAATAACCAATGCCGTAGAGTAGAACCAAACAAAGGTTTAACCTTAGGTCAGGGTGTGTCTCTCTCTGGCTGGGTGCTCTCTGCTCTTCAGAGGCAGCTCAGAGAGGTCAAAGCCATTGCCAGCAAGAATTATTAATCTGCATACGTGTTTGGACTCCACTGGAGTCAGCCGCACAGTAGAGTCGCGGCAGAAAGTGCTAAATGATTAATCCTCCTCCTGCCTGAGGATCTGGGCTCCTGGGCCAGCTCCCTTGCTCCAGAAACTCAGGAGAAAGGTATTACTTTCCGCAATCAGACCAAAAGGTTTGCTCGACTTTTGTTTTCTGCATAATAATGTTCAACACTAATAAACGATTTGCAAACTGCCAAGAGACTAGGGTTTCTTCAGGGTTGGCTGTTTGCTGGAATTAGAAATGTTTCAAACTGTGCATTATCTTCTAAATCAATGTGAAAAGCTCTCAGTGAATCTGAAGAAAATGAGTCGCATGTATTTTGTTGTCACTGATACCTACTAAAATAACTTATCAGGGGTGTGTGTGTGTGTGTGTGTGTGTGTGTGTGTGTGTGTGTATATATACGATCTAATGTTAGGAGATGGAGATGTTAAACACTTGTTTAGGGGCACCTAGGTGGCTCCGTTGGTTAAGCCTCAGACTCTGGTTTCACTCAGGTCCTGATCTCAGGTTCTCAGGGCCTCAGGGTCGTGAGATGGAGCCCCGCATCGGGCTCCACGCTCAGCAGGGAGTCTGCTTGAACTTCTCTTTCTCCGCATCTCCTTCTCCCTCCTTCTGTCCCTCCCCCCACTCAAGAAAGAACACTCTCTCTCTCAAATAAATAAAATCTTAAAAAAAAAAAAAATCCAAACAGCACTTGTTTAAACATGCTCGCACTTCTCCTTTACCTCTAAATGTACCTGTAGGACAGAATCAAAGGTTAATTAGTTTGACCCTGTGTGGCTCAGTTGTGCAGAAGCCCCAAGATTAGGTCTCAGAATTTAAGATTAATCTCCCTTTGGGGTGGTTTAAAAACAGAAATCCTGCCTTACCTTAAGTCTCTGTAACTGAACAGTCTCGGCAAGGGGACAGGTATGAGAAGAAAGCGAGGAGAATAAAGCAGCAGAAGGATCCTGGGAGGTGGAGCAGGACAACCTTGATTCACAACCGGCCTCCAGCACTTACTACACAGTGCTCAGGGGGCCAGTCCCTTTATCTGAGGCTCAGTTTCCTCATCTGTGAACAGGGCTCATAACTTTACCAGAGACAGTAGTACAGAGATTAAATAAGAGCTGTCATCGCAGCAAGGATTCATTGAGTCTTACAAATGAGCCCGGCACTGTGCTGGGAAAAATACTCTAAGGTCCTCAACAAATGATAGCTGTAATAACAATGTCATTGTTGTTTATTGACCATTCCTAGGGCTCCAATACATTTAGAGAATGTGGGCAGGTTTCTTCCACCTTATTAATATTTTAAAAGTTTAAAATCCCATATTGGTTGAGTACCAAGTATCTCACTTCCCAAACGCTGCTTTGGGCCCATTAGGATCTGCTTGCCTTCTATTCCTTCTCCAAGGGAAGAGAAATTGGTCCAGAAGGGAGAGGACAGGGAGCTATATATATTAATCAAAACACCAAACATTTGTGGCCAGAAACTATTCCAAATGTTAGGTGCACAAAGATAATAAATAGGAACAATGCTTTTCCCCCCTTTTGTATTTGAGGACCAATGGACGGGCAACGTGCAGGGACTCGGAGGCTAGTGGGGAATGGCCAGCTCACGGCCTCCTCTGGTTGTTGCCAAAAGGACACCCTGAAAAGCCAGGCAGCACCATTTATAGATGAGCAAACTAAGGCCCAGACAGGTTAAAATGAAGTACTTTTCCCAAGGTTACACAGATAGCAAGAGTCTGGGCTCTTCCAGGAGATTACAGACTAACGAAGCACAGAACGTGTAAAGAGGAGATATTTATGGGCTGAGTGCGATCGCAGAGATGGGTGCAGGCCAGGGAGAGCTTTCTGGAGAGAACAATGCCCATTTTTTTTTAAGGTATTATTAACCTATAACAAAATGCACAGATGTTAAATACTCAGTTTGGGGAGTTTTGACAGTTGCATAAATTTGTGTAGTCACTACCAAAAACAAGTCATAGAACATTTCTATGGATCCAGAATGATGAGGGAGAAGAAGGCAAGCTGAGGGTAAAGCATAAGTTGACACCTCCCCTCTCCCCTGCCCCCCAGGTGGGATATATGTGACATTCCTCAGGCACTCCTGGCTGCCCTGGAACAAAGGGAAGGGAAAAACAAGTGGTTAACTGATAGAGATCACAGTCATGCGGGACAGGAGTCTCCATCAGTTTTCAAGGGTCTTCATGATTTACAAGAAAAAAAGCACTGTCAGACACCTACAGACTCAATTTCCTGGAGCCCTAACAGCACGGTCCTCTCCATAGGATAGAAAATCTCATATAATCAGCCACTCCTCACAACCCCAGCACAGCTCTTTCTGCCCACAGGTCCTGTCCCTGTGCTTTAATAAAACCACCTTTTTACACCAAAGACATCTCAAGAATTCTCTCTTGGCCGTCAGCTCCAAACCCCAATACTCCACTCCCTCCACGTCAAGAATGTTCCCTCATGCCTCTTCCCAGTCAACACTTCCCCTTTCCCCAGTTTCGGACTTCTTTTACCACAGATTAGTTTTGTGTGTTCCTGGACTTGAGAGCAACACAGTCATCTGTATGTTGGCTTTTGTTCTGGCTTCTTCTGCTGAGCAGAGTCTTAAACACTGAATGGAACGTGAGGCGAGCAGAGGGGCAGTAAAGCAGAAGCACAGAGGTGAGAAGCAGCCTGGTGATGTGGTCGCGTCTGCAGTAAGGACAGAAGTGATGGTGCTGGGACAGAAGCAAGGGCAAAGGGCCCGTCACAAAGGGCCCAGGACTCGGGTTTCCATCTAAGGGGCCTGGACTTTATTTCATAAAGCAAAGGGGAGCTGACAAAGCCTTAAGCAGCTCCCGAGCACCTATGATGCACCAGGTGTATACACTGCTTTGCACATGTTATAACATTTCAAATTCAAAATCTTAGAAGAGAGATAATAATCCCCCATTGTATAGATGATCAAATTGAGGCTGGGAGAGGTGAAGTAACATTTCCTAAGCGACAAGCCAGGATTCAAACCCAGCCTGATTCCAAATACCCTGCTTGTTCTACCTGCAGAAAGCTCCTTTGGAAGGAAAGGGAGGAAAACCAGTTTAAACCATGAAGGCTCCAGGACAAAGGCAACGAAGAGCCCCCCCCCCACCCCCAGAGAAGGTTTAAGGGTTACTCAGCATATGGCAATGGGCACTGGAAAGTGTGAACGCCTCAGGGAAGAGAAGAGGCTGGAACCCTGGCAAATCCAAGGAGATCAGGATGCAGACACTTCCTGGCAGGCCTGCTTCTCTTCTCTGGGTCGCTATTAATTACTCAACTAAACATCTGCAGAGAGCGAGGGGGCTGGCTTGCCCAGGTGGGACACACTGTACGAGATGCGCCATCTACTTTTCTGGATTCTCTTAGCAATCCATATGAAGCCTAGGTGTATGCTTATGCTGGGTTTAAACCACTCTCCACTGATAGAGTGTACCCTGCAGCCATTGCAGGGGAAAAAAATCCCCAGGACTACTAAAAATTCTTTCCAATCGGTATTTACTAAATTTTTAAAACCAATTTATCTTCTTACCCCTCATGTCTCATTTCTTCACATGATTTCTTTTACAATGAACCTAGGGCAACAATGAGAGTCCTTTTCCAGAATAAGTCCTCAGAATGACCTGTCCCCTAACTAACTTAAAATCTGCTACAAAATGTGATAAAAAGTAACAGTGACCAAAAAAAAAGGGCTGGTGATATTTTTAAACTAAAAATTAGGGGAAAAAATGAATTCACCTACGTTACACTATTCAAAGACACTCAGTGGACTGACTAAACATTAGAAACCCCAAGAGCTCTAGAGAAAAGCAGTCTCGTAACATGGTATGTGAAAAAAAGAGCTGAAGACAGTTTGGAACATACAAAAACCTGTTAAACTTCCTTAACTTTATTTAAGCATAATACCTTTTTTTTTTTTTCCAAAGAGAGTTGCGGGAGGGGCGCAGAGGGAGAAAGACTCTTAAGCACAAGCACCCGGCCTTGATCCCATGACCCCGAGATCATAACCTGAGCTGAAACCAAGAGTCAGAGGCTTAACCTACTGAGCCAGCCAGGCGCCCCACAATACAATACCTCTTTTCCAGGATTAGTATTAACATCCTGCAGCCTTCAGACATGCTTTAGGAAAGGTCGTAACTATCTTCCCTTGCCTGGAAAGTTTCCCCTCATCCTTCTGCATACCTCTTCTTAGTACCCATTTCCTTTTCAGATCTCTGCTTGGAGGGACTTCCTTTTATGAAAACCCTTCTTGGAATGCACTCTCCCCACAAGGCCAGTTGGTTAGTGCCCCCTGCCCATGTTCCCAAGCCTACCTTCATCAAAGCAGGGATTCCTCTGTGTTTTAACTATTTATTTGCTTGTCTGCCTCCCCAGCCTATGTAAACTTCTTCAAGTCAAGGACTCTGTCTTGGTCACCATTATATCCCTAGCGCCTAACTGTGTCTGACAATAAATATTTGTTCAGTATCAATTGCCAAGTGACTGACTGATGACCCTGCCATATATACGTACGACCTCCAGTATGAGCGGCCTGAATGCGGGAAGCCAATTACCTGCCAGGGATGACCAGGCACAACACAGAGGGAAGAAGAGGAAGCTAGGATGTGGTTGGTCAAGAGGTTTTGTTTTTTTTATTTTTTTAAGATTAACTTATGAGAGAGAGAGAGAGAGAGAGAGAGAGAGTGCATGTGCGTGTCCACACAAGTGGGGGGGGGAAGCAGAAGGAAAGAGGAACACCCCCCCACCCCCTACTTAGCAGGGAGTCTGAGGCAGGGCTCCATCTCATGACCCTGAGATCATGACTTGAAACAAAACCAAGAGTCAGACGCTTAACCAACTGAGCCACCCAGGCACCCTGTTAGGTGGTATTAAAAGTCCATGCTGATCTGGAAGAGGGTCTAGAACCAAAGCAATGATTTTTTTTTTTCTTTCTTTCTTTTTTTTAGTGCAAATCCCTGCACAGGCCACATGTGAGGCCTGGCCACACTCAGCCTCTAACTGGGTATGAGACTTGGGACAAGCTCCTCAGCACTTACCTGAGTTTCACGTTACACCGAATCACATGAGCCAGAGCTTCAAGGCTTTTAAGGGGAATGATAAAGACAGAGTTACTTTAACTCTCTATTGTAGAAAACTCTGAATATGTAAAACAAGAAAATGAACCACTCAAATAAAATTTGAGTATTTCTTTCTAGTTTTTAACAATTCATAAGTTATCCATTTTATTTTATATACTCTGAGACCATGTTGTAAATGTTGTTCTGCCAACTATATTTGTCACTCGATATTGTGTCAGACATTGTGGGTTGTGGGACCCACTACTCATTTCCAACTCTCACCTCCCTGTCTGCCTATACTCTACAGTTTTGAAAAGCTAAATACTCACTTTATCAACAACTCTTGCAACCAGAGGTGTCCATGTGACATGGTTTGGCCAATAATATGAAAGAGACATCAGCCAGGAGAATGCAGGAAAGTTTTTGCTTTCCTGATAAAAGGTAGATAGAGCAGCTGTCACTTCCCTGCTCCTGAGGTGGACTCAATGCCTAAAGCTACAGCAGCCCTCTTGCGACCATGAGGTATCTGTCAAGCATTAGAAAGTTCACAGATATTAGAGAGATGTAGCCCTGTCGTTGCTTAACCACTGAACCAATGCCAGCTGCTGCCTACATTCCAACTTGTTGTTATGTGAGAAAAATAAATCCCTACTTAACTCAGCCACGGCAAATCTTTTTTTTTTTTTTTTTAAGTAGGCTCCGTGCCCAGGGGGGGGCCCAACGTGGGGCTTGAACTCATGACCCTGAAATCAAGACCTGAGCTGAGATCACCTGACCTGCCACCCAGGTGCCCCCATATAATTGTTTTCAATTAACTGTGGCCCAAAGTATTCCTGACATAAAATGTAAACAGCTTTCCATACCATTAAACTTATTCTACAGTATTGTTTTATTTCATTATTTTTTTTTAAGTATGCTCCACACTTAATGTGGGGCTTAAACTCATGGCCCTGAGATTTAGAGCCAGCCAGGTGCCCCGCCACAGTATCATTTTAAATGGCTCTATAGTGTTCTTTCACAGAGATGAGCCACAATTCATTTAACCAATTCTCTCTTGTTCAACACTTAACAAACAAACTTTACAGACAAACCTTTGCACACATACCTGATACTTTCTTAGAATAAACTCCCACAGACGGAATTCCCTGGCCAAAAGGCATATACACTTTCAAGGTCAACACCAATGTGTGCTCCAACCAGTAGTGAGTGTCCATCTCTATTTTCTACTCAATCTGGGGAATGGTCATCTCCTACAATTAAAAATCAGGTCCCCCCAAGAGGTGCCTGGGTTGGCTTAGTTGGTTAAGTGTCTGCCTCCGGCTCAGGTCATGATCCCAGGGTCCTGGGATCAAGTCCCACATCAGGCTCCCTTCTCAGCAGGGAGCCTACTTTGCCCTCTGCCTGCCACTCCCCCTGCTTGTATGTACTCTCTCTCTGACGAACGAACGAAAGAAAGAAAGAAAGAAAAGAAAAGAAAAGGAAAGGAAAGGAAAGGAAAGGAAAGGAAAGGAAAGGAAAGGAAAGGAAAGGAAAGGAAAGGAAAGGAAAAAAGAAAGAAAGAAAGAAGAAGAAAAAAAGAAAGAATGAAAGAATGAATTAGGTCACCCCCAAAAATATGCCTTATTACTATACAATGTCTAAGGTTTCTTTCACAACTAGCATCTCTGTTTCAACTTGTGAAAAGTTGAGAGATGTGAATGTGAGTTTCAAAGGAGTGATGGCCGATTTCTGACTTTAACTGATTTAGGAAGCAATGCCAACATTGCTGGCGGTGAGTTACACCTCTAGTCCACACAGATATTCCCATGACTGTGAGCCTGGTCTCCCTTCAGGAGCATAGGGCTCCCCAACCAAAAGTCAACAGACAACATCTGTGGGGGCTCAGGGACGACCCACAAAGACAAAAGGTGGAAAATGGAACCCAGAAAGATAAACTGATCTATGGGAGGAAACAAATTTTAAAGAGAATAAGGAGAAAAGAAAAGGAGTAAAGAAAAAAAGGAAGCTACCAAAGATGGAGCCCACACCCCACCTTTGGGGCGCTCACATTCTGTTTCACCACCATGTCAAGGCTGCCTTCCCTCCTCTGCATTCCCTCTACTGGGAAAGCTGTTTCCCTAGATATTGGTAGCTGGTTCTTTCTTGTCATTCGTGACTCAGCTCAAACAGTACCTCCTCAGATGGGTCATCCCTAATGACCTGCCCTAAAGTAGCTCTCGTGTCTTCCCGACCTCCCTATGGTCCTACGTAAGGGCCTTCATGGTCGTCACTTCATCACCACCAGAAATGGTTGTGCTCATTTATATGTGTATGTGCTCATTATCAGGCTCCCCACAGTGGAATGTACCCTCGACCTGAGCATAAACCTCACTGCTGTATCCTAAGCTTCTAGGATAATGCTCAGTCAACATTTGCTGAATGGATGGATGGATGGATGGATGGATGGATGGATGGATGGATGGACAGACCAGCAGTTTCCTAACCTCTAACTGAACAATCAGAGACCATGGTGGAAAGCAGAGGATGAAGTCACTTCTCTGGGGAGCTGGTAAATCTAGAGTTCTTGAAACAGCTCCCAGAGCTGAGGAAAGCCTAATGTCCCCTGACAGCTCCCACCTCTGGGCATCTCCGCTTCCCCTGGCTGATCAGCTCCTATTCCACTGAACTTTGGGGTCCAGGAGGGCACGGCATCTGGGATTGGCTGTCCCCAAAGATTTCAGAGAGTGTACTGTCATGTAGGGCTTTTAACATTTCCAGTCAGTAGTTTGTTATCAGTCTTTTAAATGTTATTTAAAATTTTTTTTCTTGTGAAAAATTTCAAATTAACAAGGTAAAGGGCAGAGTGTAAAAACCTCACATATCCATCACCCTTATCTCATACCCTCCCACACAATGGATGTGTGTTGGAGCATTTTAGAGCAAATACCATATGTCCTATCTTAAACACAATTTTTTTTTTTAAAGATTTTTATTCATTTATGTGACAGAGAGATAGCCAGCGAGAGAGGGAACACAGCAGGGGAGAGGGAGAGGAAGAAGCAGGCTCCCAGCCGAGGAGCCCGATGTGGGACTCGATCCCGGAACCCCGGGATCACGCCCTGAGCCGAAGGCAGTCGCTTTAACGACTGCGCCACCCAGGCGCCCCTTAAACACAATTTTTAAGTGTCCCTGTGTCTTGAAGATGCTTTCAGAAGGAACAAAACCTTGGAAATGCCCAGGACATGTATAAAGAACACCAACGGATAAAGGCTGCCGGCTGAAGCCCGATCTAATAGCAGCATGCTGCCTTCTCATCAACCTGCATGAAAGGGAAACTTTCTACCTAAGTGCTTAAAAACTCATTCAGAGGGAACAAAGCCTTCGATCCCTGTGAAAACTTAGAAGGAGCCAGGCAATCTTCCAAAAGTCCCAGACTCCAAAAAGTTACAAGCAAGGGCGAACGGACACTTCCACCTGTACCCAGTTATTTCAGTTGTCACCTCTCTGGTTATTCATTCCCCCTGCTTCATGCCCTTTAGATCCTGGAAGGAGCCTTGTTCACCACCTGGCACTGCCTTTTCTTTTTCCTCTCATGAACAAAAGGGCAGTATTAATTAGTGATATTTTTGAGAGCAAGTGATTCTTTGTTTCTTCTTTAAAACATTTTATTTATTTGAGGGAGAGAGAGAGAGTGTGAGCTGGGGGTAGGAGCAGAGGGAAAGGGAGAGGGAGGGGGAAAGAATCTCAGGCCGACTCCACACAGATAGGGACACAGGGCTCGATCTCACGACCCTGAGATCATGACCTGAGCTGAAACCAAGAGTTGGGACGCTCAACCAACTGAGCCACCCAGGTGCTCTGAGAGTGAGGGTTTTTGTCTAGCCACGGATGAAGGGGGGCTCTGGGGTTGGGGGTGCTGAGCTCTCTGACTGCTGATCCAGTCACCGACAGACACACAGACACAACTGATACCTGCTCAAGCACAGGGCCTGGACCATGGCAAGAATGAAATAAATGGCTGAATTAATGACTGGGAACGAAACAGGCCGAAGGCCCAACGGAATGCTGGAGCCCTGACCGCCCAAGAGACATACTGGGAGCAAAACAGACAGATACAAATTACAAATACAAAACAACTGAAACCAAACTTACAAATGACACATTAAAATGAGTTTTTAAAATGTGTCACCTTAGCACAACCAAGAGTTATTTTCCTTCTTCCATTTAACTTCTAAGTCTTTGCCATCTGTAGATGCATTTTACACAGCTGAAATCATGGCCAACGGGCAATTATATATACACTTCCTCACTTAACATACCAAACACATTCCCACGCCGTTAGTCTTCCTCAGAATTATTTTAAATGGCTGCATGGTTTGTAGGTATGTCTGTGAATCCAACCTTAATTCTCTGCTCTAGTCCTTTTTCTTCAGACATGCATCTCCTTTGTGGACTGGGGAGAGGGGGGAAATTCCAGGGAACTGCTCTTTTGCCTTAAGTGTGTGCTCACCAGCATCCCTACTTACTGAGACACACCTGACCACTGAGGTCTCCCTGCCTCGAGGCATTGGCCCCGCTGCGGCCTCTACGTGCAGCACTCCCGTGGCCCCCTCAGCCTGGCCGCTTCCTACCTACAGTTCAGGGCTCAGGTTCAGTGTTACTAACTCTACCTTCTCTGATTGACCCTCTGGACTACACCTCAAGGGTCAAGGCACACATCACACTCTGTGCCCTGTTTGTCTTGTGATCTGTCTGTCTGCCAACTGCGAGAGGAAGCCATTCTTCGGAGCCTCCTTAGCTGTGTGGTGTTGGTCTCCCTTGAGCTTGAGCTCCCTCAGCTGTAGGAGGGGAAGTCAGGCACTCTCTCGCCTACCAACAAGGGCACTGCAAAGATCGCAGGAGGCAAAACTATGAAGGTGCTTTGTACAGTATAAAAGGCTCTAAGAATGTTGATAGTTATTCCCGATGACGTATCTCCTACCTAATTCTAAGGAATTAAAGGCAGTCACCTAATTTTCATCCTCAAAGGATCACAGATTCAGACCAACACTGATATCTAATACTTACCGAATGCCTATGGATACTGTGGTAGGCATTTCCTCATTGCAGCTTCATTCAAACGAATGGGGTAAGATCTACCATCATTCTCATCTTCCAGACGCTCAGAAAACTAAGCGGTCTTCCTGGGGCTACGCTGTTTTGGAATATTATGCTGAGAACCCAGTGCAAGCCTCTCCCCACAAAAAAATGTCCACATACACATTCACACAGAATAGTCCAGAAGTTCATAGATCCCCTAGAGTCTGTCTTCTTTGGACCCCTGTTCAAGGCCCTACGTGCAGGAAACGGAGTTCCGCAGAAAAATTCAAGGATATCTATACCTCACAGGTTGGAGAGATTAAGGGAATAGACCACGTCAGTAGGAATTCTAGAGAAAACCTTACAGCCTGAGAACAGGTTGTAAATCGTGAGGTCTCACTAGACATTGTTTCCTCGGCAATTTAAGTGGCCAGGCTGACTGAAAACTCTTGGCCCGGTAAGAGCCACATGGCACGAATGCTGGTATGAATCAGGTGCTGGGAGAAGCTGACGGTGCTAGCTGTCAAACTCCAGTCACCAGCAACAACAGCCAGACACTCCCTGGTAGAAATAGTTTCTGAAGATACTCACTGCTCCATATACTCTACAAACTGGAAGAGCAATAGCTAAACAGAACATAAGAGGCCTCAAGGAGCCAGAATGGAGGCAGGAAAAAGAGTTTGTCAAACCATCTGGCTTTGGCCTGTGCATCAGAATGGCGCTGGAAACTGTGAGGCATCATCGCGGGAGGAAGAAGTGTGTGCGTCTCACACTGAGCAGAGTGAGAGACAGCAGCCTGGTCACCAGGCATGCTGAAACCCAGCCCTCTGCAGAAAAATCCTTGGGATTGTGCCTCAAGCCCAAATAAGCAGTGAAAACATGGAGAGTAAACCTGTGGGCCAGCCTGCGTTCTTCAGTGTGCCACTGTGCGGGAGAAGCCTCAGAGACCACCTGGGAACGGAATGACATGAGCCAAAATGGTTTCCATGGTGAAGGCTCCCAAAACCAAGGAACAAAGGCTCAGGGAGTGTGTGGTATCCAGAAAAGCAGACTGCTAAGTTGTGGGAAGTGTGGCTGGTCCTCACAAAGACGGTGATGGAAACGCACTGCTCTTCACATCCACTTAGGAGAGAACACAGGGAATGTGGCTGAGGGAACTGGTCTGGGTGGAGGTCAGGGAGAGCATCCTAAGCTCTGTCAAGGCTGGACCTGAGGTACCAAAGAGGCACACACAGGAATGCTGCCAGGCAGCCCCTGAATGGCAGGGAGGCAGACCCTTCCACGGAAACAAATGTTATTTTGCTTTTAACAAGGAGGAGGAAGTTCCTCTATCAAAGATATTGCTGATGGTGCGAAAAAGGAGAAAATCATAGGGGTTCCTGGCTGGCTCAGTCCATTGGCTGACTCCTGATTTCAGCCCAGGTCCTGATCTCAGGGTTGTGAGAGGGAGCCCCATGGAGCTCCATGCTCAGCAGTGAGTCTGCTCAAGATTTTCTCTCTCCCTCTCCCTGTGCTCCTCACCCCACTCACACTCACGCTCTAATAATTAAATATTTTTTTAAAAGGCAGAAAATTATAGGTCCACAATCCTTTATCTGTAATTCTGAAACCCTAAAAGTTCTGAAAACTGCAAGTTTTTTCCTAAGGGTATGCAAATCATTTGGTAACAAAATCTGACCTGAAATGACAATTACAGTCTTTACTTATTCCATTTAATGCAAATAATAGTAAGTCACCCGGCAGGTGTACTAATGTGTCTGACTGCAAAGTGCTAGCCTGGTTCTACCAGGGATCTGGTGCAATATAAAGTGTAATATGCAAAGAATTTCCTTTAAAATTTCAGAACTGCAATTACGGACACAGACCCACTTTTCTACACATCAGTAAAAATGAGAGAAATGTTGAACCATTTGGGATGGGGTCAATATAATCAAAAAGAAACCTGCAGATCTTGTTTAGTCTCTTGGTAGGAATATGGCTTTGGAGCAATTTGTTTTTCCTCATGGGGGCCATGGACGAGCCTACCCTTATGTTTCTGGTTCTAGTTTATAATTTACTTATGATGTTTACTTCCAGTACTCTCTAGCTCTGCACCCATGTAAGCCCAAAGTAACATCAGACTTTTCATCCAAGCAGCAAAATCTGGAAGCCTGTCTACTGCGATGGTGAGAATGGGCGGTAGTCATGGGGTCAGCTGCCCCTCCCCCAGCAGAATGTGAACGGATGGACCTGATCCCTTTCATCTCCAGGAGTCTACAATCTTAGAAGAGGAGAATTAAACTAAGTTTAAAATGAAAAGTTTTCTCAAGAATTCAAATAGTGTTTTCAATGAACAAGAGAGAAGACTCCAGACTTTTCTACAGATGATCTACTTTTCCTGGTCCGTGGGGAAAGGACCGTGTTGGGGGCTAGGGAACAACGAAAGAGTATAAAAACGGGAGGCAAGATGGTTTGTAAGCAATAGGGATTCAAAGCCAGACACTACCACTTAATAGCTGTATAACCTTGGAAAGTTTGCCCCCCACCCCCACCCCAAGGCTGAATATCTGGAATTGGAAGAACACCACTACTTTCCTCCTAGTATTTTTATGAGGACGGAGTGACACGTCACACATCCCACACATGGTAGGCACTGAGTATAGGGCAGTTCCTCCTGTTGCCGCTGTTAGGTTCTGGGACTTGACCAGCGCCTGGCTTCACTGCTGTCTCGCCAGACTGCCTGGCTCAGCAGAATGCGGGGGTATTGACTTGATGAGCACAGAGCCCGTGGATAATAAACACACACATAGCAACAAATCACACCGGAAAACCAATCTCCCTCAGCTAATAACTGCTTCCCAGGCTCCTGTACTTTCTTTGTTAGAGGAACTAAACAGATCCTAATGGCTATGAAACCAAATCATCTAGAAGAGGGTAAATTTCATCAGCATTAGAGTTTCTGTGAGAGTCTGGCACCGTGGGAGAGTCCATGCAAAGCCACCCCTTCTAAAGGAGACTGAGAAAGACAAAAAAGAAAAATCCATACATCACACCCGTATCCGTTAGAGGTGCTTATGTAACCTGGCACGCTTTCTGAGGCTTGTCTCATTCCCTGTTCCTCCAAGTGACAAACATTTACTGAGCATGCACTGCGCACCCATGCACACTAGGTGCTGGGGCACAGAGGTGAGAAGACATGGCCCCTTCCCTCCAGGAACTCAGGCCTGTGGGTGACACAGATGTGTATCTCAGTATGGTACGTGCTCTGAGTGCTAATGAGAAAGGTCGGAGCGAGTAGCACACACGAAGACTATCTAAAATACAGAGATTTAAAAAAATGTTTAATTCCAGTGTAGTTAACATACCGTGTTCTATTACTTTCAGGTGCACAATATCGTGATTCAACAGTTCCAAATATTACTCAGTGCTCATCATGATAAGTGTGCTCTTAATCCCATTACCTATTTCACCCATCCCCCCACCCACCTCCCCTCTGGTAACCATCAGTTTGTTCTCTACAGTTAAGAGTCTGGTTTTTTTGGCTTGTCTTTCTCCCCCCTTGTTCGCCATTCTGTTTCTTAAATTCCACATGAGTAAAATCATATGGTATTCATCTTTGACTAATGAATTTCGCTTAGCATTATACTCTCTAGATCCATCCATGTTATTGCAAATGGCAAGGTTTCATTCTTTTTTATGGCTGAGTAATATTCCATTGTGTATAAATACCACATCTTCTTCATCCAGTCATTTATCATGGATGCTTGGGCTGCTTCCATACTGGGGCTATTGTAAATAATGCTGCTATAAACACAGGGTGCATATATCCTTTTGAATTTGTGTTTTCACATTCTAGCAGTACAGAGATGTTTTATATTTCCTGAACATAAAGTATTTCCCTAATGTTGGAATTTTATATAGTGAACAGAGTTTACTTTTGAAATCAGAAAAAAAGTTAAAGGAAGAATAAAGATGGTGGTGTGGTGGACACAGACTTAACAAATATTCAAAAAAAAATGGAATAAGTGCCAAAATTTGGGAATATAACAGCACTCTGTGGGAACACCTGAGAAGAAAGGAGGGGCACCCACAATGGAGGTAAAGGTGACAAGTCAGGCTTCCCTAAGGTGACTCTTCAGGTGAGACTTAAAGACTGAAAGGGGGTTTGCCAATGGGAGTGTAAATTAGCATTAAATACTACCTCTTTCAAGGGCAATATGGGAATATTTATCAGTATTTAAAATGTGCATTCTCCTGGGCACCTTGGTGGCTCAGTCCGTCAAGTGTCTGCCTTTGGCTCAGGTCATGATCCCAGGGTCTTGGGATCGAGACCCATGTTGGGCCCTCTGCTCAGCGGGGAGCCTGCTTCTCCCTCTCCCTCTGCCTGCTTGTGCTCTCTGTTAAATAAATAAAACCGTAAAAAAATAAAAAATAATAAAATGTGCATACCCTTTGACCCAGATGTCCCTTTCCTATGGAGAGGAATGTCAGGAAACATGCACAGAAGTCTATATATCACTGTATATAATAAGAGGACAGTGGAGATAAAATAAACATCCATCAATAGGGGATTATTTATATAAATTATGATATAGCCATACACCAGAACAATATAGCCATGAAAAAGAATGAAATAAAATGTATATATAGCATACTACATTTTAAAAGACAAGTCATAGTGTGTGATCTTTTTTTGTCGAAATAATTTTGTGTACCTTTTACACATAAAAATGTTCGTACATGAATAGGAAAATTCTGAAAAGATACACAACCAACCATGTTAGGCATATTAGAGCTGGTAAAGTGGGGACAGGGAGAGGGAGGAATTCTCCATGACTCTATATTTACATTTTTTACAATGACAATACATTCCTTTTATATTTTAAAAAGGGTTTTTTGGGTTTTTTTTTTTAAGAGTTTACTAACTGGACACTTACAGATAAAAAAGAACAGGGATTTTAGACAAAGTGTGTGTTCAGAAACAGTCTAGCCCTGCGTGAGCACAGAAGGCAGGAGAGTCCAGGAGATGGGATTTAAGGAAGATTCTGGAGAAGAAACCAGCAGAGGGGGCTTCCGCATGGAGGACTGAGAGCAGAGAGCATGACTGAACAGCAAAGGGACAGGAGCTGGGGATGCTCGTCCAGAGACAAGAGCGCTGCACAGGAGAGTGGACTGGGGATTTTCAAAAGTGGGAAGCAGCTACTTTATTTGGTAGGAAGCATGAGAAGAGCAGATGTACATTCTTTCAAAGAAGAGCATCTATTAAAGAATTAGAAACCAAATGTTCACTAAATACCTACCATACCTTTGCTAGCACAGCCAGAGAGGGGGGTGGAGGGAGGGAGAAAATTCTCAGCAACAGAACAAGCTAAATGAAGTAATTAAATGCCAGTTTATTCACAAGTTGTTCCATTACAAATACCAGTAACACAATGGGAAAGGCCCCTGAAAAGCAAACCTGTCATCCAGGGTGAGTTTTAGACCCCACTGCATGGCTCTGTACTCCAGCTTCTCCTTTCTGGCTCTTTCTTCTTGGTGGATATCATTCACCTCATCCCCTTTTTGGAGCCCAGTCCTCCTCTCAGAAAGATCTAAGGTAAGTTATTTACAGCTCAGTGTGAACTTAACCGTCATTCTTACCTTTCAATGTATTTTAATTTTAGGCCTTAGCTCAAACTGCAAATCCCTTATTAAGAGAGAGCCCAGCTTATCTAAAGCAATTTTGAGCATGAAACACTCCCTTGTACCACTTCCCCAAAATACATCAGCAGATGAACTTAAGATACAGCGATTTTCTGGTTAGTTTAATTAGTTGTAGACAAGAAAACTAGATAATTCTGCTGAAAAGGTAGCTCTCCGTGGTTAAACGGTCTCTTTGGCTGTTGACCTCCTTCAAATTAATTCCATAACTCTAAGCTCTCATCTCATATTGTGTTATAGGAGCATTACTTTGGCAGGTTTCAGTGCTGACAACCTAAGCATCTCACCATCATCTCAGGACAGTCTGGCAACTATAAAGTATGTTTATCCATTCCTGAAGGAAGGTCTCAAACAATACCCGACCGATCCTGGGGACAGTAGCAGAAACGTCACAGTTCAAACACTGCCACTTTTGGAGGGCCTTTAATTAGGAAAATGTGATGACTGAAAATGCTTTAAGTTGACTTTATGCTTTCTGATCTGAAGAATAATTTTAAGGTGTTTGGCAACTGATAGGGGAGTAAGTGTAGAGCAGGCTGATTTTCCTACACTAAGAATATTTGAAACAACAATAAGAGGAGAAATTAAATAGCAAATATATTTTTAAAAGTCCAACCTAGTAAGATTAACATGAGTGACCATCGTACCTATCAGATGGGCAAATGCTTTTCTTTAATAGTCTTTCCAGTGTGGGAGAGTATTTAAGAAAGCAGATGCTGGTGGGAGTACAGATTGCTACATTTTTTTCAAAGAGTAATTTGAAATTTTGTTTTAAATATTTTTTAAAAAGATTTATTTATTTATTTGAGAGAGCGAGAGAGAAAGCACACATGCACAGGGGTAGGCAGGGGCAGAGGGAGAGGGAGAGAAAGTCTTAAGCAGACTTCACTCTGAGCATGGAGCCCCATGCAGGGCTCGATCTCACAATCCTGATCTCACGACCTGAGCAAAAACCAAGAGTCGGAAGCTTAACAGACTGCACCACCCAGGTGCCCCTTTAACATTTTTTTAATGTGCAAACCCTATGATTCAGTAATTGCATTTCTAGGAGTGTATCCTAATAAAATAAACAAGTATACAAAGAAACAAGTACAAAGACAGTCTTTATAGGGATACCTATACTAGCAAAAAGTTGTAAAATCACGAATGCTTTAACACAGTGAGCTGTGAGTAAATTATTAAATGGAACACTATACAGTCATTAAAACTAATGATGCAGAAATATATATATACATATATATATACATTCATAACATGCATGTTTTTACTTCTGTTCACTTTTGTTAGGCAATATATACACACATAAAGAATATAAACTGAAAGGTGCTAAGCAATTTATATATACACAAACTGTATGCATAAATTGAAAAAGTGTCTCTAATTCTCTTCAAAATACTCTGGCATCAACTGTGATACACAGATGTGTGAATTTTAATTTATAGCCTAGAAGCAGTTATTTAGCATGTGAATGACTCTAATAAAAAGTTGACACCCCAGAGGTAGTTATTATAAAGTTTCAACTCCCTTTATCTTTGATCAGTAATCAGAGGGTTTGTTAATAAGCAAAATGGATATTAGAAAAGATTTTTATTGATAAAAAGATGGGGTTCAAAATGTATGGATCAGCCAGAAATGCTGTACAGGCAATTCTGCTATGTGACCAGGGTATGAGAATGAAGTGAGCCCCGCCGCCTAAGTCCCTCCAGCCCCATGCTATGGTGGCTGCTGCGGCCGGAGCGAGTCCTTGATGTTGCTGACTCTGACAGCACAAACCAGGGTGCTTGCCTGAGTGCCTAGAAGCCCGGGAGCCGGGCCTCACCAGCAGTTCTTACCAGAGGCCATGTGCCTGCCTCGGGGAGGTTCGTCCCTGAAGCAGGATGTGGTTCTGAGAAGTGCTTCTGCTTTATCCTTCTGCTCCTAAGGGAGGAGGTTGTGGTGGTGGAAACCATGGTCCACACCTCCAGTGATCTGTAATCATCGGAGGCTACTGAGATCTACCGAAAATGATTATTATCTATATAATAGTAAGTAGTAATTATCTATAGGTGCAGCAGTTATGTCCCTCTACGCACCCATCCCCAATATGCTTTCTAAGTTTTTGTACAATGAACAGGTAGTATGTCTGTAAAGGATACACAACTAACTAAAAGGAAAACTGAAACGGCAAGACAGCACTGTCGCCACCTGCTGGCAGATACTCAGCAGGACCACTCGGTCTAACGCAGAAGGATTCACAGCAGAGATGGCAGAGATGTAGTTCTGCTCACTGGCTTCAGGTTGTTTTTAATTTAAAAGTGTAACATTTGGCTTATTTTGGGAAAAGATCACCTCTTACAATAGAAAACATACTTTAAAGTAGGGAGCTATCTTTAAGTGTGTACAACAGAGGAATTCTGACTTTGCAAAGCGAAGTACAGTTCTGCAGATCATGATGTGAGTATTAGAGAAAATCATACTCTGCTGCATGGCATTACTCATTTGGTCATCTGTCAAATAGTCTCTATGTTCTTAAACTCATCCCGTCCAATGTCAAAATGTAAAGCAAAGCATATGTCTACCGGAACATTATTTACAAATATTTTTATTAAACGATGACCATAAATTAGGTTGAAATTCTTCTAGTGGTCCACCCGCACTGCCTCCTGACTTCTTCCTAATGCCTGTGGCACTCACATCATCCCCCAAGTGCCATGACTGCCACTACTTTGCCACGCTCCCAGTCTAGAGGTTTACTTCACAACAGCATTCCTCAAGCCAAACGTTTCCCACGTCTTTATTCATGCTCTGGTATCCTTCCCAGCACCCCTCTACCTACCCTGTGCCATCCTCTTGGGGCCCAGGTCAAATGTCTCTTCAATAAAGTCTTCCTTAATATCTCCACCTAGAATTAGATGCTTCTTCCTCTTTGATCCTTGAGTTTTTGTTTTTGCTTTGTTTTTGTTTTTGTTTTTGGAGAGAGAGTGAGAAAGTGCAAGCCCGGGGTGGGGGGGCAGAGGGAGAAAGAGAATCCCAAGCAGGCTCCATGCCCAGTGTGAGCCCCACATGGGGCTCAATCTCACAACCCTGAGATCATGACCTGAACCAAAATCAAGAGTCAGACACTTAACTGAGCCGCCCAGGTGCCCCAATCCTTGAGCACTTTGTTGATCCCTTCCTTCAACCACTTGTTTAATTTACATGATACTATTGTAATTCTTAATTGTGTGCATGAGTAGACATGGACACATGCCATTCACAGAGCAACCCCCCATGAAGCCTGACATACAATAAGTTATCCATAAATATCCACTGAGTATTTGTTGAGTTGAAGGTGTTGACCTTTGATTACAAGGCTCATGTCTGCAATCAACAGGAGCCACTGACTTGGATATACGTGAGCACACATGTGCACGCACATACACCAAACACAACCAGCTCACATGGTGACAGATGATACTGGCCACAAACACAGTGTCACCAAGGGCAGCAGCTTCAAATGCAAAGCCAAAACACTGACCGTGGATTACATCCAGTTTACGTTACCTGGTTTGGTTCTTTGATGTATGTATGTATGTATGAAGATTTTACTTATGAGAGAGAGAGCAAGCATGCATGCGTGCCTGAGCAGGGGGAGGTGCAGAAAGGCAGGGAGAGGGACAGAATCTCCAACAGACTCTGTGCTGAACATGAAGCCCCATGAGGGGCTCAATCTCATGGCCCTGAGATCAGGACCCAGGCAGAAACTAAGAGTCAGATGCTTAACTGAGTCAGCCAGGCACCCCTCTCTGCATGTTTTTAATCAGGCAGTTGCCAAAACTGACACAATCAGTAAGGCCATAATCTCTCTAGTCTTAGTATCTCTGCTGAATTTCTAATGGCGACATAAGAGTCTTGGCCCCAGGGTTTGGATTTTTTAAGCAAAGCAAATTCAGCACAGACACACACAGCAGGAAAAGGCAGCAGTTATAACAACGCTGCAAACAGCCAATGTCTTTTCAGGTTGCTGCCTGGTGGCAGAGGCCTTCTGTGCTTGGCCCCACTTGCCTTTTGGATCCTTACACAGGTGGCCAGCCTATGTCTCCCCTGCCACCCCCTGCTCTCCTCCTTGCCCAGCTCTGGACTGCCCACCTCAGAAAATGGGGAGGCTGCTGCCCTCAGAACACCCATCAGCCATGTAGGTGCCGGCACCTTCAGATCGCTCCCAGCTCTTTCCCGCCTGCTTCGGAAGAAGCCGCGACTGGAACATCCACCCCTACCCAACTCCGACCCTCTCTCTTCTCCTGTCGTAGCCTTCATACGAGACTGATCATTTCTGTGAACTATTTACCCATCATCTCTCACTATAAATATGGTAGAGACAGTCCACAACTTACAATGGTCCCAGACTTACAATTTTTCAACTTTATGATGGTGTGAAGGCTGTACACATTCAGCAGAAACTGTACTTCAGATTGTGAGTTGTGAGCTTTCCCAGGCTAGCGATACACAGCCCGACACTCTCCGGTGAGGCTGGGCAGCAGCGGTGAGCCGCCGCTCCCAGTCAGCCATGTGATCTCACAACGCTCTGTGCCGTGCACCCACTCTGTTTCTCACTTTCACTACCGTATTCAGTAAATTACGTGAGCTATTCAACACTTTCTTACAAAAGAGGCTTTGTGTGAGATGAGCTTGCCCCGCTGTAGGCATAAGTGTTCAGTTAGGGTAGATGAGGCTAAGCTGGGATGTTCAGTAGGGCAGGTGTACTGAATGCATTTTTGATGTATGTATTTGCAACTTCTGATGGGTTATCACGAGGGCACCCCATCGTAAGTTAATGATAATTTGTACTTGGAATCCCTATTTGAAGTAAGAGAAAACAAATGTTAAAATCCTTTTAACAGGGTATAATACATCTGCACTTACCCTGGGGAGCAGCACCCACGCACACACACGGGGACTTTCTGTCCCCAGAGCTATTCATGCAGAGAGCAAACAAGATTTCACCTGCAACTATCAAATCACACTGGAAGGGACCACAAAGGTCCTCTAACAGCACTAGGCCCCAGACTTTTGGATTCCAAGGAAGGTGACATTACCTCTCTCTCACACTATCAATCCTACATAATTAAAAGGGAAGGAATAATAGGGGCCTGCAAATACTTTATTTTGCCAAGTGAGAAGCATTTTGTTGTTGTTGTTGTTTGTTTTCTGTTTTTAAATCACCATCTAGGGACGCCTGGGTGGCTCAGTAGGTTAAGCGCCTGCCTTCCGCTGGGGTCATGATCCCAGGGTCCTGGAATGGAGTCCCACATCGGGCTCCCTGCTGAGCAGAAAAAGCCTGCTTCTCCCTCTGCCTGCCGCTCCCCCTGCTTGTGCTCTCTTGCTCCTTTTCTCCTCTCTCTCAAATAAATAAATAAAATCTTTTTAAAAAATCACCAGCTATTTCAGGAAAGGATACTTTAATATTAAAAAAAAAAAAAGACATGCTATCAGAATGACAATGAATATATTTGGCTTTATGAAGCTCTCACGTCATTGCATTTATTTTGCCATGAACCTGAATTGGTTTGGGGATAGACTAGGTTGTTCCAAAATTTCAGACCCTTCAGGAACCAAAATTTCAGTCATTCAAGAACCACTGTCACACCATTAACTGTACTAGTTATTTAGTATTATTCATTACATACACTCACATTTTTACTTTTACAATCTTATTTTAAGATTGTAAGAAAACATTAGATCACCTCCAAAAAATGAAAATCAATATCATTTGCCACAAATAAAAGGCAACCTATGAATGAATACAGTAACAATACAACGTGTTATTAAATTCAGCTAGACAGTGTTGCTTGCTGAGGCCTGATCTCTCTCTGCTACAAGGGAGATTGGCAGATGTAAGTGTGGCTGTTACAGACTGTCACCAAACCAAACTGTTCTCTTTGACAAAATCAGAAGGACTGAAAGTAAACAGAGAAGAAATTACTTCCACACAAGGTGATACAGTATTATTTGGTGCTGGATCCAGGGCCCATGTCAAACCTCTTCTAGTGGCTCACCTACCACTCTCAGAGTAATGCTAATCAAGACACCTTGGTGCACGAATCTCGTTAATTCATTCCTCCATTAAAGCATTTATGGCGCACTTACCATGTTTCAGGGGCCATACACAACAGAGGAGAGGAACGAAAAAACAGACATGGTACCTTCTGCAAAACTCACCTTCTAGTGAAGAAACACAGTAAACAAATTGTGTTTGTGTCGTTTCCTATAAATGTGTGTGGTGTGTGAGTGAATGTGTGTGTGTACATGTGAGATATGGGATATACATATCTGCCTAAATTTGGTGAGTGCCATAAAGGAAAAATGGAAGATATTTTGTGGTACAGTTTTAACAGTAAAGCCTTCTTAAAGGCGTCAGGAAAGACCTGTATGAGGATAAAACCATGAAGCTGAGACCTCAAGGAAGAGCAAGATTTCGCAGGCTGAAAGCGTGGGGGGGCCGGGGATCCCAGGCAGTGGTAACAACAATATGGCAAAGAGTTTGGCTCCTTTGGGGAACTGAGAAAAAGGGGTGGCTGGAGCGTAGCCACTAGCAAGAGGAAGATGTAATCAGAAGGGAGGAGAGGCAGTCTCCCTGCCTCTGCCCAGTGACCAGACACTGTCTGCCTTGCCTCTTTGTGCAAAGATCTCTTTCCATCTTTGTACAGCTCCCTCGAAATGTCTTCTTACATTAATGAGAAATCTCTCTCTAGAGTTTTCACACACTAATATATCAGTTCAACCCCTGTGCCTCACACACAGAAACAAATGTAATCCCTCCTCTACGGTGACAGCCCTCTAAATATCTGTAGACAGCCAGTGTGTTCATTAATCCTGAACCTTCTCTTCCATGCTGAACCACCAAAGCTCCTAGGCTGCATGTTGTCTGTGTCACTCTTAGGAGGAAGAGAGATTTTCCAGGGTCCATTTCTGTTACGGGATTTGAATTTCCTTCTTCACAGAAAACCCAAAATTGATTTTTGACCTTGCATGCTGTTTTTTCTCTGCTTCTAACTGCTTTTCTTGGTAATACCCAAGTAAGTTATGATCAGAGTTGAATTTCTCGAGAACTAGGAAATCCCAAATGCATGCCACCAGCAATATTTACTCTTTCTTTCATGTCTCTTTCCTGAACTTTGGAAAACAAATTCTATGTGTAGGGGTGGGCTAAGGATCTTTTTCAAATAGTGGAATGGCACTGGACATTTATCTAAGCTAAATTCAAGAAAATCATAACTCAAAGTCTGTGATAAAAAAAATCTATCCAGTCTTTACTATATGAACTTCCATGTATTTGGAGGGGGCGTGGGAATGTTACATTCAGGGAAGGGGAGTATGATGAGGAAAACTGCTCCTCATTGCTTCAGCTACAGACCCAGATTCCCCTGAAACTAGGGCGAGGTTACAGGGGTGGTGTTGTGCAAGCAGGGCATTCTGCCAGGCAGAGAAAAGATCATACATTTCCACTTCAAAACTGGAGTGGAAAAAGACACATAAAACTTCATGAATAAATAAAGCTGCTCTGGCATGCTGAATGAAAGTTCGGTGGCCTTTATTTACACGTTTTATCCAAGTAAGTCAGAGTCTCTCAATATTCCTACCCTCTGCCTGCTCCCTCTCCTCTTTTATCGCATTAGGCAAGATTTCTAGATGTTTTTAATTTATTTTTTTTAGTAATCTCTACACCCAACACGGGGCTTGAACTCACAACCCTGAGATCAAGAGTCAATGCTCCCCCACATGAGCCAGTCAGGTGCCCCTAGATTTCTAGGATTTCTTGATGCTTCCAGCTGTACGGGGGACAGTCCCCAGGGAAGAAGGGCTGGCTTCCAGATGATGTGTTACTCCTAAAGCTCTCTGCGCCTGTCGGCCTTCCCACCCCGTGGCTGTCCTACTGCTCATTACGCTCTGCTCAGTCAGAACGCCAGAGGCAGTGTGGCTTGAAAAGGAGCAGGAGAGAGTCAAAGAGACAAGTTGCTTCTCCCTGTCAGTCCAGGTATGGTTAGGGTCGGTAGTCAAGGGTACGAATATTATAGGGAAAGTCTGTCCTTTCCTTATTAGCCTGCGCTCCACTTCTTAACATGAGAGAGGAAATAACATTCAGGAAAAAAAGTCTTTCAACATGAGCAAAATTACATCACAAATGGCATTAAAACTCTGCAGATTTAAGTGAGAGATGGAAGGGCCTCTCTCTCTTATGAGAAGTACCCAGTACATATAACCAGATGGACTAGTGTTTAGCATTAAATTATCAGTTCCTGGAGGCCAGAGACCATGTTTACTCACCTATATAGTCCTTCAATGGTTGACACAACCTGCAGATTAGATGTTCAACAAAATATGTGACATGAATTTGATTCTTAAAAATAGTAACATGTAGGCACTGAAAAACATTAAGAGTTACCTGCTGGGTGGTAGAACTAAGGTGATTTTTATTTCTGATTTTGCCTTTTCCACATGTTCCTGATTTTCTCCAGTGAACATGAATATATTTAGTCAGAAAGTTACCATTATAAATAAAATTGGGGGGGGCTGGGTGGCTCAGTCGCTGTTTGACTTCGGCTCAGGTCATGATCTCAGGGTCCTGGGATCGATCCCCACGTCGGGCTCAGTGCTCAGGGGGAGTCTGCTTCTCCTTCTCCCTCTGCCCCTCCCCCTGCTCATGCACTCATGCTCTCTCCGATAAATAAATAAAATCTTAAAAAAATAAAAATAAAAATAAATAAAATTTTGGGAGGGGTGTCTGGCTGGCTCAGCTGGTAGAGCTTACGACTCCTGATCTTGGAGTTTTGAGTTTAATCCCCATGTTGGGTATAGAGATCACTTTAAAAAAATAACAATAATAATAATAAAATTCTGGGAATTGGAAAGGATCAGAGAAATTAGTCCAATCCCCTCAACCCTTACGCATGGAACTTGGGGCTCAGAGAAGCTAAATGATGTGCCCAAAGCCTCACAGCTTGCTGTGAGAAAGCAGAAATAAATAAAACTGGTCATTTATGTTTCTCAGCCCAGTACCCTTTCTTCCACTACACCTTTTGCCTTCCCGAAAAGACACAGTTTTAGTGAGACTCTATCTAATGTTTTTAAAAGCCTCTAACCCACTCTAAAGGCAAACTGTACTGCCCAGTGAGCTTATTCCCATAGAAGACATTATTTTTGAAAGTACAAAGCAGAGTGTAGTTTAAAAGTCATTAAGGAAAATATCCTCTGCTGTTGCTATAGCAAAACCCTTGGCCCCTTCCTGATGAAGGATGACCCCAAAACAACCTGTGAAATCCGAAATAAAGCTTAATACCCGTGAGCAGCTGAACAGTACACACCACCTAGAAAGGAAGGTTCATACATTAGCTTTGCTTCTCAGCAGGTAAGAAGGCTTCGGGGCTGGGAACTCATCTTCCACCAAACTTTTATTGGTGTATGAACTTCCAACTTTTTATTATAAAAACTTCAAACACACAAAAGAGGGGAAACATTAAAATGAATTCCCATCTGACTATCATCAAGCTTTAATAATTACTGATTTCTGGCTATATTCCCAGCCACAATCCACCTTCCCACAGCTAATCTTGAAATCAACCCAAACATATCTCACCCATAAACACATTAGTATGTATTTCTAAAAGATAAGGACTCTTGTTTTTTAAACATGACCACACAACTATGTTATACCTAAAAAATTTGACAAACCCTTAATATAACCAAATATCCCATTTGTGTTCTAATTTCCACAATTATCTTTCAACTATTTCTACAGGCGATTTAATGTATCAAGCACTATGCATTTTCTCTGTTAATCCTTACGATGACACAAAACGGAAATGATATTATCCTCATTTTGCAGGTAAAACTGAGGCACAGAGAGGTAAAATAACGTGCTCACAGTTGCCTACTAGCAGGTGGCAGAGACAGGGTTTGAAGCCAGGTCTGACTCTGCAGTTGAGCTCTTCAATGCCGGCCCTATGCCACCCCCTCCACCATCTCCTTTTGACATGTTCATTGGTTCCAAAGTACAGGAAAACATTACAAGTCTTTCTGAATTTAGTGTATATTGAGAGTGGGAGTAGATGAAAAGGACATAAGTAATTCTTGTCCCCAAGGTCTGGGAGGGGTCTTTAGGGCAGGCTCCGACCCAGAGAACAAGTAGAGAAGGGCCCTTGAATGCACGAGCTGCCCCAGACTTCGCCTGGAATTACAGATGTCAAGGCCTATCCTGGAAAAGTCCTACTACCCAAAGCCCTTGCCAAGGCCACTCTGAGCTGTGGGGTGCTGTGGAACAGCCCCTAATTCTGTTTGATCGGAGCATCCCAGATCCCACCAGGAAGAAGGTGGGTTATCAGACAGAGTACCTGCGAGAATCAGATGGCAAACTCCAATTGCGTAATTAGAGGTGGGATTAATAAAGGGATTGTTTAAAAGGTATGGGTGGGGTGCAGGGAAACTTTAAGAGGTAGTGCAGTACCCAGGACTCATAACCAGAGGGGCTCTCACCACCGCTGGTCTGCCAGGTTGAAGGGAGGGAATGTTTACGGAACCTGGAAGGAGGCAGTAAGATGGAGAGCCGCTTGACTGGAGCTGAAACCTGCGGTTGAGGGACTCAGGAGCCAGGGGTGACTTAACAGGAAGGAAGTGGGGGGGAGTTACCCCGATATCACTCTCCTCCCTCCGACCACTCTCACTGGTCTCCCCACTGGCTGAAACCAATGGCGGAACCAGAGGGTGAGGGAACCTGGTAACTGGTTCACACAGAGCAACCTCCCAGGGCTCACAGTAGGGTGGGGGGTCTGGAGCAGCCAGCGGAAGCCGTCCAGCGCCTAGGGGCTCACAGCCACCCTCCTGAGTACACTGACCACGGCTTCAGCGGACAGATACTCGGCGATGCCGAGGATGCCAGCTCTCCAAGCACTTCTGCGGGCAGCCCTCTCCGCAGTTATATCTGGCTGGGACGGCTCAGGATGGTCAGAGTGATCAGATCAGGCCACTCCTCAGTTTTAAATCCTCCAGCAGATTCCACCTCATTCAGAACAAAATCCAAAGCCCTAACATGGCCTGCACAGCCCTGTACGGTCTGGCTCCTGCCTCCCTCTCTAACCCTATTGCCTGACTCACATGCGCAAACACGGGTATCTGCTGAATGAATTAACGTACATGCACAGACATGAGACACAGACCGGCTTTGTTTCAGCTGAGCTCAGCACCCCAGAGCACTTGGCCAAGACCCTTGGGCAAACAGCCCTCTTATTATGTCTATTTTAATGCCTTCTCATAATTCATGTTCACTGTAGAAAGTCTGGGAATCCACAAAGAACAAAAATTTGAAGATAAAAATGATTCAGAGATAGCCACTGTCAACACTTTTTTATGCATACGTTTATTATACAAAATTGGAATATTATTATTCTTATTGTTTTGTGACCCACTTTAACAATGTGGCATTATTGTTTTAAGACTGCACTGCATCCTGGGGCGCCTGGGTGGCTCAGTTGGTTAAGCTGCTGCCTTCAGCTCAGGTCTGATCTCGGGGTCCTGGGATTGAGCCCCGTGTCGGGCTCCCTGCTCAGTGGGGAGTCTGCTTCTCCCTCTCCCTATGCCCCTCCTCCCACTTGTGCTGGGTCTCTCTTAAATAGATAAATAAACTCTTAAAAAAACAAAACGAAAACTGCACTGTTTCCCCAGAAAAGGCTGTCACTACCCCTGTGCTCCTGGATGCTTCATCTGCTTTTCCTTTTTTGCCTAGCATAAAAAAGTATATAAACATTCTTAAAATCTATGTACATTTCCATTATTAAATGCTCCAGATAGATCCCTATAAGTGAAATTGCTTGACAAATGGAAATACAAATTAGAGCATTTGTAAGTGTTACTAAATTGCTCTCCAGAGCAACTGCATTAATTAATACTCTCAGCATCAATACTAAGAATATTCATCTCTTTTTTCCTTTATTCACACTGGGTGTTGATATATTTTAATAATATCTAATACCATGTTGTAACTGACTGTTAGCTCTATTAGCTCACAGATTTCTTGAGAATGAGAATTATGTCTTTTCCTTCTGTTTACTTCTGATATGCAACAGGCACTTTGAGTGGATGCATGAACAGACAGATGGATGAACAGATGGGTGGATGGATGGACAGAAGGACTGGATGAAAAGATGGATGGATAGATGGGATATATGAATTTTGTCAAGGAATACCAGGAGAGACACTGAGCCACATGATCAAGTGATCTTTTTCCAGTTTCTAGGACTCTCCTGACTGATCTGCGTGTTCACCACAGGGACAGTCCCTCTTCCCTGGTGAAATTCTGCTGAGCATCCCCTTGCTTTTGATTCTGGAGCACTGGGCTCTCACTCCCACTTGGCTCCGGCAGAAGAGGTATTAAAATTACTAGTTTTGGCTTACATGATATTTACCATCTGAACTATAACTAAATAATGTTTTAACAGCAGAATAACAAGTTCCAGATTTCCCTTAGCAAAGCAAAACGGAAAGTCAACACCACACTGGACTGCTCCACAGGACCCAAATCTACTAACTGGAAAGATACAATCACCAGCGGCTGCATCTGACCCAGAATTTGTGTTAAAATTTTAACCCAATAAGGCCATGCTGGAGAGCTGCCAAGTACCCATCCACCCTATATGTAGACCCCAATTTGTCAGTTCTCAGAAATCCCTACAGGTAGGACCAGGTCTTTTTTGTCGGTATATCTCCTGTACTTGGCATTGTTTGACATCTGGTAAATACCTATTAAGTGTCTAGTGAATATGCAGACATCAAAAAGAGGGACTATGGGATGAGAAGATGCACAGAAACCTGGTTACACTGAGTGAGCAGATGTATACCTCATAAATTCTGGAACCTGGATTTGAACCTGTGTCAGAAACAACTCCATTCACTTTCTCTGTGCTATGCTGCCTTCCAACATTAGACAAAAATGTTTAACGCCCACTATATGAGAATTTTTGTTGCAATAAATAATCTGAATCATAGTTTCAAATTTAAAATGCCTCAAATAGGGGCGCCTGGGTGGCACAGCAGTTGAGCATCTGCCTTCGGCTCAGGGCGTGATCCCGGCGTTATGGGATCAAGCCCCACATCAGGCTCCTCCATTATGAGCCTGCTTCTTCCTCTCCCACTCCCTCTGCTTGTGTTCCCTCTCTCGCTGGCTGTCTCTATCTCTGTCAAATAAATAAATAAATAAATAATCTTTAAATAAATAAATAAATTAAATAAATAAATAAATAAATAAATAAATAAATAAATAAAATGCCTCAAATAGGGGCACCTGGCCAGCTCAGTTGGTAGAGCACGCGACTCTTGGTCTCGGGGTGGTGAGTTCGACCCCCACACTGGATGTGGAGATTACTTAAAAATAAAATCTTTAAAAAAAATAAAAAATAAAATGCCTCGAATAATCAACTATATTTTACCTGGTATGGAGAAGTTCTCTCAGCAACATTCCCCTTGACTTATAAATGGCCCCTATAGTCTCAAGAGATGGAAGCAAGAACAATTTATCTATTCACAACAAATCAGTAAAAACAAAATTTCTTCGGATGGAAAGGCAGAGAGCAAAATGAACAACAGACTCTCTAATTTGCTTTTCTTTTTAATATGTACCCTCTGGCTGGAGACAGGAGTTAATTTTAATTACATAAATTAATTTAATTAAGTGCCAATAACAACTTATGTGCAAATACAGCACAGGAAAATGTATAACTTACCCATTCATTTATCTGGTGGGAGGCGCTTTGGAAGTAAAGACAGCAGGTGCCTCCCTATTCTCATGAAGCTTACTGCCAACTGGGGAGACCCATAAGCAATCTGTCAGAGTATATAACATGATAAGAGCTAAGAGACCTATGGCCATGGTGTAACAGCAAGTTCTTTATCATGTTTCTCCAGGAACTATGAATGATATTAGGAGATTATAACACTAGCAGTTACCTATTTACCAAGTGCCTCACTGTGAACCAGACACCTAAAATGACTCAATAAGGTAGAATCTATTATTATCCCCATCTTAGAGAAGAAGGAACTGAAGCTTAAAGAGTTGAAATAATTCACCCAGCTAGGAAGTTCCTAAACATGAGAAGAACAAATTGGAGATAAGGATATGAAACTAGCATATAACAATCATCGCCCCAAACATCAGTTGAAAATTAGGTACACACCTATATTGATTACCTGATGCTACATAACAAGTCACTCCCAAAACTTAGGGGTCTAAGGCAACAAACATTTATATAATCTCACAGTTTCTGTGGGTCAAAATTCAAAAGCAGTTTAGCTGGGTTGTTCTAGCTTGGGACCTCTCTGCAGTCAAGATGCTAACTAGGGCTGTGTTCATCTCAAGGCTTGACTGGGGTGGGAAGATAGACTTCCAAGCTGGCTCACTCACATGGCTGTTGGCAGGATGCCTCCACTCCCCTGCCATGTGGGCACCTCCACAGGGCCGAGCATCCTCATGACACCGCAGATGGCTTCCCCCAGAACTAGTAATCCAAAAAATAGCAAAATGGAAGCCACAATGCCTTTATGGCCTAGTCTCCAAAATCTAACACCATCACTTCCTCCACTTTCTATTAATTAGAAGTGAGTCATCAAACACAGCCCACACTCCAGGGGAAGAAAGTTAGATTCAATCTTTTAAACCACAGAGAATTTGTGAATATATTTTAAGACCATCACTATACCTCAGACTAGAAACTAGGATCGATTGCAGGGACCCAATCCAGAGAAAAAGGTTTGCATTTCAAAGAGTGGGTGGCAAATAAGCCAGATCCCGGGTGCTGGAGAAAATGACACCACCGGGCCAGGCAGAGGGCTAGGGGTTTGCTCACGTCTGTGAGGTGCAGAAGCGTAATTAACTCAGAGGAAGGGACTGGGGCTCAGTAAAATTCATAGTTTTAGAAACAAAAATATGAAATGAAAAACACTTCTTTTGTTAATTTCTTTGGGTTTTCCCTCCTACTGAGTGAAAGTTCTTTTGAAAATGCCAATTTGCAGGGCACCAGGGTGGCTCAGTCAGTTAAGCGTCTGACTTCAGCTCAGGTCGCGATCTCAGGGTCCTGGGATTGAGCACTGCACTGTGTCAGGGTCCCTGCTCAGCAGGAAGTCCGCTTGTTCCTCTGCCCCTCCCCCTGCTCACTCTTCTGTCTCTCAAATAAGTAAAAATCTTAAAAAAGAAGATGCCAATTTGTTGCTTAGTTGGGCCTCGAGAAAGGGGTTTAGGCTGGAGAGAAAGGTGGGAATTAGGATCTCCAGTGGGCCAGAGGAAGGAAGTGGCAGCAGGGTTCAAAGGGAAGGTGACCAAGAGGGGAGAGGAGGAAGAACAGGGTCCCTCAGTAAGCTGCTCCCACCAGCCTCTCCTTCGGGGCTCTCCTTGGCTTGCCTCAGACTTCTGAACACGCTGTGCTCTGTTCAAAAGTGGGAGGCTCCTCCTTTTCAGACCATAAAGGAACTGAATGGACACAAACCTCCTAGCACAGAAAGCCATTCACGGGACTTCACCAATGTAAAATACAGAGCGTGAAACGGTCCTCACGTTGTGCAGGCAGCGTTTACACTGCGGAGTCAAGGGAAGAATAGAGGACACAGAGCCGGGAGACAGTCTAGCATCATGGATACATGGATGGTGTGGCAGCTGGACCTGGGTTCAAATTCCGGAACCATCTCTTACTAGCTGTGACACTGTGGGATAATTCACCTTTCTCAAATTTGGTTTCCTCTTCATAAAGAGGGGACTACTATTCATTTCCTCATAGGGCCGTGGGGTTTAATGAGAGCTTCATGAGTATCAGCTATTATCAGTGCATGGCAGGGACGAAGACATCAAGTTGTCCTTTAGGAATAAAAATGGAGAACATTCATTCATTTTCTGCAATTCAATGTACAGTTTATGAGAAATCCTCTCAAGTATTGTTCAAAGAACAGACAGGGAGCCACTGCACCTCCTCTCCCTCCTTGACCTCTCTGCCCTCCCATCTCTTTACTCTCCAGGGTAAGGGGAGGGCCCCCCGCTCTGAGCTGGCATGCAGAACACAGGGAGCTGCCAGCTCCTGGACACCAGCAGCATTGCCGGATACGCTAAGTCGTGGGAAGGAGCGATAGCGCCGATCCCCCCTGGTTCTCCCGTTCCCATCTTCATGACACCACATCCAGCAAATGCCTATACAACATCCCCAAAATTAGGTACAGGGGTGCCACGATGGGCCTCCTGGAATTCTAGGGAAAGGGCCCTGGGGACAGGTGTGAAGGTCAGTGAGGCCCCTCTCTGGAGCAAAGGATGGGAAATCATCCCCCCGGGGCTGTTCCCACCGAGGCTTCATATCACAAGCCACGGGGCAGCGTCAGCTCACGATGGGGGGCCGTGTGCTTGTGTCCAGCAGCACAGCGCCAAGGCCTTCATGAAGAAGAAAACAACTGTATAGGTGTCGTAACGAATATAAAAAGCAGATGAAAGAGTAATTGCCACTTCCATATTACATGACCAAATGCGAATTGGTTAGATGACCATCCCACCTTCCAGTGGGGATGGGGATGAGCTGATGCCCCTGGCTGGCCAGCACACCGAGGTCAGAAACGTTGACAGTCCCCTTCCAGATCTCACCCTGGAATGTTTCCCACATCTCATCAGGGAAATATTCCTTGGTAACTTTAGGCCCACGCAGTCTTACCCAGTTAATAACCTTTCCTAAAAGCAGGCAAGCCCAAGTTTATTAAGGACCAATCTGCAAGTATAAAACCTTCATCAACTATTCATGCCTCTCTGGAGCTTAAATGGGACTTCCAGAGAACAGTGTGGGGGACTTAGCATCTAATTACAAACCCTGCAAGAAAATCAATTTATTCTGGATTCTTGGAAGAAAAATAGTGTTGCTATTTACTTCTAATAATAAAACTGCTCAGCATCTTAAGACTGTCTCCTGCCTTCACTGGACACATCGCCAGCTACAAGTGATCGCATATCCATGAGGCTTCTGGGGCTGATTCTGGGCCACCAGCCTCTGGCCCTTACCAAGCACTAGGAATATTTGAAGTTCTCTGTGCAATACTTTCTACAGCTGCAGGAACAATAACAGCAACAACCCCAACACTTACTCAGCCCTTCCTATGTGCCAGGTACTGTTCTCAGTATTTATGAGTATTACGTCTTTTCAAAATTTTCACAACTCCCTTGAACGGTAAGTTCTGATATAATCCCTGTCTTTTACAAATGCAGACACTGAGGCGTGGACAAGATAAATAAGGAAGTTGCCCAAGGTCCTACAACTGGCAAAGCTGTAGAGCTGGGATCCAAGCCCACAGTCTGGCCTCAGAGGCTGCGCACCTGCCACCACGTTATTCACACTGGCTCGCTGCATTCTGTATGGCTTTCTGGGGTTTCTCATGACACAGAAGGACGAAGCTCCTCTCCCCCGCGTTGGTACCCTAGAAAAACCCCAGTCTAGCATTAGATGGTGGTCATCAAATACTCAATGTCCACACCTCTGTTTCCACACCAGACAGGACTGATATTTCATGCTTTTTTTTTTTTTCTTTTTAACTTAACCCTGACTCTCTTAGATTTCTCACCTCACATGATATTTTCTAGTGATGATCAAAACTTCATTTCCCTTAGGAAGCAAAATAAATTAGAACACAGCTTTCGAAGACAAAGATTTCAACTGCCCTTCTGCTAGTTCTGGATGAGTGACCTTGGGGAAGTTATTTAACATTTTGGAGTCTTAGATTCCTTGCCTATAAAATGTGAATAACCACATTTACCTTTAATATTATCATGAGAAACAAAGGATAGAAAAGTATATACAGCACCTATTATAAGCAATAAAGAGTAACTCCCTAAGGTTTTTTCCTGTTCTAAAAGTCTGTAACTATTTAGCGTTATTGCTTGGGTGGTTATGTATCTCAAAGGAAGAAAGGGTTTAGGTTTGCTGGCTTATTTCATTCTAAAGTATGTCCCTTGGGTGTGGAAAATCAACAAACAACTTTTGATTATCTACCAGTTAGGCAGCCCTGCTCTAAAGCCAAGGAACTTACATCCAGGGAGCAATAAGATACATGTACATGGAGAGATAACCAAGTGTTCCAAGAAGTAAACAACTGAACAGGAAACTAACAGAAGAAGACACTTCCCACTGAGCCCTGTGTGAGGTTAGATGAAAGAAATTTTTAGGAAAGAACAGACCCGAACAGGCAGGGAAGATAGGGAGAAAAATTCCAGGAAGGACGAAAGAAAGAGCGAGCGAGAAAGCAGCAAGGTCTAAGATACAAAGATGGACCACCACCAAATATATCCAGTCAACAGTAAAGCAGGTGGCTGGACAGTAGAGTTTATGGCAGGAACTCAGGATTAAATAATTAATTGACAGTGGATACATTATCATTGCATTTTGCTAAACCATTTACCAAGTGCTTTACATGTGTGACCCTATTTAATCTTCACAGGGGCTGTGTTAGGCCAGCATTATCTCTATTTTGCAGTTGAGAAAACACAGTCAAAGAGACACAGATTCACATTATTTGCACATTTGATTCTCAAAAATAATTCTGAGAGATAGCCAGGGCAGTCCTTACCTCCATTTCAGAAAAAGGTAAATTAAGGCTCAGAGAGCCCAATGATCTAACCCAAGTGGTTCTCAACAAGAAAACGAAAGATCCAACCACCTTCTTTTTATAATTGTATTTATAATGCCACCTTCATTAATCTGAAATGAAATAAAACTCAAACAATGTAATATCCATAATTGTAACAACTACAACTGCTCCCACAAATATCAAAGTATTGCCTCGGGGATAGGACTCCTTACATTAAGACCCATGCAAAGTCAAAGGCACAGCAGATCTCAAACTCAGATCCCTGGACTTTTGGAGCAAGACCCTTCCTCCTTGAGAAGGTGGGATGTGGCGAGAGTAGAGCCGCGGGTGGGAAGGCTGGACATCCACACAGTGAGGCCTTCAGCTTCTTGCCCTTCTCACGCCGGCTGCCAGTACCGAGACGATGGTGACAGTAACAGCAAGCACATCCACTCACCTCCTCAGCTTTTAATCTCTAAAACTCACCTTGCTGACACAGAAATCAAACCGTTGTCTTCTACTCTGTTATGGTAAATATTCCACACCCTACTCCTAACAGCAAGAGCCAAAAAACACAGCCACTTGAGAAGAATCGCTTACATTCTTCGTGGCCAACTCAAATCATGCTACAGAATGAAACAAGACATTAGGAAACAAGATACTTGTTTTAAAAGTGTGTGCTTGGCTCTGGGCTAGCAATTAGGTTTATCTTCCTCTTGGTTAAACCACCTGACAGAACTGAAGTCTTTGATCTACCCTGCCAACAAAAACCAGCAAGTCATCCAGAGCTCACATTCCAGAGGCGCCTTTGGGAGATTCTGGACTGACAAATTTTATGCACGGGTTGTCAGGGAGAAAAGCCAAACATTATTTTCGTTCTCGTGGTTTAATTCCTGTGCTTTAACCATGTTGGCATGCTTAGAAACCCATGCCATGATCAATCAAACAGTAAGCAGCATGCACTTCTTTCAGCAGGTGCGTACAGTCTTTCAGCAGACAGTGAAAAATAAAACACAGCTACCACATAGAAACTGCTTTCCTATGGCTCACATCCTTAAGTTCCATCTTCCCAGAATCACTCTTTCAAATGATGACTCAGCACGTTCACAGCACGAGGCACGTAACAGGTTTACAGCAGGCGCTGGTGGTCTCCCCAGGATTCCACCATCTGGGGAAGACAATGAGCCAGGCACCCAGGCACAAGGCCCAATGTGAGGGGGGAGCTGTAAGGGCCATGGGAGCTCAGAGTTAAAGCAGAGTCCAGTCAATGTTTAAACAGGTGTTACCCGAAGCCAGGCATAGTGTGGATAAATAAATCTACATTCAATCTCAAGTTTAAATTATCAGATAAAACCTTCTCAAAAGATTAACAGATAAATCTCTCTCGATTAGCCTTAACCATACCTCCTGGTAGTCTAAGATGGACTTATTAGACAGAAGAGGGACTCTTGGTTTATAAAAAGTCAGTTGAGCTCTAGGAGCCAAACAGCAACTGAGGAGGAGCACCAGGTGCGGAAAGGAGATGACTGCAGGTGGGACGTGTAGACATGCAGCAATACTGGTCTATACCGCCTGGCCTACAAAGTCTCAGACAGAAAGACTTGCATGTCAAAGAAAGACAGAACAAAAATATCTTTAAGGTTTGTTAAAGTTCTCTGATGCAAAGCTCAATTTCATTAATTGTCTCTGTAAAAGAAAAAAAAATGTTACATTTTTAGGAAATGGATAAATATTGCCAAAGATTTGTTTTATTTCTTACAACTTTGGGAAGCAAACTATTTTAATTTTCTTTTTTTCTCATATTTTCAATGGCAACCTAATTTATCTTCAAAAAAAGGTAGAGCATTCTATTTTATGGAGGGTGAGAAAAAGACTGCCTAATTTTATAAATAAAATCTGATTTTCTTATTTTTTTGAGAGAGAGAGGAAGAACGCAAGCGAGGGGTGGGTGCGCAAAGAGAACCCCAAGCAGGCTCCACGCCCAACATGGAGCCCAACGCTAGGCTTGATCTCATGACCCCAAGAACACGATTTGGGCTGAAACCAAGAGTCGGACGCTTAACTGACTGCACTGCTTTAATGATATGAGGACATTTGCATCTCGTGGAATGCTAGGATCCTGCTGCTGAAGTTTTTAACAGCTTTTTGTTTTGAAATGTTACTTATATACCATCATTGAATTTTTTGATGTATACAACTCAGTAACTTTTAGTATATTAGTATATTACAACCATCACCATAATCTAATATTAGAATATTTTCATCATTCCCACATGAAATCTTATACATATTAGCAGTCACTCTCCATCTTCCCCTGACACCTGCCCCCTCCCCCGCCCTAGGTAATTACTTACTATTTCCTGTCTCTATAGATTTGCCTATTGTGGACATTTCATATAAATAGAATCACACACTATGTGGTCTTTTGTGACTGGCTTCCTTCACTTAGCATGTTTCTGAAGTTCATCCAGGTTATAGAATGTATCAGTATTGCATTCTTTTGATTGCCAAATAATATTCCATTATATGAATATACCTCATTTTGTGTATCTGTTTATCAGTTGAAGGATATCTGGGTTATTTCCAATTTTTAGCTGTTACGAATAGTGTTGCTATGAACATTTTTGAGCAAGTATTTATATGCACATCTTTCACTTTTCTTGCATATATACCCCCTACGAGTGGAACTGCTGGGTTATATGGTAACTTTTGGTTTAGCATTTTGATGAAGTGCCAAACTGTACCCCAAAGTGGCTGTACCATTGGAGCTGTGAGAGCTCCAATTTCTCCAGATTCTTGACAACATTTGTTCTACTCCATCTTTTTTGATTACAGTCATCCTAGCTCATGTAAAGCGGTATCTCACATTGTTCTGATCACTATGCCACAAGTAATGGTGTTGAGCATCCCTTCATGTACTTATTGGCCACCATTTCTACATCTTCAGAGAAATGTGCAATTAAGTCCTTTGTCCATTTTTAATTGGATTATTTGGGGGTTTTTGTAATTGTTGAGTTCTAAGGGTTCTTTATATATTCTGGAAAGAAGTCATTGAGATATGTGATTCACAAATATTTCCTCCCACTCTATGAGTTGTCGTTTCATTTTCTTGATGGTGTTCTCTGAAGCACAAATTTTTATTTATTTATTTATTTACTTATTTACTTATTTATTTATTTTTAAAGATTTTATTTATTTGAGAGAGCGTGCACATGAGAGAGAGCAAACCCGAGCGGGGGAACGGCAGAGGGAAAGGGAGAAGCAGACTTCCCTCTGAGCAGGGAGCCTGACATGGGGCTCGATCCCAGAACCCTGGGAGCACAACCGAGGCTGAAGGCAGTCACTTCAACTACTGAGCCACCCAGGTGCCCCAAAGCACAAATTTTTAATTCTGATGATGGTAAAGGATTTTTAAGTTGGTCTTGGGTGCATATCCTATAGGGGAGGTGAAATTAAGATGAGGACCTATTTGTACACTCATATTCATTAGCAACATTTTCACAATAGCCAAAAGGTGGAAGCAACTAAATGTCCTTTGACTGATGAATGGATAAACAGAATGATGTACATACATACATCGTCTACATAACTCAAACTTAAGTAGGAAGGAAATTCCGGCACATGCTACAACATGAATGAAACTTAACTACATTACGCTAACGTGAAATAAGCCAGTCAAAAAAGGACAAATACTGCATGATTCATTTATATGAGGTACCTAAAAGAGTCAAATTCATAAATTCAAAGAGACAGAAAGCAGAATGGGGAAAGCAGACAGGGCTGGGGGAGGGGACTGAGGGGTTACTGTTTAATGGAGATAGAGTTTCAGCAGTTTGGGAAGATGAAGAGTTCTGCAGATGGACGGACGGTAGTGACAGCTGTATGTCACTGTAGTTAATGCCACTGAGCTGTACGCTTAAATAAAAGTAGTTAAAATAGTAGCAAACAAAGTTAATTAGTTCCCCATCCTTGGGTTTTGGTTTCATCACCTTGCTCTTTCCTGGCAGCTTCTCTGCCAATAGGTAAGATGGGCCAACAGCACCAAAAGTGAAAGTCTCCAACAGTCTAAGAACAAGCAGCCTTCGGAGTTAATGAGACAGCAAACATGAAAACCAATTCCCCTGCTGATTCCCATATTTGAGGAGGGTTTATACAATGTGAGTGCTGGGGATTCAAAGAGGCCTAAAATAAGGACCCTGCGCCTGAGAGGAGCTTACGTATTAGGAATAATAATTTTCAATCCCATGAATGGGATCCGACCTAACTCAACCTTTCTGAATGAGAATTTGGTAAAGTTTGGATTGAACAACAATGCAATCAGTTTATCTAGGAAGATCTGGTTTCTTCCCTCCTCTGACACAATAGCACATCTTTCAACTCTATGAAAAGCCTGAACCACTTATTTATCCATTAAAGATGAAAAGAGGATGATTATGTAATTTGGGATCCAGTCATTTTTCTGAATGAATTTATGCATATGCTTATTTACAACGATCTCATTTTTCTCCTGACTGCACATAAAAGATCACTGCAGTCTAATAGTACGCAAACGTAGTCATACTGTGAAATCATTAACAGCAGAGCTGTCCTGCTGAGAAGTAAGAGGAAATGTCACATATGACCAAAGGCTAAATTATCTACCAAATCAAGTCTTTGAAAATTACAGACATATTCAGTAGGCGCAAGACTACACCAGAATAAGAAAATGTTCTAGCAAAGTGACTAGTCAGAAAAATCTATGTCAAAGAGAGCTTTAAAAAAGTAGCAAAAACATCTTTTGGACAGCAACAGAAATTCATTTAATAACTCAACAAATATTTATTAAGCATCTACTATGTGCCAGGCACCACAGGTTCTAGGGATAGGATACAGCATAAGACTCAATCCTACCACAGGACCTCAGTGTCTAACCATGGGAGACAAACAAGCAACACATTCAATAAGAAGTGATAAATGCCATGACAGAAGATGTATAAGGTGCTGTGATAGCAGCAGGATCCTGGAATGGCATGGAGAAATCAAAGGAGATTTGCTGGAGGAGGGGAAATTTAGGGTGCATAGACGTAGGTAGGCCAAGAAGGCAGAGAGAGGGCTGGTGCTGCTGGGAGAGAGAACAGCACCTGCAAGGAGATGGCTCACCTACACAAGCAAGACCCCGGGCTCTGGAGTTGGGGAGAGCCAGGATGCGGAGCTGCTCTGCCACTTGTTAAATAAGTGATCCTGCAAGTTAATTAATGTTTTCCAGCCTCAATTTTTTTGTCTCTAAAATGGAGATAGCAAATTATACCTCCTTAGAGGGGATTGAGGTAAGCACATAAGAAAAGCTTAGTAAACATAAGTATTTTCATCAAGACAATGCTCTCTTCTTTCCAAAAGTGTGAGTTATGTACCTTATCATGATTCCCTTTTTGCTGTGTCTGCCAGGAAGCTCCCCATAAAAAATCAATCAAAAACCTACTTTAGCATTATTTTTTTTTAAAGATTTTATTTATTTATACGACAGAGATAGAGACAGCCAGTGAGAGAGGGAACACAAGCAGGGGGAGTGGGAGAGGAAGAAGCAGGCTCATATCAGAAGAGCCTGATGTGGGGCTCGATCCCGTAACGCCGGGATCACGCCCTGAGCCGAAGGCAGACGCTTAACCGCTGTGCCACCCAGGCGCCCCTACTTTAGCATTATGGACAGTAAGTAGTATTTTGCATTCTCTTCTTTTCCTTGGTTCTGATTTTCAATTTCTAGATCCACTTCATTAATGTCATTATTATACATCTGTTGAAAGTCACTTCAATTTTCTTTTTTAAAGGAGTAACATAAGTCAAATAAAACTCTCTGGAATCTTTTATAGTCCATCCAAAATAGCATACAGTTTAGCACCTCCTAAGTGAGCTTCTTAGAACCGTCCATTGTTCAAAGCTCTTATGACGTGCACTTCTTTTACTGGCCTAATTTGGTATTCAGAGGCCACAGTAAAAGTTTTATCCATTATAGAACAGACACTGCTTGACTTGGCCATTCCAGCTGCCACCTTCATGATCTCCTCGAAGAGATGTTCTGCCTTAAAACACAAACACCATGTTTCATTCTGACACAGTGCCTGTTGTTAAAAAGTCATTGCTATCATTTTCTCAACAGAAAAAGTACATTCTGTTGCAATTCCCTGTCGCAGATATTTCAAACCATCTAATATATGCCCCTTTAAAACACTGCACTAGCCGCCTTGATAAAGACTGTTGATTTTATCCTGCATAAATTTTACAAGATAGAGAACAAAGGGGAAAATACCAGGAGATTCAATAACTCTCTCTGGTTTTATTTAAAGGAAAAAATTATTCTCTTCTCTCTACAAGGACATCTTCTTTTTCCTTTCCTATCCATACCCATTGTCTCATGTTTTGAAAATCATGTAAGATACAAATAATCCCAAACCCAGCAAAACGCAAGAAGGTTCTCATGAAAATTAACTCTTCTTGTAGCACACAGGCAGGATTTCTGTTACACTGGTGGTACGTGCATTTATTCATTCTTTCAGTGATATTTATCAAGCACCTACTATGTACCAGGCAGTAGGCAAGACAGACTCTAGCTACCCTTTGCCCACACCATGTCATTCTGGGAAACACAAAAACGTTTGCTGAGAGGATTTTCTGCCTGCATGCTACAGTATGGTTGCACAGGTTGGGTTGCTTTTTTTTTTTTTTTTTTTTTAAGATTTGAGAGAGAGCGTGCGCAAGTGGGGGAAGGGGCGGAGGAAGAGGGAGAGAATATCAAACAGAACCCTCACTGAGTGTGGAACCTGACGCAGTGCTCGATCCCACAACCCTCAGATCATGACCTGAGCCAAAAGCATCCTTTCTCTTACTAATTTGAAATCATCCCAAGGACTCTGCTTAAAGCAAAAATATGCCACAAAGAAAACACAACTGTGGGTAACTAGACAATCCACACCAGGGTCTGAAAATGATTAAAACCAGTAACTAGAACTTCACTCAGGCAGAATCCCAAACTAGGGCACTAGAGGGTGCGAGTGACAGACGCGAACTCCAAGGAGCCGCTCCAGCAATGCTTCTGCAAAGCGCTGGCCTTTCATGCTCTGATGGTGGCACACTCATTTCTCCCACTTCTCACACACTAAATGCAAGTGTAGTTGAATGATGGCAACCAGACTGAAAGGTAACTGGGAGCTGAAAATAGAGATTTTCTCTCATTATAATAGTCCTCTACCAGAAATGTTTGTTGTGTAAAAAAGCCCTGTTCCCTGGGCACCTGTTTAAAGGAACAGCCATTCAAGAGTTTAAGGGTATAACCATTAACAGTGTTTAAGCCATGAATGTTAATAAGCCTATAAAAAATAAATGTATTTGCATTTATTTAATTTTTTTAAAATTTTGATCAGGGACCCAGTATAACTGAATCCTATTTCAGACAAATAAAATGTGAGAGCAGTAAATTCAAATCATAAGCCTATTCTGTTCATCTGATTTCCTTCTAATGCCATTTTTTCTACTCCTCTTTTCCTTCTCACTCTTTCCCCAAAATCAGGCACCCCACCATGCCTCATACAACTTCTTACAAGAGGCAGGATGTACACGGCTAATAACATTCTAAATGGGTGTTATCCTCAATGCAGATAAAATGAGAGCTTTTCCTCTATGGTCAGGAACAAGACAGGGATGTCTGCTCTCACCACTGTTATTCAACACAGCACTAGAAGTCCTAGCTTCAGCAATCAGACAACAAAAAGAAATAAAAGGCATCCAAATTGGCAAGGAAGAAGTAAAACTCTCACTGTTTGCAGATGACATGACACTCTATATAGAAAACCTGAAAACTCCACCAACTAACTGCTAGAACTGATAAATGAATTCTGTAAAGTCGCAAGATATAAAATCAACATACAGAAATCTGTTGCATTTCTATATACTAGTAATAAAGCAGCAGAAAGAGAAATTAAGGAATCAATCCCATGTACAATTTCACCAAAAACAGTAAGATACCTAGGAGTTAACCTAACCAAGGAGGTGAAAGACCTATACTCTGAAAACTGTAAACACTGATGAAAGAAACTGAAGACAACACAAAGAAATGGAAAGACATTCCATGCTCATGGATCTGAAGAACAAATATTGTTAAAATGGCTATACTACCCAAAGCAACCTACACATTTAATGCAATCCCTGAATCACAATACCACCCCAGCATTGTTCAGAGCTAGAATAAACCATCCTGAAATTTGTATGGAACCACAAAAGACCCCAAGTCCAAGTAGCCAAAGCAATTTTGAAAAACAAAAGCAAAACTGGAGGCATCACAATCTCAGACTTTAAGTTATATTACAAAGCTGTAGTGATCAAAACAGTAGGGTACTGGCATAAAAATAGACACAGAGAGATCAATGTAACGGAGTAGAAAAACAGAAACAAACCCACAATTATATGGTCAATTAATCTTTAACAAAGCAGGAGAGAATACCCAATGGGAAAAAGACTGTCTCTTCAACAAATGGTGTTAAGAAAACTGGACAGGAACATGTAAAAGAATGAAACTGGCCCACTTTCTTATACCATACAGACACAAAAATTCAAAGTGGATTGAAGACCAAAATGTGAGACTGGAAACCACCAAAATCCTAGAGGAGAACACAGGCAGTAACTTCACTGACATTGGCTATAGCAACATATTTATGGATATGTCTCCTGAGGCAAGGGGGAAAAAAAGCAAAAATAAACCACTGAGACTACATTAAAATAAAAATCTTCTGCACAGCAAAGGAAACAATCAACAAAACTAAAAGACAACCTATGGAATGGGAGAAGATATTTGCAAATGACATATCCAATAAAGGGTTAGTATCCAAAATATATAAACAACTTATACAACTCAGCACCCAAAAACCAAATAATCTGATTAAGAATGGGCAGAGGATTTGAATAGACATTTCTCAAAGAAGACACACAGATGGCCAACAAACATATGAAAAGATGCTCAAAATCACTCGGCATCAGGGAGATACAAATCGAAACCACAATGAGATATTACCTCACATCTGTCAGATTAACTAAAATCAACAATACAAGAAACAACAGGTGTTGGCAAGGATGCAGAGAACGGGGAATACTCTTACACTGTTGGTGGGAATGCAAACTGGTGCAGCCACTGTGGAAATCAGTAGGGAGGTTCCTCAAAAAGTTAAAAATAGAACTACCCTACAATCCAGCAATCACACTACTAGATATTTGCCCAAAGAATTTATAAAAATACTAATTCAAAGGGATACGGGTACCCTGATGTTTATAGTAGCATTATTTACAATAGCCGAATTATGGAAACAGCCCAGATATCCATTGATTAATGAATGGACACAGAAGATGTGGTATATATATATACAATTAAATATTACTCAGCCATAAACAAGAATGAAATCTTGCCTTTTGCAAACAACATGGAGGGAGTTAGAGTGTATTATGCTAAGCAAAATAAGTCAGAGAAAGACAAATACCACATGATTTCACTCATATGTGGAATTTAAGAAAAAATAAGCAAAGAGAAAAAAGAGAGAGGCAAACTAAGAAACAGACTCCTAACTCTAGAGAACTTATGGTTACCAGAGGGAGGGGTAGATGAAACAGGTGATGGGGATTAAGAAGTGCACTTGTGGTGAGCCCCAGGTGATGAGGGGGAAGTGCTGAATCACGATATTGTTCACTTGAAACTAATATTACACCATATGTTAACTATACTGGAATTTAGGATCCAGGAATAGGACACAAAGGTGGAATAAACATTAATTTTGTGCCAAAAAAACCCCTAACTGGAATTTAAATAACTTTAAACAAAAGAGGCAGGGTATATTGAGGAAGGGAAGAGACAAAATCTGTCAACATTTCTTCTCTTCTGCCACCCCTCCAGCCTGACCAGCCTGTGGAGGTACGCTGGGGGTGACGGTGGTGGTAATGATAATAGCAACTACAATTATGTATCTTCTCTGTTCCAGATATGTTATTCTATATGTACATTCTAACTCTTACCAAAAACATGGCTAAAAGTAGCTTACATAAATGGGGGTCTATTTTCCTTGTGTAACAGGAAATCTGGATATAAACAATTCCAGGGATGCTTAGGGAGCACACTTGGGACATGGGGTTGTATCTTTTGATTCTCCCAGTCTTCCCCCTCATAGTCAGGAAATGGCTGCAGTGGTTCCATGCATCAATATCCAAACACAGCTGCATTCAAAGCAGGAAGCAAAGGGCAGCACAGGCAGAGGTTCTCCTCCTCCACTCCCCTTCACCCAGGAAGAAAATCTTCTCCCAGTGGTGCCCTGCAGACTTCCCTTACATCTCATGGACCAGAAGGCACTCACATACCTGCCCCTAAGTCCAGAGGCAAAGCCCATCTTTCCTGAGTTTGAGTGACTTCTGCCTGTTTTGTTAACAAGGAAGGAAGGAAGGAAGAATGGCTTTGGAGCAAACAAGAAACAGTCTGACATAGTACTATCATCTCTAACTTACAGATGAGGAGCCCAGATCTCGGTGAGATGACGTAACCTGCTGAATGTCACAGCTCATAAGTGGCAGAGCAGGGATTCAAATTGGAGACCAGGCTGTTCACTATTCCGCTGAGTGGCCTCTCTGACTGCAGTGGTCCCTCCTGCTAGCACCCAATCAGCTCCACCTAGGATACCCCCTCATTTTTTCTTTCATGATGCCATATTTTTTCTTCTTAAGATAACCACACTAAGTCTATGAATTCAACAGAAGAACTAAGTCCAACTCAGTTGGGTCGAGGGCACGTGAGGTACAGATGTTACTGCTCTGCACAAAAGTCACATCCGACTCATCCTGCATCAGGGGTTGGAGCCCCTTAATCCAGGCTCACCAGGGGAGCAGCCATCCTGTGAATGGTGCCACAGGGACTCCCGGCAACTGAGACATGGGGCAAGTGAAGCCTGACAAAGACAGCATCCTCGGGAGTAAGCAGCGAAAGCTTTTTGCAAAATTGCCAATGTCCAGCATTTGTCTTCCCCTCAGTCCCCGGGGAGCCTGGGCCTTAGCACGGCACTGTGGTCAGGCCCAGGGGCAGCAGTGGCAGCAGACCACTGAAGAGTCCCAGTGCGGACACCTATGGCCTGGGCAGCTTTCTTAACCCTTCTGAGCTCTGCCGCCCTTAACCGTACAATGGAGATGATGACAGAATCTAGCTCACAGCACTTCCCTGAGAATTAAGAGACAGAGTACATGTGAAGGGATTAACACAATGCTCACTTGGTGAACGTCAGTGCCAGAGACGTAAGTGGTGCTGACAGGAGAGAACCAAGACCGAACTACTTGCCTGTAACTCCCAGGGTTGTAAAGATTTTTTTTTTTTTTAAGATTTTATTTATGAGAGAGAGAGAGAGCACAAGTGGAGGGAGCAGCAGGCTCCCCGCCAAGCAAGGAGCACAGTGCAGGACTGGATCCCAGGACTCTGGGACCATGACCCGAGCCAAAGGCAGATACTTAACCTACTGAGCTACCCAGGCGTCCCCAGGGTTGTAAAGATTTAAATTGTCAAATTGCCCCACTAGCCTCTCAGCTCAGAGATTCAAAGTCTGGTTACCTTCTCCCTAAGCTCACTCAACTATGAACAATCACCCCAGAACAAACCACAGATAAAGTATAAAATCTGATATCACACATCTTGTTTTATTTTTACTTTTTCCTGTGTACATTTTTTTTGCATATTTGTGTGTATAAAATATCCCAAGGAATCACGAGAATGTACGTGCATTTTAAATAAAGACAATAATGAAACACCCAGGTACCCATCCCACAGTTTAAGAAATGGAATAAAATCTGTATCTTGGAAGCCCTTTGTGTCCCTCTGTGATTCTCAGGTCCTCTCCCCCCACCCTGCACAGGTAAACACTAATCTTAATTCTGAGTTAATCATCCTTCTGCTTTTCTTTATAGTTTCATCATGTATATGTATTCCTAAGCAATAAATCATTTAATTTTGCTTTATTACACTTCATGTGAGTGAAATTATATAGTAGGTATTTTTCTGCAACTTGTTTTTCACTGAATATTCTTTTTTTTTAGTTTTATCCATGTTCACACACCCGATTATACTTCATTCACTTTCACGGCTATATAATAGTAGTCTGTTGTACGAATATGCTAAGACTCATAACCTTAGGTAGGCTTACACAAATCCTAAATATTTAGTGTAACCACACAATTGATTGTCTAAACTGAGCAATGTTTGAGAGTGAAGGGGAATGTTATTAATAATTCTACCAAAACAACAGGCACAAACCAGACTGCATGTCACACTATAAATACTGAACGGTATCTCAGGATTTCTTTATTTTATTTTAATTTTATTTTATTTAAGGGAGAGAGGGAGAGAGAGAGAGCACGCGCGTGCACACAAGTTGGGGAGGGGCAGAAGGAGAGAGAGAGAATCTCAAGCCAACTTCCTGCCAAGTGTGGAGCCTGACACAGGGCCTGATCCCACAACACTAAGATCATGACCTGAGCCAAAACCAAGAGTCAGGAGCTCAACCAACTGAGCCACCCAGGCGCACCTACCCCAGGATTTCTTAATCACTCTCCTAAAGTGAGGACTGAGGCACTGAAGTCCAAGCCTGCTTTACTGATGGTTTGTTCACATTTCAAAGGCTGTTAGCCTCTATGTTTGGAACAGAACCCCGAAGGAAAGCCCGAACAATTATTCTTTCTATCCTGGAAAGAAGACAAGCAAATTCTTTAGGAGGTAGATGGGAAAAACACACAGCCTTCCAGCCTCTGCTATCTAAGACAGTCACAGTTTATCACCCTTGTTTGAAAATTCCAGCTACAAGGATAACAGCAAAGATAAAATTTAGAAGGCCTTAAAATCCAAGTCCTTGTTCTGAGTCAGGACAGGGCAAAGGGTCCTCTTTACTTCAATCCTGTGAGGCAGGTGTGGAAAATAAAGCTCAGTGCAGTAGAGGAACTTGTCTGGGGTCACACTGCACAAAAGGGGTAGAACACAAACACTGTCTCTAAGTACAATTGTACAAATCAGGACATTCTGGGGAGAGAAAACGGGGTGTTCTTAGCAGTGGCACAGGAAAGTGGGTGTGAAGTGGGGCTGTCTGAGGTACACCTGGACACGGGAGCACTCCACTTGCACAGAGGCCACTGTGACCCTCCAGGTTTACAGATACAAGTGATCTGGGGAGCTGGCCAGATTTGGGATCCAAATCTCTGAAGTTCACATTACTTCTGGGTGGAGATGCGCCCCCTAGAAGGATGTTCACAGTCGCTCACCCCTGAAAGACCTGGGCCACATCCCGGAGGCACCCTTGCATCCAGCACAGCAGACTGGAGAGGACTGTTATTTGCTTCCCTGAGATTCATAATTAAATTAGAGCAGCGTTCCCCCTCCCAAAGCAGCTCCTGTCCAGAGCGGCCAGCGGCCGAGTTAACGTGCTGTTCACTGGAGCGGTCATCACTCTGAGAGGCCAAGAGCACACTGTCTGCAGGATCCACAGCCCCTTCTGTCAGCAGGCCCCATGAGACCCCCAGCCTCGCTCCGGTCTGCACACGTGTGCGCTCTCTCTCTCTCTCACACACACACACGCAATGATTTTTTTAAAAGAAATGTTTTATCATTCATCAAGTAATACCACTGAAGCTGTATGCACTTTGCTGTATGTATTTTTTTTAAGATTTTATTTTTAAGTAATCTCTACCCCTAACATGGGGCTTGAACTCACAACGCCGAGATCAAGAGGCACATGCTCCACCGACTGAGCCCGCCTGGCACCCCTGTATGTACGCCACACTTGAGGAAAAAAAGTTTACTTTTTAAAAATCTAAAACTAAAGCCTCTTTTGGTCAAGTGCTCTTTCACCTGTACCAAAATTATTTTCACTGTTAAACTAGCTCTGTAACCTTAGGCCAGTCACTTGACTTCTGTGCATTTATCTGCAATAACCCCTGTTGTTGCAGAGTTGATGTAAGTAGTACTGGATACAAATATATGAAACTTGCTCAGCAAGTGTTCGGCACACAAGTAAGCCCTAAAAAAATGCCATCTGTTTGACTTAGTGGTATTCCATCTATGCCTACCCTCCTCACATGTGGGACTTACAGCTCTATCATATTCTCTGGACAGGGCAAGGGCATACTGAAATGGATGAGTTCACCTCTCCCTGTTGGGAGACAAGGGAAAGGAATGGGCAAGCCCCTTCTGGAGGACAACCTGGCCATACGTACCAAGATCCCCCAAAAATGGGTATACCCAGTAATTACATTCTAGGAATCCATTCTAAGGAGATGAGATGCGCAAACAGGTTTCATGTGCGGCAATGCTGTTACTTAGGTGCGGCTGCATGTTGTTTATAAAAGTAAAAAACTGGGAGCAACTTATTATACCAAGAAATAGTTAAAAAAAACTTTTAATGACACGGGAAAGTTGAATATAAAAGCAAGAGGACAGGGCGCTGAGCTGGCTCAGTTGGAAGAGCATGCAACGCTTGATCTTGTGGGTTGTGAGTTCGAGCCCTGCATTGGGTATAGAAATTACTAAAAATAAATAAATTTTAAAAGCAAGAGGTCTGGGCACCTGGGTGCCTCAGTCGGTTAAGCATGATCCTGAGGTCCTGGGATCGAGCCCCTCATTGGGCTCCCTACTCAGTGGGGAGCCTGCTTCCCTCTGCTGCTCCCCATTTGTGCTCTCTCTCTCTCAAATAAATAAAGAAAATCTTAAAAAAAAAAAAAAAAGCAAGAGGTCTGAGGCGCCTGGATGGCTCAGTCAGATGAGTGTCTGACTCTTGGTTTTAGCTCAGGTTATGGTCTCAGGGTCATAAAATCGAGCCCCACATCGGTCTCCACACTCAGTGGGGAGTCTGCTTAAGGTTTCCTCTTTCCCTCTCCCTCTGCCCTTTCCTCCCATGTGCTCTCTCTCTTTAAAATAAATAAACCTTTTTCAAAAAATAAAAGAGATCTATCTATACCCAGTAAAAAATTGCAACAAATTCGCATAGATAAGATTAGAAGAAATTAAACCAAAATTTGAGCTAATTTTGAGTAGATGATAGTACAGGAATCTACATTTTTCTTCCTTATACTTTTCCATGTTTTTTAACATTCTTCCATGAGTATATATTACCATTTATAACCAGAAATAAGAAGTTAAACAAAGAATTTGCATCCTCTTCTAAAGCCTTCCAGGTAACAGCCAGCTGCAACCAATCATATCTGAGGAAGGACACTACACAATGGAAGACGTCTGAAGGCAGGTGACTGACAGGCTGGCGAAGGCCTTCAACAACAGGTTGCAGAGGAATGACTGAAGGAATGGGCACGTGCTCCCTGAGGAAGACTAGTTAACAGGACGGCTGTCTTGGAACATCTGTCCTGTGGAAGAGGGATCACACTTGCTCTACTAGACTCCAGAGGTCAGAACAAAGACTAACGGACCAAAGGTGTGAGAAGGGGAGGATGAAGATTTAGCTCAAGAGGCATGCGCACTGTGTGATCACACTAGAAACCTCAGGTTTCCTTCTTGCCCAGCACCTCTGCTGGAGGTGGCCGGTGGATTCTCTTGTTAGAATCTGGGCAACAATACGACACCATCCTGAGTCCATCCTCTGCTAGTCTCCCAGACCAGGTACTTGTGGACAACCAACCACAGGGGTCAGGATCCCGGTAATTCATAAACCAAACACCAGCCTGAGTGTTAAGTAACTGGCTATCCTTTTAATCCTGCTCCCTTACTCCATAGCAAGTTCTTCAAATTTTATACAAATTGGGCTACTTCTGTTTTTTCCCCTTGACCATTTCAGTCCAAGCTGTCATCACCTCCCTCTTCCCTGGATTACTACAACAGCTTTCTCCCTAGTTTCTCTTCTTCTCTTGCCACCCCTGCCGCCAGTCCATTTGCTACATAGAAGCTCAAAGAATGTTTTTTTTAGGCTAACGTAAAAAATGATTAACACGACCCCAAGACCCAAGCTGCAGACTCCGGCCTTAATGAGGCCCCTCCCCATGGCTCTCTGCACCCCAACCAAAATGGACACGTTTTCACTCAACTCCTTCTACATGCTGAACCTGTCCATCCCCGACTACCTTGACGTTCTGCAACTCAATCTCAGATGTCATTCCCTAGCTGAATCCTGCAATGGCGTCACAGCGCCCTAAGCCTCCTTCACGTGGCTTGTATGATTTCCGTGAGCTAGCCACAGCTAACCGTGTGCACCTACTGCCTCCAGTCTCTCAACTAAGCAAAATGCCTGAGTCCTTCAAATGCACTAGCATTCTCCTTGTCACTTGGTTTTAATGCATGTTGCTTCCTCTGCCTGGAAAAACCTTCTTGTGGCTAATTCCTATCATCTTCAGGGGTCAGCCTGAAGGTTACTTCCTCAGGAAGCCTTCCCTTACCTCCAAGTACTGGCTTAAGTGCCTCCCCCACATGTGCCCACAGCACCTGTGATTATCCCATCATAGCATTTACTATATGCCATTGCAGCTGTATTTCCTGCTATCTGGTAAACCCTACGGTGGCAGAGATTGCATCTATTTTGCTCGGAACTATTAAGTAAATGACTTCATTTTAGAAATATGGCTTTTCCTCCATGAATGAGCAAGTTATGGTAACAAAACAAAAAACAGGAAAATAACAGATCTCAACAGGAAATATTCCAGTAAGTGGGATTTCCTTCCTAGAATAATGAAATAAATCTAAACTTCACTCAATTACCTTGTCCTAAGCGAAGGTTCATGGGTTGTCACTTTTGTCTCACTACTTGGCACAGTAATTATTCTTTACCAGCATTTGAATGCCCTGGGGCAATCTTCAGTCTGCACACAAAAGAATTGATAGGTATAGCAAATTGACCAAAAAGATGTATAACACTGAATTCTCAAAATGGCAGGATATACAAGGAAAGTAAATCAGGAAAACACTGCCGGACGTAAGACTAATAAGCAAAAAATAAATCTTCCATAGTCTGCTTCCCCAAAGATGTAAACAGCTTCTGCTAATTTGATAAAATTGTTGATATGAAAGACGTTCAGAATCCCAAAGCCAGAACCCTGGCGTGGGTCTTGGTATGGATTCAGGGTCAAAGGGACAACAAACGGGGCCAATGCCCTGTCCTGCATCCCCATCCCTGAAGACCTTATGGGACTGTCATAATTAACTCTGGACTGCCTGCCTCCAAACTCCTCTGTATTCAAGAAAAATACACTTCTATCTCAATTCATAGTGGGCAGCTTTGAAGTACAGATTTGCCTTTACATTTATCCCAAGTCAGCCTATTTCAATGCACTGGTCCTGGCTCTCTACTCTGGAGCAAGACATCAGGTCCAGTGTTAGAGACACCGTGGGGTCTGGTCTAAGGAAACCTGGATTTCCATGTAATCTTGGGCTAGCAGTTTAAGTGCTCTGAGCCTTATTCTTCACCCACAAAATGAAGACTCCTTCCTTCTCTCTCTCTCTTTCCCTGGAAATATTATTCATAGGAAAGAGCATAGGTTTTTGAGTTGGATACAGATTTCAATCATTTAATGGCTATATGATCTTGGGCAGATATTCATCCTCTCTGAGCACAGTTTTCTCATCTTTAAAATACCTTACAGGGCACTGTAAGGATCAGATGAGACATGGAATGTGAGGCACTTAACACAAAGGCTGGCACTTATAAGCCCGGGAGCTTACTACAAACAGTAGCTATTATCGGCTCCTCTTCCCTTCCCTGGTACTATCAGTTATGGTAACCACAGCTACTAACTACCAAGCACGCATGTGTCGGCACCATGCAAGCACCTTCCACTTACTAAGCCACTGAATTCCCGCAGCCAGGTAAGTACTAAATAATCCCCATTCTTCAGATGGGGACACTGAGGCATGAGATGTAACTACCTTGCCAAGGTCACACAGTGGAGACTTGAGCGCAGACAGTCTGATTCCAGAGCCCCTGTTCTTTTGTGCCAGAACACGCCTTATTGCCGGCTCTCTGGAGGTGGTGTCACATCTCCCCCAGGCAATGTCTGGTAGCAGCTACCAGGGAATCTTACCCACCATGAGCCTTTCAAGCCCCTGTGATAACTGATTAGCAGACAAATCACAAGAGAATCCATTTCCAAAACACCTATGTTGTCAGACCATTTATCTACCGAACCAAGGTGTGCCTAGAGACACAAAGGGTCTCTGCCACAGGAATGGAAGATCCCTCCACCCGGAGTATAGCTCTTGGATTAAGAATGACATCCCTTGGGGCGCCTGGGTGGCTCAGTCGTTAAGTGTCTGCCTTCTGCTCAGGGTGTGATCCCAGGTCCCTGGGATCTAGCCCTGCATTGGGCTCCCTGCTCTGCTGGGAGCCTGCTTCTTCCTCTCCCACTCCCCGTTTGTGTTCCCTCTCTCGCTGGCTGTCTCTCTCTCCGTCAAATAAATTAAATTAAATTAAAAAATTTTAAAAAAGAATGACATCCCTAAAGCCTTGAAAAACTCTGAAAATAATTCTGACCAATGTTTGAGTCTGAACTGTTTAAGGTCTCTAACATTCATTCAAATTAAAGTACCTGCCAGACAGAATGAAATGTGCCACAGAGTTTGCTGATCTATAGAAGAGCTATTGTTTGCCCCTCGGCAGGGATGGGCAACAGAACTATTCATGTTGTCATCATGAGGGACACTTCTGAGTATGTCACTATGCAAATAAAGTGCGAGAGAATGCAGCTGATAGGACACAAACCTCATTAACACACAGTCCATTAATTTGGAATGTGATCATTCATGGTTCTCAATTTTATTTTTAAATTATCTATAAATAGGGGCACCTGGGTGGCTCAGTCGGTTAAGTGTCTGCCTTCAGCTCAGGTCATGATCCCAGGGTCCTGGAGTCCCACACTGGGCTCCCTGCTCAGTGGGGAGTCTGCTTCTCCCTCTCCTCAGCCCCTCCCCCTCACTCGTGTTCTGTCCCTCTCTCCCCCTTTTCTCTCTCGCAATAAAATCTTTTAAAAAACAAATTATCTACAAAGAAAAATGACCTGAATAACTGAATAAACACGATCAATTCACCCATTCTACTAACGTTCATGTGAATCTACCATGTGCCAGTACTAGGGTAGCAGTCATAGATTTTATTTGTAATTCCCATCAAAAGAGAACTCTGTAGTGCAGGAAGTTGTGCCTCCATTTTAAAATAAGTTGTAAGTCCAGAAAATTAAATTGTGATATGTCCATACAATAGACTACTATGCACCTGTAATAAAACAGTAGGGGAGATGGGTTGGTGCTAACATATTAACAAGAACAACTGCTGAATGAAAAAAACAAGAGGTGGAATACTCTTTAAGGATCCCATTTGTACTAAAAAAATAAATAATAACAAGAAGATGATGAAGACACATACATAAATAAGTATGTAGTGAAATTCCTGGGAAGGACAGTCAAGAAAATCTGATGGTCTGAGATGAAAAAGAAACTCATTTTTCATTGTACTATTGTAATGTGGAATTCTACCATTTTCATGTGATTTTTCATAATATTAAAGCTTACTAAAAGAGGTTAGAATGAGTTATTATTTATTGGCCCATGCTGAGCACAGCATCTGACACATAATTGGAATTCCAGTATTTACTTCATGAATGTAAATAAATGCTACTAATTACCATTTAACACATTTATCTTTTCTATTCACTGCATCAGGTCCCATTCTAATAATAAAAGTGAAAACAGTCTGGAGTGAGTTCAAGTCCCTGTATGTATTTAAAGAAATACAACTGCAATAAATCTGAAAAATTCTATAATTTTTCTGTCTATAGATAGAATCTATAATAACAATTCTATAATTCCCACTTTTCCTTTACGCTCCGCTCCCAGCCCTCTTTTCTCTCAAGCTCTGCTCTATACACACACACATACACAGAATCAGGAAAACAGTTCACTGACAAAAATTAAAAAAAAAAAAAAAAAGGAAAAAGGAAAAAGAACTGGAATTAAGAAATGCTTTGCTGCTCTTACTAAAGGTTCAGGTTGGTCAGTAATTTTTTTTAACCAGATGCTGATTTGAGAAAGGCAAATCTATAAACACACATTACTACTTAATCGGCCCTATGAATTAATTTTTTATGTATATCTTGAAAAGAGTTGGAACAGGTTTATTTGAAAAACTCTGCCTGATTCCCAACAGCACCAAGCCATTCTGAGCAGGGGGAGTAACCCATGAGCGCCCTGAAGGCGGGCGCAGAGGATCTGAGGGACACCAGCCACATCAGAAGCTCCTGTTGCTATCACCCTGCAGGAGTGAGGGCAGCCGCGGAGCTGAAACCTGACGGTGCTGAGAAAGGGGGAACAAGTTTCGTATCTGCTGTGAGTGTGCAGTACACTGTTTAAAAACAGGTTGTTTTGATGGACTCTTCCCCCAGTAGCACCAACTAGGGGGTTAAAAAAAAACAAACAAGACATCTGGTAACTTCTTTCGGGAAAATCTTAACAGATTTGTGGGTGTAACTCTACTCAATCTGTTTTGTAAATAAACCCCAGGCAATGGCATCAATTAAAAATCTTTTAGAAGATGGTTTTAACAAGAGTGGCATCCTGGAAACTAAAGTTCCAATATCCTAATAATTGCACGAACCACCCTGTGTGGAAGCCGTTACGTAAGGACACTGTGCAAAGCACCTGGCAGATGAGTGACAGTTTAATTCTCACGACTCTATGAGGTGTCATGACTATCCCCATTTTGCAGATGGAGAAACTGAGGCTCGCTGACATGAACTAATCTGCCCAGACTCACACAGCTAGTGAGCACAAGAACTGGAAATTCAACCCCAGTGTTGAAGAACCCCAGGACATTCTGGGGCATACTCCTGCACCCAGCTCAACAAGCTTATGAGAGAGAGAACAGTCAGAGTTAGAGGGACCAGGAAGGATCTCTCTCCGCGTGCTGGAACTAACCTCCTATTGTTGAGAGAGCGAAAGGCAAGCTGAGGGCAAAACACAAGCTGACATCTCACAAATACACACACACACACACACACACATACATCACATTCCTCAGGCACTAGTAACTGCCCAAGAACAAAGGCAGGAGAAAACAAATGGTCAACTGATAAAGATCACAGTCACGTAGGACATGAAACTCTACTCTAGTTTCTAACTGTCTTAATGATTTACAAGAAACATAATCTTAATAATTAGCCAGATCTCCAGAAACCCATAGATTCAATTCCTGGAGCCCTAAAGTCACCTTCACCTCCACAGTCTAGAAAGCCCTTCATAATCAGTCACTCCTCACAATCACAATGCAGGTCCTTCTGCCCACGAGTCCGGTCCCCGTGCTGTAATAAAAATACCTTTCCGCACCATAAAACATCTCAAGAATTCCCTCTTGACTGTCGGGCTCCTGGATCCCGCATCACTAGGACTTTGGCACCTTAAGCAGAGCAGGCCAGGTGTGGCAGACAGAACAGTAAGCCTGGCACTTGGAAGCCTGGGGTTGTCCTGGTTCTACCACGAGCAAACCTGCTTACACTGCTTGGCCTGTCCAAGCCAGGTTCTCCTCAGCCGTATGATGAGGCGGCTGGGCTAAAACATACCTCGGCTCTACAACTGCATACCAAGTCCATAGACACATATGCAGAAATGATTTTGCTGGGATAGTAGAGCAGAAAAAAGTTCAACCATACAGAGTGGACAACTGAGCAGCACGTCATGTCAACTTTGAGAAGAGCCCTGACAGGAGGCATCGGCCGCAGTCGGCCTCCAATGTAATTGCAACAATGACCTCCAGCGGCCACTGCTAAACCCAGCGGCCAATTGTTGGTCATCTTAACTGACTAGGCAGCAGCGTCTGCTAGAGCACACTACTCACTGAAACCTTTTCTTCACTGAACTCTAAGAAACTACTCTCTCCTAAATTTTCCCATCACTGGCTGCTCCTTCCAAGTCTCCTCTGCTACTTGATCCTCAGGGCCCTAGCTAGCGCAGTGCCCCAGAGTTAGTCCCAGACCTCTTTGTCCCCGTTAATTCTCTTCACACTCTCATCTGATTTCCCAGATTTAAATGCAATCCACATGCTGAGGACTCCCAAATGTGCATCTCCAACCCAGAACTCCAGGCTTGTATATTCAGCTGCCTATTCAGCATCGCTGCTAGGATGACTGACAGGCGTCTCAGGTCCCCAGATGAGCTCCTACATTCCCTCAATAAAGGGCCAATGCAGTGAATGGACACACCGCACTCCACCCTTTTGGGCGCTGAGACTAGGGGATCTTTGACTCCCACCTCAACAAAGATTAAAGCCAAGGTCTTTACAATAGTTTACCAGTCGGGCGCCTGGGTGGCTCAGTCGGTTAAGCCTCTGCCTTCTGCTCAGGTCTTGATCCCAGGGTCCTGGGATGGAGCCCTGCATCCGGCTCCCTGCTCAGCGGGGAGTCTGTTCCACCCTCCCCCCCCATTTATGCATGTGCTCTCCCTCTCAAACAAATAAATTAAATCTTTTTTAAAAAAATAGTTTACCAGTCCTTCCTGGACTTACACCTACTCACTCCCCAGTTCTCTCTCTGATCTCTTCCCACCCCCATGTACCCCCAGGCACTCTAGCCAGCCTAGCTTATACTCTCACCATTCTTGCTACTTAGAACATCATCGCCCCCCCCCCGCCCCCAGCAAGGGTCCCACAGGCTCACTTCCTCAAGAATTTGTTCAAATATCTTCTTTCCAGTGTGGCCTTTTTCTGATCAGATCATTCTATTTTAAATTGCAACCTGCCCCTCAGGGCACTCTCTTTCCCTCTTCCTCCTTTGTTTTTCTTCATAAAGTCTACCATGTGATAAATACTATATTCCTGTATTTCATTACTCTCTATATTTCCCAGCTAGAATGTAAGCTCCAGGGAGGCAGAAAGGCTTGTCTGTCTTGTTCACTGATGTATCTCCAACACCTAGAACAGTACATACAGCATAGTAGGCATTCTTTGTGGAAAAAATGCTTTGTCCTATAATCAGCCATGCACAGCTTGTGAAGGGTGGCAGAATATGCCACCCCAAAACACGCTACTTTAAAATAAGGATTATTTTTGAGCTGAAGACAATTGAGAAGCAGATACAGAAAACAAAAACAAAAACAAAAAAACTCCCTGCTTTCCCCCTATTTGCCTAAAAGCAGGACCTAAATTTTTAAAGGTGTCCCCTCATCCTCTCTCTACCAGGAAGAACAGAAGTTAATCACCAGAGACACTAGACCCTCATCAGCCCAGAGAAGGTACCAAAGGAATCTATGTAACAATCCTTGCTAAAACTAGGACGCCTGGGTGGCTCAGACCATTAAGCATCTGCCTTCAGCTCAGGCCATGATTCCAGAGTCCTGCATCCCCTGCATTGGCCTCCTTGCTCAGAAGGGAACCTGACTCTCTCTCTCCATCTCTGTCAAACAAATAAATAAAATCTTAAAAAAAAAAAAAAAAGAAAAAGAAAAGAAAACAATCCTTGCTAAAACTAACCCTTATCTACCATTAGTTCCCCCATATATCTGCATTCCCATAATTTGCCACCCCAGAAGCTCAAGAACCTTTTCTTTTGTCTTGTTGCTTCCCTAAAAATGTACTCTTCTTTGGTTAAAGTGGTACCCCAAGTTCTCAGCACCTCTTTCAGTTACTTATCTAGAGGCTCCCACATGTATGCATAATGCACAGGTTAACAAACTTCTGTTTTTCTCTTGTTAATCTGTCTTTCGTCAATCTGCACACATCAGAGAGCGCACGGTGAGAGAGAGGAAAATGAAGAAATGCCTCTCGCAGACAGACGCTAGATTTTTTTTTCCCTCTCCTCTAAAAATAGTAGTTACTTTGGGATTCAAGGAGAATTGTATATTGTGGCATCCCAGTCAGAGTTCAGGGTCCCAAATAATAAAAAAGAAATATAACTATCTTTAAAATGCCATTTTATTTTTTTTAAATAACGTTTTAAAAGTATCTGAAGTAGGATCTGTGTGTTGTTGTCATATGTAGATTGACTGTGAACACACGTATGACATCATACACTCAAATATGTAAGTAGGTTCTAACCAACACAGGGCTTCAACTCATGACCCGAAATTAAGACGTGAGCTGAGATCAAGAGTTAGACGCTTAACCCACTGAGCCACCCAGGCGCCCCACACTCACACATTTTTTTAGGTAAAATTGGGGAACTAGGAGTCCTATAGTAATCTTGAAACTGTATTTACATATCAACAGACTATAATGCTATTTATCTGTAACAGGTTACACTAATTTTTTTCTTTCTTTTTTTCCTTTCTTTTTTTTTTTTGTTTTGGTTTTTCAAACTTGAAATCTGTCTTTCACACATAAGGACTCTGTAATGGCAAATGATGGTCACCAAGTAAGTGTCAAAGCTCAAACGCTACCATGAAATAGACTGGGTCTAAATCACAGGTCCACCAACCTACTATCTAGAACTTTGCTGACATACTAGGCTTCCCTGATCTTTGGTTTCCTCACCTGCAGAATGGATGAATTAGACATCTAGCAAGATATCTGTGAGGACGAATGAAATGCTTCACATCACATGCTCAGCGCAGTGCTTGGCAAACAGGAAGCACTCAACACATACCAACTATTACTATTATTTTTAATCTTCAGACTTCATCTGAAGAATTTAGCTCTCAAAGACCTTATAGATCCCAAACTGAAGTCCTATCAGCTTCAGCAGAATACTCCCCTCTTCAGTTTATGCCTAATGAAAATGCATCCCCCAAAAAGAAAATGAATCCATTTTACAGTAAAGATAAACAAATCAAATCACTTTAGATGTCCTAATAAGATATATGAATGTGGGTTTTAAAGACAAAATTCTTGAGGGGGCTAAGAACTGGTCAATAGGTAAATGAATCAGTTCTTCCCAAATAACAGAGGAAATATGGTATCCATAAAATAATGCTTTAAAAGTATATGAATTAGGATCAGTGTGTTATTTTCATATGCAGAAAGGAAGGTAGAGGACAGGAAGAAAAGAGGAATGATAAGAAAAAGTTATTTGCAAATGATATACCCAATAAGGGGTTAATATCCAAAATATATGAAGAACTTATACAACTCAACATCCAAAAAATGAATAACCCAATTAAAAAATGGGCATAATGACTCGAATATACATTTTTCCAAAGAAGACATACAGATGGCCAACAGTCACATGAAAAGAAGTTCCACATCACTCATCACCAGGGAAATGCAAAACAAAACAAAACAAAACACCAAAAAAAAAAAAACACCCCACAATGACATATCACCTCACACCTGTCAGAATGGCTCAAATAAAAAACACACAAGAAATAACAAGTGTTGGGAAGAATGTAGAGAAAAAGGAGCCCTCAGTGCACTGTTGCTGGGAGTGCAAATTTGTGCAGCCCACTGTGGAAAGCTTAGTATGGAGGTTCCTCATAAAGTTAAAAACAGAATTACCATATGATCCAATAATTCCACTACTGGGTATTTACCCAAAGAAGATGAAAACACTGATTCAAAAAGATATATGCAGCACTATGTTTACCGCAGCATGATTTACAGTAGCCAAGTATCCATCCATGGATGAATGGATAAAGAGGTGGATGTATATACAATGGAATATCACTCAGCCACAAAAAAGAATGAGATCTTGTTATGTGCAACAACATGATGGATCTAAAGAATATAATGCTAAGTGAAATAAATCAGAGAAAGACAAATACCATATGATTTCACTCATATGTGGAATTTGAGAAACAAAACAAAGAAAAAAAGAGACAAACAAAAAATAGTCTCAAATACAGAGAACAAACTGGTGGTTTCCAAAGGGTAGATGGGTAGGGGGAGGGGTGAAATAGATAAAGGGGATTAAAAGAACACTTACCTTGATGAGCCCTGAATAATGTACAGAAACGTTAAATCATTATATTGTACACCTGAAGCTAATACACTATGTTAATTATACTTCAGTTAAAAAAAGACACTACCTAGAGAAAGTATGAATCTGAAAGGATTACTTCAGCATTCAGACCAGTGTCAAACTTATTTCTTTTTTAAATAGGGTTATTGTACAGATAAATCAAGAGGGAGCTATATATTCCACACTTACCAATGTACTTTTTTTTTTTAGAGAGCGAGAGCTTGTGCAAGCGGAAAGCGGAGAAGTGGAGGGGCTGAAGGAGAGACAGAATCTTAGGCAGTCTCCATGCCCAGCATGGAGCCCAACCTGGGGCTCAATCCCATGACCCCAGATCAAGACCTGAACCAAAACCAAGAGTCAGATGTTTAACTGACTGAGCCACCCAGGTGCCCCTGAAGGCTAGAAGTTCAAGGTCACAGTGTCAATGAGGATGGTTCCTTTTGAGGCCTGAGACAGAGAATCTGTTCCATCCTCTCTCCTAGCTTCCAGTTGTTTGCTGACAGTCTTTGATATCCATTGGCTTGTAGATCTCTATCTTGTGGCAATCTTTCTGTCTACTGTCTCTAAATTTCATTTGTTTTTTAGTAATCTTGACACCAAATGTGAGGCTTGAACTCCCGAGATCAAGAGTCCTATGATCCTTCCACTGAGCCAGCGAGGCGCCCCTAAATTTCTTTTTAATAAGGGTACCACTCACATTGGATTACAGGCCTACCGTATGCCACTATGAGCTCATCTTTACGAGCTTCATCTGCCATGACCCTACACCCAAATAAAGCCACATTCTGAGGTACTGGGGGCTAGAACTTCAGCATGATTTTTTTAGGTGACACAATTCAACCCATAACAGCTGGCTTTTTCTCACCATTCAAGTCTCAGTCCAAGTACTCCCTCCACAGAGAGGCCTTTCCTGACCACCCAATTGAAGGTGGCTCTCCCCCAGGCACTAGTCACTCTACGCATTTGCCCTATTTTATTTTCTTCATGTACTTACCACTCCCAGAATTTATCCTACTTGTTCATTTGGTTTTCGTCTGTCTCTCCACACTAGAATGTAAACTATGAAATCAGGGACTCTGTCTTGTCCATTTATCTCCAGAGTCTAGAGCCGTGCCTGACACATGGTGGTGCTTCAATCAGTATCAGCTGAATAAATGAATACCTGCTTTAAATAAACATCACTTGTCCATTCATAAATATAATGCCAGAGGGAGCCACAGCTATGAATGAAAATAAAGCAAGGTGAGAGGATAGATGAAGATGTGCCATCTTGAACAGGGTGGCTGGGAAGGCTTCCGAGATGCAACAAGGAAGCAAACCTGAGCGGTTTCAAAGACAGTGAGGCTGACAGTGTGGTTGCCAGTGTGACTGGAGTGAGTTCCAGGCATGACCAAGATGTGAGGAAGTGGAGGGACAGCGAGAGGAGGCGTGCCATAAAGGAAGCTGAAAGTGAAGGCATCTGCATTTGCTACCCTCTGTCTGGACGCTCAGCTTACAAAGCACTTTGACAGTCCTGGCCAAATCAAGCTTTCCCTTATTCATCAAGTTTTCACAAGACTCCTGAACACCTCCTTCTCCGTCCCCGGGCATTTTGTTCTTACTTCTACTATGGCATTTCCAGCATTTCTGTGGAACTGTAAGTTTTCCATTTTACATGCCTCTAACCCCCTCCAGTGAGCTCCTTGAGGGCAGGAACCCCAAAAGTTACTCAGGAGATGCTAAAGGAAGGGAACTTCTGACTGATGCCCCTCCTCCCTGCGGATGCCCCCTCTGCCACACAGGCCAGGTTTTTCCCACTTAAAAACAAGGCTTTTTCGGGAGTGACCTCATGCAAATTGGCACAGCAGGAAGCTCTAGGAGCCATCCCTCCACCGAGGTGGAAGGAGTGACTGGAACCAACTATCTGAGACCTCTGGAACCTGATGGACACTTCTGACAAGTAGGGCACGCTTGATGAAACAGAGGTTGCTGACCTTTCCTAAGTGAGCAGTGTGGATGAACCAGCTACCGCCCCCATTCTTCATCCCCACAGAGCTGTGGGGAGGGCAGCTCACATGCCTAGAATGGTGGCTGGGGTGAGGGTGGGCAGCGAGGACCTTGTCTTCAAACAACTTGGGGTTGTGCATTTTGGTTGGAGAGCCTCTGTCTGTCACTGCTGTTACCACAGGATAGAAACTCCCATGTTGCTACCCAGAAAGCCAAAATATTTAACTACAGGAGATTTATACACTCATTTATTCATTTCCCAACAAATCCTGACTAGCTTTTACGTCCCAGGCACTGAGGACACAAAGAGACAAAAAGCCCAATTTACATTCTGATAGGGAAAGTGATGGTTCACTGATGTGCGGGGAGGAGGGAAGCAGGAAAGGGTGTATTGCTCTTATCTTGAGTCCCCCCAGGCCCCTCTGATTTGGCACTATGTTATTATATCACATTTTATTCATGCCAAGTCTCCTGACCTAATGGTAAAAACCATGCAAGCTAATTCCTTAGGTCTCTGGTGGCTTCTCATCACCTTAAAACCCAGGCCAGAAACCCAAGAGCCAAGCATGTCTCAAAGTCTCTTGGTCGTATTCAGAGACAATCACAAAATATCTAAAACAATAAAGATGATGTTTTGTTTCTTTGTTTAATTAGAGCTGTATAGCTAGGTTTTTTGTTTATTTTTTTCTTAAAAAAAGATCTCTGTCTTCCTGGGATGATTTAACTAGATTCCTGTCTGAGGTAGAAGCTAAAATCACTGTCCCCCAAAAGCTGACTTCCTGATGTGCATCTTGGCTGGACAAGTCATTCAAACTCTCTGAGTGTGTTTCCTGGTCTCGTAAGTGGGGACAGTAATGCACACCTCAGGGGGCCATGAAGAGACTTGGATGAGTCAAGGACATGAAGATAAATGCTTAGAGCAACTCCTGGCACGTATAAAGTATTCAATATACACTAATGAGAAACAAAAGGGGCACCTGGGTGGCACAGTCAGTTAAGCGTCCAACTCTTGGTTTTGGCTCAGGTTGTGATCTCATGATCGTGGGACTGAGCCCCTGCGTCAGGCTCCATGCTCAGCGTGGAGTCTGCTTGGGATTCCCTCTCCCTCTGCCCCTCCCGCTTGTGCCCTCCCCAACCTCTCTGAAATAAATACATCTTTAAAAGAAAAGAAAGAAAAGAAAAACAAAAGCTTCCCAACACTCCTTTCAGCCAATCATTTTTATCAAAAGAGCATGATTACCTGTGAAATCATACAACCCAACAGACAAATATTTCATTACCACGGCACACCAAGCAGCAAAGCAGATTTGTAGGGCAGGGGAAGCATGTTCCAGATCATAGTAAAGGTCTGGGTTGGCTGCTAGATTTGGCTTCTCTAAGAGCCCAGAGCCCTGCCTACCAATTTGAAATGCATCTTTGTATAGAATTTCCCAGGGAGACTCTGCTTCCTCCCCCTTCTCATCCTCCCTCCCCACCCCCCTTTTCCTTTAAAGCTGATTCAGCCAAGGGAAGCAAGGGCTTTGTGGTCAGGGCCTCATTTTTCATCATAGAAGCATTCCCCCCAAACCTAGGCTTTCTTCTCTTCATTTGCATTAGGAACAGTTTGGTGTTCCCTTCACAGCATGGGATTCTCTCTAATTGATAATCCCTCCCCCTTGCCCCCCCCCAGCATCTAGAAGCCTGAGTTCAAGAGCAGCATGATACTACACCCCGAAACTGACTGCTTTGGGTGAAATCAAGCAAAGGCTGGAGAACAACACAAAAGTCATCTGAGGGATCCATCCTGGTATGAGAAATAAGTCAGATAGAGAAAGACCAACTGTGCTCTCACTTGCATGTGGAATTCTGAAAAGCCAAAGCCATAGGAAAAGAGAGTAGAATGGTGGTTGCCAGAGGCTGGGGAGTTGGGGAGGGTTGCTCAGAGAGCACAAACGACCAGCTATAAGATGAATAAATTTGGGGGATCTAAAGTACAACGGTGACTATATCTAACAGTACCATATTATATACTTGAAAGTTGTTGAGAGTAGATCTTAAATGTTAACACCACACACACACACACAAAAGTAATTGTGTGAGGGGATGAAGGTGTTAAATAACCTTATTTTGGTAATCATTTTGCAATATATGCATATATCAAATCATCACACTGTACACCTTAAATTTACATATGTTATATGTCAATAATATCTCAATAAAGCTGGGGAAAAAAATCATCTAAGACCTATGGCTTCTCCCCAGCTTCTTGTCCCATGGCAGCCTACAAATCTTTTCTCTTTGGCTTTTTAAAATAAACTGCAAGAAACCACGCCTAAGAAATGACAACTCTTTGGAGGATTACATGACCTTTCTCCACGTGATGACATCTCCAGGAGGACAGAGAAGGGGCTCAGTCCTCTCTGCATTCCTAATAGAAACTGGCCCAAGAGTAGGCTGTTGAAAAAATGTTAAGTAAATTCCATTTTTATAGCATCTACTGACATCTAAAAATTTCCAATTTTAAGTTATAAAATGTATGATCACTATCTTAAGAATAAATTAATTGCAAAATCAATTACGTGCTACATACAATTTGGGATTTTATGAAAATCAGCACTGTCTCGAAATTAAGGAAAATGTACTATAAAATATGCTTTGTTATTCACTGGTCTGAACACAGACCCAACAATTAATTCTAGCCTTCACTATTATAGAGTGCCTACAGTATTTTCCCATTTTAAAGCGGGAAAAATAACAGCTACCTCACTGCATTTTTGTGAAGATTAAATGAGCTAACACATTTATAATGCTTAGAAAAGGGCCTGGCAGATAGTGGCTACTTACAAAATGTTAGCTATTACTGTTGCTGTTGTTATCAGACACTACCCTGGCTAACGCTATTAGACCATGTTAAACAGAAGTTCATTGAGTTACTCTGCCCAGCAAAGTATTAACAGAAGCAAGACACACATGTGATCCATGGCCCTGACAACAAAATTCGTCCTCAGAGCAACAGATATCTTCTAAAAACCATTAGCAGATTCATACAAGAATTGCCCATAAATTGCTTACTTCTTAGAATGTGATTGTACCTAGAAGCAGGAATATATATTTAGTAGACCCTAAATGTATGCCAGAAAGAACCGAATTAGCAGAGTAGCAGCTTCACTGAAAGGTTCCTTCAAAAAAAAAAAAAAAGCAGACAGCAATTTTTACCTTCTCTTCAGGCCAGATGATGTTCTTGATTCCATAAGACGGGCCTGTGAGTTTATGAAAGCTTCAGATGACCAACATCTGGGTTAAAAATAATCACTGAGAAACAAAAACTGAGAAACAACTGAGAAACGAAAAGCAGAAGTATGCACAAGGTTGCTCCACTTGCGCTCTCCCACAGCGGCTGTTTTCCTGTTTCTCAGACGCCGTTCTTCAGTCTAGCAATTCCTCACGGGTGTCCTGCAGACCATGGGTCCCCATACAAGGATTCTAGGGTCAGGTAAGTGTCCCTGCCTAGAAAGCCACAGTGCCTACCAACCTATTCAAGGTCCTGAGCTTCTTCCAGGAAGAAACCCATTTAGCTGTGCTTCACTTATTGTTTGAAAACTTAACCTTTCCCAGGGCATATTACTAGAATCCAGCTTTTGGAAATGTCGACAGTCTAAAATTAATCACTTCTTTCCATCGAGAAATAACTGGGTTCATTCACCTGATCTGCAGGAGTCAGAGTGAAACACCTAAGTCAACACTTCCTTGAACGCAGATGGAAAAGAATGTGAACCCTATGCAGACCCACAGCCCCTCGTTCAACGCACGATTTTACGTCCTGGATCAAGTCAAAAAGAAACTACCCTCAGGACCCATCTGGGAAGGCACCCATAAGCTCTAGGAATGGCCTATGGGAAGCATGATTTCGGAAGATCTGCAGGATGAGAGAAAGGAAGATGTAAGAGCAAACCTGTTAACAAAAGGAATTTAATTCCCCAACCTTTTTTTTTTTTTTT
>NC_048232.1:65219006-65221369 GCF_002007445.2 Ailuropoda melanoleuca
GAAGGAGGTTTAGGGGGAACATACCTCAACATAACAGAGGCCATTTATGAAAAATCTGCAGCTAACAACATAGTCAATGGTGAAAAACTGAGAACTTTTCCTCTAAGGTCAGGGACAAGACAAGGATGCCCACTCTCACCACTTTTACTCAACACAGTACTGGACGTTCTAGCCACAACAATCAGAAAATAAAAGTCATTCAAATTGGTAAAGAAGTAAAATTTTCACTATTTACAGAGGACAGGGCACTATGTCTAGAAAACCCTAAAGACCCCACCAAAAACTACTAGAACTGACAAATGAATTCAGTACATTGACAGAATACAAAATCAGTATACAGAAATCTGTTGTACTTCTATACCCTAATAATGAAATAGCAGAAAGAAATTAAGAAGACAGTCCTATTTACCATTGTACCAAAAATAATAAAACACCTAAGAATAAACTTAACCAAGGAGGTAAAATAAAAGATCTGTACTCTGAAAATGATAAAGCATGGAGGAAAGAAAGTGAAGACAATGGAAAGAAATGGAAAGACATTCCATGCTCATGGACTAGAAAGACAAATATGGTTACAATATCGATACTACTCAAAGGAAACTACAGGTTAAATGCAATCCCTACCAAAATTCCCACAGCAATTTTAACAGAACTAGAACAAACACTCTCAAAATTTGTATGGCACCATAGAAGACCCCAAATAGCCCGATGNACAAAGCAATCTTGAAAAGGAAAAGCGAAGCTGGAGGGCTCACAATTCCAGACTTCGAATTATATTACAAAGGTGTACTAGGGGCGCTGGGGTTGGCTCAGCTGCTTAAGCAGCTGCCTTCGGCTTAGGTCAGGATCCCGGGGTCCTGGGATCAAGCCCCAGGCATGTATGATCCTACTTACTCAGTTGTCTTTAGCAAGGAAGGTCTCTTCTACATGCCATTTCTACGACAAACAAGATGGAAACAGTCATAAGTCTCTGGGTATGGTGAGGTTCCAGTCTGTTTTTCTGGCTGTGGTCCCATTACTCAGCACTTAGCTTAAGACCCACACAGGATGAGTTACTGATACATCCAAACGACAAATTCTGTGTGTGCGTCGATATTAATTCATTTACAGAGAGGTCTTTGCTTTCCCCTCTTTCCAAAAATAGCTTGATTTAAACGCCTACTTCTACTGCAAAAGATAAGCTGTCACTAGACTCTCAACTATCCCTGAGCGACAAGATAAAATCTTCCCGACAGCCTTGAAGGAAAGCACTTAGAAGTTCTCATCACCTAAATGTACGCTTTTTACCTCATAATTTATTTCTGTGATTTTGGGGTAAGGCTTTTTGTTTTGTTTTTCTTTGTTTTTAAGATGCAGTAACAAGATTTTTGCAAAAATGACTCCAAATGGTTGACCCCTCTTGTATCCACACCCTTTATTCTACATGACTGTGTGGCTTCTTCCATCAAGGGCTTGGGAATGGGCGGATATTATTCCCCACCCCGCGGACCTGGGATGGCCTTGTAAATTGCTCTGGCCAACAGTGTGGCAGACTTGACAATGTACCAGTTCCGAACCTAGGCCCAAGAGGATTTGCTTACTTCCACTCACTCTGTTGGAACCCTGCTCTACAGCCATGAAAACAAACCAGGGCTGTTCTGCTTTAGGATGAGAAAACTAGGGGCATAAAGATGAGCCAGCCCCCGCTAACCCCCAGCTGACTCAGATACATGAGATACTTGGTCCTCGCTGGGATCAGGGGATGGTCTCAGACTTGGAGAGGAGCTTAGGGCACCAAATGCAGATGGCTTATCCCAGCCTTGCCCCCAGTAGGAGCCAACAGTTCCTTTTTTTCAGCCAGGGAAAGCAAGTGGGCTGCTGATTAGCTTTCTCCAGGATTCTCTTTTTTCCTTTTTTCTAGGCCTTCATAATCTCTCATTTAAACTACGGACTGCTGAAGTCATCGTTCTCCTTTTCTTTATGAAATTCACTCCTGTTTTGCAGAGCTCTGACCCTCCCTGACCTGATCCTTTCAGGCATCACCTTCCACATTGGCTTGGTGGCTTGAGGTTCCCCCTGCTCCCCCTCTCTTGGTCTCCCCTGTCAAACACTGCTTCTAAGGGTTTAGATAAAATCTATAAAATAACTAGGGAAAAAGGACAAATGTATAATATTCACTACATTCAGAAACATGATGTAGTTTTCATTTGTTACAATATTTTAAAAAATATCTCCTAGTAAGTTCCTTTTTTGTTTGTTTTTAAAGATTTTATTTATTTATTGACAGAGTGAGACAGCCAGTGAGAAAGAGAACACAAGCAGGGGGAGTGGGAGAGGAAGAAACAGGCTCCCAGCGGAGGAGCCCGATGCGGGGCTTGATCCCA
>NC_048232.1:65221469-65246410 GCF_002007445.2 Ailuropoda melanoleuca
GGCTCTGAAATGGGCACCTTGCTCATCCACAAGATCCGAGAAGAGTATCCCGACCGCATCATGAACACCTTCAGTGTGGTACCCTCACCCAAAGGGTCTGACACTGTGGTTGAACCTTACAATGCCACCCTCTCCGCCCATCAGTTGGTAGAGAACACAGATAAGACCTACTGCATTGACAACGAGGCCCTTTACAACATCTGCTTCTGCACTCTCAAGCTGACCACGCCAACCTACATGGACCTGAACCACCTCATCTCAGCCACCATAAACGGTGTCACCACCTGCCTCCACTTCCCTGGTCAGCTCAGTGCTGACCTCCACAAGCTAGCCATCAACATGGTGCCCTTCCCACGTCTCCACTTCTTCATGCCTGGCTTTGCACCTCTGACCAGCCATGGAAGCCAGCAGTATCGGGCCCTCACTGTGCCTGAACTCATCCAGCAGGTCTTTGATGCCAAGAACATGATGGCTGCCTGGGACCCCCGCCATGGCCGTTACCTCACTGTGGCTGTTGTCTTCTGTGGGCGGAAGTCCATGAAGGAGGTAGATGGGCAGATGCTCAACATGGAAAACAAAGAATAGCAGCTACTTCGTGGAATGGATCCCCAACAACGTCAAGACAGCTGTCTGCAATATCCCACCTTGTGGCCTCAAGATGGCAGTCACCTTCACTGGAAATAGCACAACCATCCAGGAGCTCTTCAAGCACGTATCAGAGCAGTTCTCGGCCATGTTCCAGCGCAAGGCCTTCCTCCACCAGTACATAAGTGAGGGCATGGACGAGATGGAGTTCACTGAAGCCGATAGCAACATGAACGACCTTGTCCCCAAGTACCAGCAGTACTAGGATGCCACCGCAGAAGAAGAGGAGGATTTCGGTGAGGAGGCTGAAGAGGAGGCCTAAGACAGAGCACCATCACCTCAGGCTTCTCTGTTGCCTCAGCCTTCTTCCTCAGCTGCCCCTGCCCTCTCCCTCAGAATTGCATTTTTTTTTTTTTTTTTAAGATTTTATTTATTTATTTGACAGAGAGGCAACGAGAGAGGGAACACAAGCAGGGGAAGTGGGAGAGGGAGAAGCAGGCTTCCCGCTGAGCAGGGAGCCCGAATACGGGGCTCGATCCCAGAACTTTGGGATCACGACCTGAGCTGAAAGAAGACGCTTAACGACTGAGCCACCCAGGTGCCCCTAGAATTGCATTTTCTGCCTCTTTCTCATTTTGGGTTTTTTTTCTGTTTTGGCGGGGGGGGGGGTCCTAGCACAGTGCCTGGCACATAGCAGGCACTCAAAAATATTTGTTTTTTGTTGAAAAAAATTAAATAAAAGACTATATCATATTGGGCTGTATAGACATGCTGTTATTTAACCAGTTCCTATCAATGAATATTTAGGTCGCTTCCAGTATTTTGGTATTTCAAACAATGTTCCTACGAGTAACTCTGTACACAGGCCATTTTGCACAGATGCAAGCATATCTGTAGAATAAATTCTAGCAAGTGGATTGCTCAACATTTTTAACTCGGACAGTGGCTAACTGTGCATTTGTAACTCAGACTGATAACATCAAACCACCTTCCAGACATACAAGATCAGGGCTTGGCAAATTATGATCCACAGACCAAATCCAGCCCATGAGCTAAAAATGTTTTTGCATTTTTGTAAGTGTTGTTTAAAAAAGAAGAAGGGGGAGGGGGAAAGGAGAAGAATATGCGACAGACCTCATGTGACCTGTAAAGCTTAAAATATTTATTGTCTGGACCTTCGCAGAAAGTTTGCTGATCCCTCCAACTAGGCCAATTTATACTCCCCCATTAGCAATGTCTGGCAGTGTTTCTCCGCTATTTCAATTATAATCTTTGGTCAAACTGAGATCTAAAGTAATGCTTCAGGTTTTGTTTCAGTTGAAGAAAAAGTTGAAGCATCTGTAACACGTATGTACTGGCACTGTGATTTTTCCAGGCCAAAACACAGCCTGTTTCAGGATGCAAACATCAATTGACACTTGAGTTTGTCACCTCACGGTCATGAATGGCAAGAAAGGGTTAGAATCCCCAGCTGTCAGAATTGAAAGCAACTTTAAAGGTTATCAGGTCTGAATATTATGGATTTTGTGCACCATTAAAATTTCGAAAACAGTTTAAAGGATTAAAACAACATTACCAGCTTTTTACCTTGTGGTCATTAAAAGATAGAAATAATCCAAACACCATCTACTGTCACCAACACTTCATAAAAGAAAGGAATTTAACACCAAAAAGTAGGACATGCTCAATCCTAGAATAAACGCGAATCCATTAAACTGAGTCCACTTAGCTTCATGACCAGCCAGCCACAGTCATTTTCTTTCTGCCAATTTTGCCTCAGACTGAGGAAAATTCCATGTTAAACCTATGTTTGGGAACTAACCTCACTGTTTTCTAAACAATCTAAAGCTTCCAAATCCAAATGACATGCCTCAGATTCAATTCTGGTGACAATAAATTCATGGCCGATTCAAACAAGAATTTAGGATTTCTGCCCCCCCCCAGTCTCCTATCTTCCTATCTTCTCCCTCATCCACAATTCCTCATGTGTCCAGAATCACAAGACAAACAGCACAACTGGTCCAACCAACACCCCAGCCCACTCTCAGCCTTCCACATCCCACTGTCCTTGGGTCTTAGGTCTGATCCGCTCATGTCCTCATCCAATTGTGTTTTTAGTCCTCCTCATGGGGGTAGGTGTGCAACAAGCAACAACAGTAGAGAACTTCCTCTGTTCTGAGTAGCTGGAGAATTCCACATTCGTGGAGGCCCAAACAACAATCATCCATTCGTGGTCAGTGCGCCTCTTCCACTGACCCTTATAAACAGCCTCTACCGCACTCTCTTCCTTCGGGCTGCCAGAGCCTAGCCTTTCCCACGGTGCCCGTGGCGGATGGGGAGAGGGGCCTCCGGACGTATGTGCGTGAGTTTTTACCAGCACTTCAGAATTAATCAGTTATGATGGTTAATTTTAAGTGTCAACTTGGCTGGGCTAAAGGATGCTGAGATAGCTGGTGTTTCTGGAGAAGATGAGCAGCCACGGCCCAATCAGCTGAGGGCCAGAACAGAAAAGGCTGAGGAAGGGCAAAGTTGTGGTCTCTGCTGGAGCTGAGACATCCATCTCCTCCAGCTCTCGGGTATCACATCGACACTCCCAATTCTCTGGATTCCAGACTCAGATCAAGACATACCATCAGCCAACTGCCAGGCCTTCAGACTCGGACTGAGTTATACCACAGGCTTTCCTGGTTCTCCAGCCTGCAGACAGCAGATCATAGGACTTCTCAGCTCCGTAAGTGCACGAGCCAATGCCTTTAATAAAACTCCTTATATATATATATTTATACATAGCCTATTGGTTTGTTTCTCTGGAGAACCCTAATATGTCAGCTATCCCCGAATTTCAGAGCCAAGGTAACTTCAATGGCTTTGATCATGGAGCGAGAGAAACAGGACAGCGATATCATGTCCAAGTCTCGCCTTCCTCTGCCCTCCCTGGGCCCCTTTCATTCAATATTCTACTTCCTTCTGAGTGCCAGGCACTGCTGGTTTTCTCCTATGACTGCTCACCCACATCGTGACATAAAGTCAGCCTCCTGTTGGACCACCTGCTACATGGGCCCCACATGCCTTCTGGCACAGCTACGTCAGCCTCCGCCACTTAGATGGCCACACCCTGATCCTTGCCTGTCATCTCCAGCTGCCCCTGCAGCTAAAGCTAAATGACACTCAGGACTGCAAAGCTTCCTGTAGTCCTTCTGGCATCAAGAAAAGAATACATTTGAGCAGTCAGCACTAACATTAACTTCAAGAAATACAATACTAACTCAATCCATTTTCAATTAAGATTTTAGCTTCAGGGCACCTGGGTGGCTCAGTCGGTTAAGCTTCTGCCTTTGGCTCAGGTCATTATCTCAGGGGCCTGGGATCCAGCCTCAGCCTCCTCACATCAGGTTCCCTGCTCAGTGGGGAGTCTGCTTCTCCCTCTGCTCATGCTCCCTCCCCCTGCTCCCTCTCCCTCTCTCTCAAATAAATAAATAATACGTTAAAAAAAAAAAAAGATTTTTAGCTTTCACACAGCAGAGTTTTAAAAGAAGTCTCAGGCCTGAGAGTAGATCACTGAAAATATACAACACCTATTTCAGTGAACCAAACAGCAGGACTTTTGCTGCCATTCCGGTATTTTTTCCCTCAAGTCTCCCTGTCACTCGTGGTTCCAATGCAGGCTGAAAATAATTCTCTACCCTCCCAACACCAAACTACTCCTTCCTCTCCATTAATTACTACCTCAGCTTTTTATTTCCTTATTAAGCGTTTTAATAGGACTAGTAATCCAAGAGAGAAACTAAGTAGCAGATGGAATTTTTTGTTCTTTGTAAAATAGGCTGTGGTCAAAAACACACAAATTCTCACCAAGAAATGAAACAGGTATCCCAAGGAGATGGGACGCAGGGAAGGCGATGTGCTCTCGGCCAGTGCTTCATGCTTTCCTCAAAATGACCTCTTCCTGTTTTGGCAGCAGGTTCTGGATAATATCACGTCTCTATAAATCACCTCAGTCATGCAGATATGATTCAGTTATTTATTCCCCAGAACCACAGGATGTGGATTGAGATTTGACATTTGGAGATAAATGAGGAAGCCAGCCCTCCAGAATGTCTGCTTCCTTGCTGGTGCACAAAAACCCTCTTGCCTATGACATCAAGGTGTTAGCTTCCTAGCTTGGAGTTTACATGACCCAGGCATCTCCCATTAAATAGAGGAGGTAGATGGCATGGTTCAAACAAGCCCTCAAAGTCATGCAATGGTAGAGGCCGAAGACACCATAGAGGTTATAAGAAAAGCAATGAGCTAAATGGACACATTAACAGAACAGTGACTAAAACAGGGAAGACATATCTATGTAAAGGCAGCAAATGCATAAATGTAGTTCCCATCTGTCCAGGTTTGTGACATTCCACATGGTCAATGCCTGTTCTCAAAGTATCATTCATTCACGCCTTCACTCATTCAATAAACAGCTACTGAGTGCTTACTGGAGTCAGGCAGGGGTACTAAGCACCGGGGATGTGATGGTGTCCTAGAGATTCCTTCATGTAGCTTACAGTCTAGGGTTTACAGCTTAGCTAACGAAATTACAACAGCTGCCCACTGAAAAAAAAAATACCAAAGAGGTGGGGAAAGATGGAGGGCAGAACTGACACAACGATATTCTGAACAACTGAGAATTACTGGATACAGTTGACCCCAAAACAACAAAACAACTCGGGTTTGAACTGTACAGGACCACTTACAGATTTTTTTCAACAAATACCATACTGTAATGCGTTTTCCTCATAATTTTCTTAATAATGTTTCCTTTTCTCGAGCTTACTCTATTGTAAGAATACGGTATATAATACATGCAACATACAAAATATGTGTTAAATGACTATTTATGTTACCAGTAAGGCTTCTGGTCAATAGTAGGCTATTAGTAGTTTTGGGGGAGTCAAAAGTTATACATGAATTTTTGACTGTGTGACATATCAGTGCCCCTAACCCCCATGTTGTTCGAGGGTCAACCATAAATGGATTCTGTTCACAAATAAGTAGGCTTAACTATAAGCAGTCCACTTATAAAAGAGTAACCAAAATAACAATGCTGTTCATTCAGAAAATGTTGAGGACCAGCTTATGTGCTAGTCACTGTATCAAAAGCTGGGTTACAAAACGGACAAAATTCCTATCCTTACTGAGCTCACCATCTATGTGAGAAGATGAAAAAATTAACAAAGCGCTTCTAGATAGCTGGCAAAGTCTTTAAAGACGGGTGAAATGAGTTCTGAAGGAACGGGGTGGGAGGGTAGGTAATAAGGGGCTGGAAGGAGAGCAGCCCTCAAGACTTGGGGCTGAGTCCCAGTGCCGAAGGAAGGCAATGCCAGGAGGCACAGGGTTGGGGAGTTCAGTTCAGACAGAGGGAACAAGTATATTCTCAACTGAAAATAGTGCCTTCGGGGTGAACAGAAAGTGCATCTGGGCAGCAGCCAAAGAAAAGCCCAGAAAGGGAAACAGAAGCCACATCTAGAAGGGCTCCACACGCCCTGAGAGCGGAGCTGGCTTTATCTGGCAGGCGACGGAACGCCTCTGCTGTATTTGCAGCCTGACTGGATTGCATGATTCCATCTGCCTACGGCAATAGCACTCAGGCCCACGTAACTGCACTTCACACATTTCTGAANCCCACATCGTGACATAAAGTCAGCCTCCTGTTGGACCACCTGCCTACATGGGCCCCACATGCCTTCTGGCACAGCTACGTCAGCCTCCGCCACTTAGATGGCCACACCCTGGTCCTTGCCTGTCATCTCCAGCTGCCCCTGCAGCTAAAGCTAAATGACACTCAGGACTGCAAAGCTTCCTGTAGTCCTTCTGGCATCAAGAAAAGAATACATTTGAGCAGTCAGCACTAACATTAACTTCAAGAAATACAATACTAACTCAATCCATTTTCAATTAAGATTTTAGCTTCAGGGCACCTGGGTGGCTCAGTCGGTTAAGCTTCTGCCTTTGGCTCAGGTCATTATCTCAGGGGCCTGGGATCCAGCCTCAGCCTCCTCACAGCAGGTTCCCTGCTCAGTGGGGAGTCTGCTTCTCCCTCTGCTCATGCTCCCTCCCCCTGCTCCCTCTCCCTCTCTCTCAAATAAATAAATAATACGTTAAAAAAAAAAAAGATTTTTAGCTTTCACACAGCAGAGTTTTAAAAGAAGTCTCAGGCCTGAGAGTAGATCACTGAAAATATACAACACCTATTTCAGTGAACCAAACAGCAGGACTTTTGCTGCCATTCCGGTATTTTTTCCCTCAAGTCTCCCTGTCACTCGTGGTTCCAATGCAGGCTGAAAATAATTCTCTACCCTCCCAACACCAAACTACTCCTTCCTCTCCATTAATTACTACCTCAGCTTTTTATTTCCTTATTAAGCGTTTTAATAGGACTAGTAATCCAAGAGAGAAACTAAGTAGCAGATGGAATTTTTTGTTCTTTGTAAAATAGGCTGTGGTCAAAAACACACAAATTCTCACCAAGAAATGAAACAGGTATCCCAAGGAGATGGGACGCAGGGAAGGCGATGTGCTCTCGGCCAGTGCTTCATGCTTTCCTCAAAATGACCTCTTCCTGTTTTGGCAGCAGGTTCTGGATAATATCACGTCTCTATAAATCACCTCGGTCATGCAGATATGATTCAGTTATTTATTCCCCAGAACCACAGGATGTGGATTGAGATTTGACATTTGGAGATAAATGAGGAAGCCAGCCCTCCAGAATGTCTGCTTCCTTGCTGGTGCACAAAAACCCTCTTGCCTATGACATCAAGGTGTTAGCTTCCTAGCTTGGAGTTTACATGACCCAGGCATCTCCCATTAAATAGAGGAGGTAGATGGCATGGTTCAAACAAGCCCTCAAAGTCATGCAATGGTAGAGGCCGAAGACACCATAGAGGTTATAAGAAAAGCAATGAGCTAAATGGACACATTAACAGAACAGTGACTAAAACAGGGAAGACATATCTATGTAAAGGCAGCAAATGCATAAATGTAGTTCCCATCTGTCCAGGTTTGTGACATTCCACATGGTCAATGCCTGTTCTCAAAGTATCATTCATTCACGCCTTCACTCATTCAATAAACAGCTACTGAGTGCTTACTGGAGTCAGGCAGGGGTACTAAGCACCGGGGATGTGATGGTGTCCTAGAGATTCCTTCATGTAGCTTACAGTCTAGGGTTTACAGCTTAGCTAACGAAATTACAACAGCTGCCCACTGAAAAAAAAAATACCAAAGAGGTGGGGAAAGATGGAGGGCAGAACTGACACAACGATATTCTGAACAACTGAGAATTACTGGATACAGTTGACCCCAAAACAACAAAACAACTCGGGTTTGAACTGCACAGGACCACTTACAGATTTTTTTCAACAAATACCATACTGTAATGCGTTTTCCTCATAATTTTCTTAATAATGTTTCCTTTTCTCGAGCTTACTCTATTGTAAGAATACGGTATATAATACATGCAACATACAAAATATGTGTTAAATGACTATTTATGTTACCAGTAAGGCTTCTGGTCAATAGTAGGCTATTAGTAGTTTTGGGGGAGTCAAAAGTTATACATGAATTTTTGACTGTGTGACATATCAGTGCCCCTAACCCCCATGTTGTTCGAGGGTCAACCATAAATGGATTCTCAATTCACAAATAAGTAGACTTAACTATAAGCAGTCCACTTATAAAAGAGTAACCAAAATAATCCTGTTCATTCAGAAAATGTTGAGGACCAGCTTATGTGCTAGTCACTGTATCAAAAGCTGGGTTACAAAACGAACAAAATTCCTATCCTTACTGAGCTCACCATCTATGTGAGAAGATGAAAAAATTAACAAAGCGCTTCTAGATAGCTGGCAAAGTCTTTAAAGACGGGTGAAATGAGTTCTGAAGGAACGGGGTGGGAGGGTAGGTAATAAGGGGCTGGAAGGAGAGCAGCCCTCAAGACTTGGGGCTGAGTCCCAGTGCCGAAGGAAGGCAATGCCAGGAGGCACAGGGTTGGGGAGTTCAGTTCAGACAGAGGGAACAAGTATATTCTCAACTGAAAATAGTGCCTTCGGGGTGAACAGAAAGTGCATCTGGGCAGCAGCCAAAGAAAAGCCCAGAAAGGGAAACAGAAGCCACATCTAGAAGGGCTCCACACGCCCTGAGAGCGGAGCTGGCTTTATCTGGCAGGCGACGGAACGCCTCTGCTGTATTTGCAGCCTGACTGGATTGCATGATTCCATCTGCCTACGGCAATAGCACTCAGGCCCACGTAACTGCACTTCACACATTTCTGAAGGTGTGGCTGCAGGTAAGAAGACTGGAGGAAGGCGAGTGGTCCAGGTGAGCAAAGACAGTATGGTGGCGGAAGGACAATAATCATCATTTGTTCTTTCCAGTTTGGTTCCAAATCAAAGAGGGTTTAATTGAAAAGGAAAGAAACTTATCTAAAAAGAGGTCATACATTACAACTCAGCCTGGTCTTTCCACTTCAATTTAAAAAAAAAAAAAAAACCTAGAATCTCATTACAAGAGGACTAAAACTGCTTGTGCCTTTTGACCTGGTAATTCCATTAAGGGATTCCTAAGAAAACAACCTAGATGAGAGAAAAATAATTTTCTTCAAAGATGTTTTTGAATGTACTACTCAAATAGCCAACAAATGAAAATAATCCAAACATCTAAAAATAAGGGACGGTTTAAATCAAATGTCATCTATCAACATGACTAAATACTACATAAATATTAAAATAACTATAGCAAAACATGGGGATGTGTATGGAAGAAAAAAATCAGACTCCAAAACAATATATATCTGACCCCGATCAATAACACAACATACATTTGAACTGCACAGGCCCACTTATTTTCGGTAAATTCGATACGTATTTTCTCTTCCTTATGATTTTCTTTTTTTTTAACGTTTATTTTTTTAAAAGATGCTATTTATTTATTTGACAGAGAGAAAGAGAGAGCATAAGCAGGAGGAGTGGCAGGCAGAGGGAGAAGGAGAAGCAGGTTTCCCCTGAGCAAGGAGCCCAATATGGGGCTCGATCCCAGGACCCTGGGATCATGACCTGAGCAGAAGGCAGACGCTTAATAGACTGAGCCATCCAGGCACTCCTTCCTTATGATATTCTTAGTAACATTTTCTTTTCTCTAGCTTACTTTATTATAAGAATACATTATATAATACATATAATATACAAAATATGTATTAACTGTTTATGTTATTGGTTAAGTTTTTGGGGAGTCAAAAGTTATATGTAGATTTTCAACTGCATGGGGGTAGGGAGTGTCAGCGTCCCCTACATTATTCAAGGGTGAGCTGTATACACAATGACTACAACCATAAGTGCCCACCATGTGTTGGGCCCAAGGTTAGGTTCTGGGAATACAAAAATAAGCCAGACACGTCCCTGTCCTCCAAGATCTCAGAGTCCACTGGGCAAACCAGACTCGCATTATTACAACAGTATGAGGAGTTCTTGATGAAGCTGGGCCCCATGACAGCCGAGAAGAGGACTTGCCCAACTTAGAGACAACACACAAACATAACACAAACCTGGACATTAAGACCAATGGCAGAACTCAGTTACAAATCTGGATGACCCCAAACATGTACTTGTTAATTTTGTTGGATTATCCTGGGCATAAATAGAAACTGTAAAACTTATGATGAAGAACCCAAAATCCCCAAGAATATCTGTATGAAGCCCCCAAAGAATCCTTGGACCCTGGTTTGAGAAACAAGACCTAAATGTAGGAAGGTGGCAATAGGAGGGAAAGACAAAATTCGCCCAACCATCTATAGGTCCTAGGTCCTGATGAGGATTGAGGGAGAGAAAGCCAGAGATGATATCAAAGACTGAAGCCTCAGCCTCCAGAAGAATGGCAATGGGGCTTCCTGAAATAAGAAACCTAAGAAGAGGATCTGGTTTGAGTAAGAAATAAGCTCCATTTTTGACACTGAGTTTGAGGAACTTCGGGGAGAAGAAAGGTAGAGGTATTCAAGACTGCTGGAAATTGATCTCTGGAGATGTGGAGCCACAGAGACTGAGCATCCAAAGTCATCTTCTGGAGATAGCTGAAGCTAGCAATGCACGTTGAGCAACACGTAACGAGCATATTTAACATTACTAAATGTAGAAGATAGATCCCTTTTAGTCCCTCAAATATGTGTTAAGCATTTACTTACTTTCCAAGTAGTATCTCCATCAAATTAATAAAATAATGGAATAAGAGAATTATAATTAATAAACTATGGAATTAAAAGGTCATCTATACACAGAGGAGACACATCAACCTCATAACTTTCCATGGAAAATATTCTCTACTTTTACAATAAATGTAATTTGGAAATACAATTTGGTTAATGTAATCAACATGAAAGCTTTTTCCTGCAGTGATATATATGTGACCATCTTGCTACCAAGTCTGTGAACTTAAGAACTGTGGGGACTCTGTCTTATGTAAATGTCTAACAAGGTACCTGGAAAAATAGCAAATGCCTAATATTTGTGAAGGAATTTTGCAAGCATAAAGAAATTGCAAAGTTGTATGTAAGAACATACTACCAAGCTCTACTGCTGAAAACTATCGCGGCTGCCAGTGTGGAGCAGGATGCTTTCAGTCATGTGAAATCTACGATTACTCATACGTAAATCAGTGGCAATGCAGAAAATGTGAGAAATTCAGAATCCATTCATCTTTTTGGTACTACTGAGATTCTTTTTGTGTTTGTGATCTGTATGTGCCAACATTACAATTGAGTTATTTCCATAAATAATTTTTAAAAACCCCATTTTCAATGATGAGTTTTGAGTAGCAAAACTGGAAAGGATATTGTCAATCTGTTGTACATTCATAGAGTGCTGAATCTCATGTTCTTCCTTTCGCAAATATGCTTCAATACACAGAAAAGTGAAAACCACACTGTAAATAACAGGGCTGCAAAGGGAGAGCAAGAAGGGGAGAAACACAGTTTGGGTTCATACACTGGCTTGACCTCAAAACATGTGTCTCCTATTTCCACTTGCTGAAACAGACATTCCCAAGAAGATAAAGTGAAGATAATTCTTGTCCTTCCTCACCTTCTCTCTTCTGATTTACTTATTGTCTATGAAGACAAATGGCATGGCATTTTAGGGGGAGAATCAAGCTAGGATTAAGAGGGAAGTATGCAGGGGAGCCTGAGTGGCTCAGTCACAGTTAAGCATCTGACTTTTGGTTTCAGCTCAAGTCATGATCTCAGGATCATGAGATCGAGTCCCATGTCGGGCTCCTCTCTCAGTGCGGAGTCTGCTAGAGGTTTTCCCTCCCTCTCCTTTTGCCCCCCCCCCCACTATCTCTCTTTCTAAAATAAATAAATTTTTTTTTAAAAAAAGAGGGAAATACATGGTTTCCTTACATCTATCAGCTGAAGCTTATGAACAAAACAAAGCCTCCCAAACACGTAATTACCTAGGGGACCTATTAAAAATATAGACTTCTAGGCACTCTCACAGAATTTCTGATTCAGCAAGTCTGGGGTGAGACTGCAAATCTGTGTTTTCCCAAAGCTCCCCCAAGCCCACCTACTCCCACCAATGATTCTAATAACCAGCCAAGTTTGTGAATCATGAACAAGAGACTGTACTCAGACTTAGCAAATAACAGTAATGGTTTTCATAGGGACAGCACTTTAGAGTTTACAGAAAGTGCTTTCACATAAACTATTTCATCCCCACTTCACAGATGAGGAAAATGAGGCTCAGAGAGGTCCAAAGTCATATGCCTGTATTTGTCAGACCTCACTTCAGATGCCACAGCGTAATGCTGTCCCCACTGCACCATTATTCGAGCACCAAGCTTTTGAGCACTAGTTAACTTACTCACCCGAAGTGAGCTTCGGGTCTTATTTCACAGAGGAGCCATGCAACCAACCAACCAATAACTGTGGTGCACATGGACGATTCTTGCACCTGTCCAGAGTGCAGAAAGACCATCTACATCCTCATTAACCACTTTCACTATATAAGCACTAAAAAAATCTATTCAAAGGGAACTTTAATAAATTTGAAGAATGCACAGTTTGTAACATTCTAAAGTAATTTCATTTTATAACTTGTAATGAGAAATTATCAGAAGATAAAGAAAATAAGCGTATCTACTTCTGCAAAGAAAGCAATGTCCACACTCTCACTAATTTCTGTAACATTCTGCTGAATGCCAATTGCTATATTTTTATTTCAATGCATAATTCTAAGTTTCTAGTTAATATAACTTACCAGGAACCTCAAAGGGCAGGAACAAAATTTTTTGCAATTGGGAAAGGGAGCCATGAACATAAAATTTTAAAAATTGGTAGGGGTGTGATGCATCTATGAGGAGGCAGCAAGTGAGACACACAGATGGCTGAAATATCTTGGGTCTGGGAAAAGTGTCTGGTTTTCTGTCCATGCAGCTCTGTGTAACCTACTGAATATGGGCTATGGCAGAAAAGGCTGGTTAACATACTAGAAAACAAATTGCAGACACACCTGGAACACAGGGGAATCTCTATTTATAAATTACGGCCTACGGGCCAAATCCAGCGACTTGTTTTTTTAATGGCCCACCAGTTAAGAATGGTTTTAACATTTTTAAAGAATTGAAAGAAATCAGAAGAGTACTATTTTATGACCTGTGAACATTATATGAAATTCAGACTTTAGTGTCCATAAATAAGGTTTTACTGGAACACAACCACATTTACTCATCTACGGCTGTCTTCGCACTACAGTGGCGGAGTTAAGTAGTTGTGATAAGGGTCCATAGGACCCCTAAAGCCTAAAATATTTACTATCTGCCCTTCAAAGAAAAAGTTTGCCAATTCCTGCTTTAAGGGAGGTGTTTGGTTTCTTCCTGAAAACTGATTTTAATCTATCCTTTGTTTGCCAAATGTGAAATAAAATACTGAACTTGGAATCATCACAGATATATTTTCTTTGCTACTGACCTAAAAAGCACACCCCAGCCTAGATACCTTTGCCTGAGTGTCCCATTATTGAACTGACACTACTCCTGTGGTTTCGTAATCCAAAAGTAGGGGCAGGGAAGGGCTTCTGCACATTCAGTTCCATTATTGGAATGACAGATGTATAAAGACAGGCAGCCAGGCATACTAATCCAGCAGGGCCCTCTGCATGGGCCATGTGTGAGCCTTCCTTTCTTTGGGGAATGGACAGCTTTACCCTGTCAACAAATACTGTGGCCACTTTCCTGGCATTATTATTCTAAAACAGGAAATGCAACATATGAAGCATAATTCAAAGGAGAATGGCAGGAGTTGCTGTTGTCCCCCTTCCACCGAAGGCAGGAGGGGAGCCTATCGGAGCCCAGATAGTTCTGATCCATTACCAGCAGCCTAATTTCTGCCATTTTTGAAGGCAACGCGAATTGTAAAGCATTTGCTATTGTTGCACCAGTCAGCTAATTCAATTGTCAGAACATTTCAAACCTCGTAATTGAGACTGGAAAAAGTGGGAGTCTCACTCCTTTGAACTGCCTGTTAGACTATTCCATGTCACAGCTTGCTTGGCAGTAGGAATAAGAAAAATTCTCCATTAGGAAATTAATGTTTATAAATACCCTGGAAAGCCATATAATAAGCATAATGATTTAGAATGAATGCAACCAGAGTGGCTTATTATTAACATTGCAAGTACATATTTTAATTTGTGGTTTTATCACACACATTGATTGTTGGTTCAACTTTTTTTTTTAAGGATTTTACATTAGGTGTTTGTTTTCCTTGTGTATAGTGATCTAACCCTTAAAGTATTTTGCTCACATTTCAAACAACACTAAATCCAGAAAAAAAAAAAGATGGTTTTGAAGAGTCAATGAAAGATATACATGTACGCCAAGTGCTTAGCACAGTGCCTTGCGTGTAATAAGCATTAAGTCAACGGTGGTTTTTACATTATTAACAAAACATGCCAACAACTATGCTAGAGAAAGAAGTCTGCTTTGAAGCAACACTAGTCTACAAAATAAAGATGTGCAAATGCACAGAGGGCCTAATTTGAGGTGACCCCCCTGTCCTATTTCCAAGGCTTAAGGGTCTAGTTAATGGCCAAATTTCAAAAGACCTCATAGAACCATTTATCATTTGTGATCAGAATCCTCCAAGGTTGGGGGTGCCTGGGTAGCTTGGTTAGTTTAGTGTGTGACTTCTCAGCTCAGGTCTGGATCTCACGGTTGTGAGTTCGAGCCCTGCATTGGTCACAATTAGCAGCAATCCCACTCTCACTAAACCCTGCACTTGCAGGCCGCAGCCATACTGGTTAGTTGTTGGGCTTGCTGAGGAGGTATTCTTTGAGATTCTGTTCTTAATGAGAAAAGACAGAAGGCAACCAAGAGCAAGGGGAACAGAAGCAAGAGATGGTGTTCCCAACGGCCTCCTCTTCCACTCCTCAGAGGTAAAACAAACTGTCCAGCATGTTGGGGAGCAGCTCGGTTACTTATTTAGCTAGTACAAGATGACATTCCTTTAGTCATTCAACAGGTATTGACTGAGCCCCTACTGAGGGCCTGCCATTGTCTTACGCACTAGATACATCAATGAATAAAGCAAACATACTCAGCACAACAAAGTGGGGTGACTCTACCTATCTGACATTAAGACTTGGTATAAATAAGTAGTAACTAAGATCTGAATAAAGAGCCTGCACACTCATACATATATGGAAACTTGACATATGACACAGGTGGCATTGCATATTGGCGGGAAAGGACAGGTACTCAGAAAGTGTTGCTGGAATAACTGGTCATCCATACAGGAAAAAACTGAACCCCTACCTTACTTAACATATTACATTTAAATCCAAGTATATTAATGGTCTAAATAGAAAAGGCAAAATTTGAACTCTCAATAGAAAACACAGGTAAATATCCTTAGCAGACGTGGAAGGATTTCTTATGAAACAAAAAGCACAAACCACACACACACACACACACACAAAGAACAGATTACTTCCTTTAAGTTAAAATTCATCAAACTATTCCATTTAGAAAAGGACACAAACTGGAAAAATATATTTAAAGCTCAGTAAGGAAAAGACAGTACAAAAGGGAAATGAGCAAAAGATATGAAGTGATAATTCACAGAAGTGAAAACTCAAACAGCCAATGAATACATAAAAATATGTTCAGGGAGCCTGGGTGGCTCAGTTGGTTAAGCGTCCAACTCTTGATCTCAGCTCAGGTCTTGATATCAGGGGTCGTGAGTTTGAGCCCTGCATTGGGATCTAGCGCTGGGTGTGGAGCCAACTTAAGAATAAAAAAATATGTTCAACCATCAGAGAACCACAAATTAAAACCATGATGAAATATTTCACTTCTGTCAGATCTCCAAATAAATTTAATAGCGCCACATGTTTGGTAAAAATACAGGCCATTCATAAATTGCTCATAGAACTCTTTGGAGGAAAGTATGGCAATACTGCATTGAATTGACAGCACGCTCACCCTCCAGACATCCTACTTCACCCCTACATGCCGTAGCACTCACCAACAAGTACGTACACAAAATCATAGCAGGACTGCTTTGAAACAACCTAAAGATATGGCAAAAACAGAAAGGACAACTTAATTATGTAGTATTCCATCACATGAATACACTTCGCTCTAAAAACGCACGATGAGCTACTGGTATCAGATGGATAAATCTCGTATACAACGTTGAGCAAAAATCCTATGTGTATGTATATATGTTGTGATATATACACATATATAGTTCAAACACATGCAAAATAGTACCATATCTTGCTCAAGGATATATGCATATGTAATAAAAGTATTAAAGTGCATAGATATGTTAAATTCAGGACAGAAGCTTCCTCTGCTTGGCAGGAAAGTACTGGGACAGTGCCATCTCTACTGGGTTTTTTTTTTTCCTTTGTATTAGGGTCTTTTAGTGAGATATAATTTACATACAGTGATACATATCTTAAGTGTACAGTTCAATGAGTTTGACTGACATATACGCCCATGTAAACCACAAACCTATCACAAAGTAGAAAATTTCCATCACCCCAGAATTCCTTCATGCCCCTTTCTAATCAGTCCCTGCCAGTAACCACTATTTTGATTCCTATCACCATAATTTGATTTTCCTTTCATATAAGTAGAACCATACAGTACGTACTCTTCTGTGTCTAGTCTGAGACTTCCATGTTCCTGCATAAACAGTAGTTTATTCCTTTTTTTTTTTTTAAGATTTTATTTATTTATTCAGAGAGAGAGGAAACATGCAAGTGGGGGGAAGGACAGGAGAGGGAGAGACAGAATCCCAAGGAGACTCCCTGCTGAGCATGGAGCCCAACATAGGGCTCAATCTCACAACCCTGAGATCATGACCTGCGCCAAAACCAAGAGTTGGATGCTTCACTGACTGAGCCACCCAGGTGCCCCTAGTCTGTTCCTTTCTGTGGCTGAGTAGTATGTATTCCATTTTATAAATACAATACAGTTTATCTTAATAATTTTTTATTTTTAAGTTGTGGTAGATATATGAATGTCAATGTATTATTCTTTATGCCTTTTTTATATTAATTTATTAAATATTTCCCTTTTAAAAAAGTGTAGTTCACACAGTCTAGAGATTCTCTAGGACATTTTAGCCTTACGTAAAATAGCTGGGCTGCAGATTATGTATACTGTCAACTGTACTAGACATTGCAGATTCCAGTTTATGACCACAGACCTACTGAGTCTGCAACTCCGAAGATGCTGCCCAGAAATCTGCATTTTTAATGAGCTCCCCAAGTAATTCTTATGTACATGTTTTCTTGTGCAACATGTTTTATAAACCACTTTGTATAAATATGTTCCCAATGTATTCTGTGTTCTGTAACTCCAATGGCTTCAATTATTACTGCTATATGCCAATAATTCATAAATTTATATCTTTAAATAAAACTTCTTCCTATAGACCTCAGTAGTCATCAGCTATAACTATCTCTACATGAATGGCCCAATGGTCCCTCAAACTCAAAGTGTACAAAACAGAGGCAATCTTCCCAAGTCCTACTCCTCGGTTTTCCCTCCAGAGTTTCAGGTCTCAGTTCATGGCACCACCACACACCTAGTATTACCAAATCAGAAACCTGAGAGTCTGTCATTCTGATATCCTCTCCTCCCTTATCCTCCACATCCTATCAGTGACTAAGTTTTGGTAATTCTGCTAAAATCCCTCTTGAATAAAACAGGTCTCTCCATTCCCTTACCATCTCCCTAGTCCAGGTCATCTGGATCACTATAGTGGCCTCCTAACCAGTCTCCCTACCTCTGGTCTTGCCCCTCCAGTCCATTCCCTACCTGATGGCCAAAGGAACCTTCTGAAACAAATATCTCATTTTCAAAAAATGTGCTTAGAACCTCTCAATGGCTTTTTATTGCCTTTGGGACATTCAACATGACTTATGAAGCCTTTCATGATCTGGCCTCTCTCTACCTTTCCAACCTGAGCTCTTGGCATAATTCCCTTGCTCTCTACCCATTTTGCTACTCTGAACACATCTCGCTTTCCTAATTGCACCATTTCTCGCTCTCCTTTTGCATATGCTATTTATTCTACCTGGAATGCAATCCTCCTCCTCTTTCCCTGGCTGCCCTTGCTCGTCCTTCAAGTCTCACCTGAAGGGTCACCTCATCCAGAAGGCTTTTATGAACCCCCCAGACTAGGTAAGGAACTCCCACTACAATACCCTAGCAACTCGTTTTCCCTTTGCAACAGATTATACCATAATTCACAGAACTGTTCATCTTCTCAGACTACAGAATCTGTGAGATCAGGGCCGTGGGGAGTTGCTCAGCCGCAATGAATTCCTAACACATAGTACGAGGTCCATTCTAAGTATTTCTTTTATGACTGTTACCACATTATGTTTAGTATACATGCAAACAAAGCTTATCATGATAGCCTCAGTTGTTTCCTTCTACTGAAGTTATGAATAATTCTAATTTCAGAAAATTGTATATTATATGCAACATTTATGTTTTACTCCCCCACCACTTTGGCGATCCTCATCTGCCACCAAAGAAGAAGTCCATCAACAGGAACAAGAAGTACATGCAAAAGAATGAAACTGGACCACTTGCTTTCACCATATACAAAAATAAACTCAAAATCCAGTGAAGACCTAAATGTGAGACCCGAAATCATAAAAATCCTTGAAGAAAAACAGGCAGTAATCTCTCTGACATCAGCTGTAGCAACATTTTTCTAGATATGTCTCCTGAGGCAAGGGAAACAAAAGCAAAAATAAACTACTGGGACTATACCAAAATAAAAAGCTTCTACACAGTGAAGGAAACAATCAACAAAACTAAAAAGCAAACTACTGAATGGGAGAAGATATTTGCAAATGACATATCCAGTAAAGGGTTAGTATTCAAAACCTATAAAGAACTTATACAACACAACACAAAAAAAAACCCCCAAAAAATCCAATTTAAAAAATGGGCAGAAGACATGAACAGATATTTCTCCAAACAAGACAACCAGATGGCCAGCAGACACAGGAAAAGATGCTCAACATCACTCATCATCAGGGAAATGCAAATAAAAACCACAATGAGCTATCACCTCACACTGTCAGAAAGGCTAAAATCAACAACACAAGAAACAACAAGTGTTGGCAAGGATATGGAGAAAAAGGAACACTCTTGCACTGTTGGTGGGAATGCAAACTGGTATAGACACTGTGAAAAACAGTATGGAGTGTCCTCAGAAAGTTAAAAATAAAACTACACTATAATCCAGTAATCAGACTACTGGGTATCTACCCAAAGAATACAAAAACACTAATTCAAAGGGATACATGCACCCTTATGTTTATAGCAGTATTATTTACAACAGCCAAATTATGGAAGCAATTCGTGTCCATGGATTGATGAATGGATAAAGAAGATGGAGGGGAGGGTGTGTATAGCATATATGCATATATATATATATAAAATGGAATATTATTCAGCCATAAGATAGAACAAAATCTTGCCATTTGCAACGACATAGATGGAGCTAGAGAATATTATGCTAAGTGAAATAAGTCAGTCAGTGAAAGACAAATGCCATATGATTTCACTCATATGTGGAATTTAAGAAACAAAAGAAATCAGTAAAGGAAAAAAAATGAGAGAGACATAAACCAAGAAACAGACTCTTAACCATAGAGAAAAAAATGGTGGTTACCAGAGAGCAGTTGGGGGATGGGTGAAATGGGTGAAGGGGATTAAGAGTACATTTATGACGATCACTGAATAATACACAGAATTGCTGAATCACTATACTGTGCACTTGAAACTAATATAACACTGTATGTTAAATATACTGGAATTAAAATTGAAAAAAACTTTTAAAAAGTAGGGGGGGAGCATGAAGTGGCAAGACTCAGAACTAGCCAGCTTGATTCTCAAACCTTAAAAAAAAGCTCCATATATTTTTCAACAATGTCACACCTCAGTTACAAGGGAGGCACAATGCTTGAAGTCTTCTTAGGATTACAATGATTGAAGTGGAAAGGCTTTTGGCAAAAGGTATGAAAGTTTATATGTTTTCTGCTGGGATTTTCAGTCTAAGGGACAGCTGGGTACATTCAGCGGCTGCCAAGGGTACAGGCTGTGTGTCAATTCACCAGCAGTTTACCTAGATCAAAAGCTCTCAATTTTAGGGGCACCTGGGTGGCACAGCGGTTAAGCGTCTGCCTTCGGCTCAGGGCGTGATCCCGGCGTTATGGGATCAAGCCCCACATTAGGCTCCTCCGCAATGAGCCTGCTTCTTTCTCTCCCACTCCCCCTGCTTGTGTTCCCTCTCTCGCTGGCTGTCTCTATCTCTGTCAAATAAATAAATAAAATCTTTAAAAAAAAAAAAAAGCTCTCAAACCATTCATGAGAGACTATGGACACAGTTTCNTCAATTTTAAATCCTCAACCTTCCATCCTACTTTTTGGGGGACATAAATATTAAAAACACAAATTCTGATGCCAGAAGGCCTGGTTTAAAATCCCTGCTACATGATTTATTAGTTGTGGTATGCTGAGCAAATTACTTAGTCATTCAGTGTCTAACTTCCTNATTTTAAATCCCCAACCTTCCATCCTACTTTTTGGGGGACATAAATATTAAAAACACAAATTCTGATGCCAGAAGGCCTGGTTTAAAATCCCTGCTACATGATTTATTAGTTGTGGTATGCTGAGCAAATTACTTAGTCATTCAGTGTCTAACTTCCTCATTTGAAAATGGGAATAAAACAGCACTTATTTCATAGGTTTGTTGTGAGGATTAAATGAGTTAAATACACACAAGGCACTCAGAGTAAGGACTCAGTAAGTGTTCACCATATCTAGGGGCATAGGAATAGGTTTGGAGGGGAAAAGATGTGAGACAGAACAGAGAAAACAGAAACAAAAGAAATGTGCTATGTAATAATAACTGAGCAATTTGAATAGATTATCTTTCAAACCTCAGAAAAACCTTTACCGCAGGTTAACCAATCCAAGTGGCACGGCTAGGAAATAGCTGAGCTGGATTTGGATCCAAGTAGTCTGTCTCCAGAGACCAAGTCCTGAACCACTAAGAAATACTATTTCCCATCTTCACATCTGGCCTTTGGGGAATGGAATTCCCGGGTTGTATACGAGAAAGGGAAGGAAAGAGATATAAGGAATGGAAAGGAAGAAAGAATAAAATAAGGCCAGACTCATCTATTTTCTCCATTTGAAAAAGGTAAAGTGACAAGTTTCCCTTTATCACCCCCCCTTCACAGACGTAACAGAGACCACTATCTTTGTGGACACTACTTTGAATTCAGTGAGCCAGGATGAAATCAAAATCACTGTTAAACACTTAAACAGACTGACAGATCCTTCTCAACCTAAATCCAAACGTGAAATGGAAATATGGGACATGAACTCCAAGAGTGGGCCGGAGAGCAGTGGATGGCAGCATTAGGGACACAGAAACGATACATCTGTCTAGAACAGCAAGACAAGGTGAGGTGCTCTTGAGTCAGACATAGGATCCAAATTCTTGTTTGACCTGTCACATCAGAAAAACAACTTAACATCCCTGAGCATCACTTTTTTCATCTGCAAAAAGGGAACAAGAACGTCAGCCTCTCCATGGATAACACCCACCTCTCCACAGATAAATAACTGAGGCAATGTTAAGAAGAAACAGACAGACAGGCACCCTCACACATGGAGGTGTAAACTGAGGGTAATTAGGCAATCTCTCTCTTTTCAATTTAACGAACTTACAATGTGCCAGGCACAATACTAGTCACTTTAAAATATTAACTTATTCAGGGCGCCTGGGTGCCTCAGTTGGTTAAGCATCTGCCTTCAGCTCAGGTCATGATCTCAGGGTCCTGGGATCTAGCCCCCACCTCGGGGATCCCTGCTCTCAGGCTTGCTACTCGGGCTTCTCCCTCTACGCCCCTCCCCCACCCCGCTTGTGAGTGTGCACACACTCTCTTTCAAATAAATAAAATCTTTTTAAAAATATACTTATTCAGCGTTTGTGGTAGACTGTTTGCAAAAATGGTAGCAATGATTCCCTTCACTGTATCCTTGTCTTCGGAGAGTCTTCTCCCACACAGATGCTGAGCTTGGCCATGAGACTTACTTTGGTCGGTGGGACAACAGCAAATGTGATACAAGCAGATATCTGAAAAATGCTTGTGCTCTGGGTTTTGCCCTCTCTTGCTACTCTTTAAAACCCTGAGACCACCACATAAAGAAACCTGAGCTAACTGACTGCAGCATGAGAAATCACATGTCATTCCATGAGGTCCCCACAGGCCAACTCATCTGTCAACTACCAGACATGAGGGCGAGGCCAGCCTAGATCCTCCAGCTACCAGCTGACCCACCACGTGACCACAGAACATGAAAGAACCCAGCAGAGCTCCCTCGGACTGGCCCAGACAAGAAGAGCCACCTAGGCAACCTACAGACTCATGAGCTAAGCAAAATATATATATGTATTTCTCTTCTATATATTTTCTATACTATGCTGCTTCACCTAACAAAAGTAAAGATGCTTTTTTCACATCANTAAGCATCTGCCTTCAGCTCAGGTCATGATCTCAGGGTCCTGGGATCTAGCCCCCACCTCGGGGATCCCTGCTCTCAGGCTTGCTACTCGGGCTTCTCCCTCTACGCCCCTCCCCCACCCCGCTTGTGAGTGTGCACGCACTCTCTTTCAAATAAATAAAATCTTTTTAAAAATATACTTATTCAGCATTTGTGGTAGACTGTTTGCAAAAATGGTAGCAATGATTCCCTTCACTGTATCCTTGTCTTCGGAGAGTCTTCTCCCACACAGATGCTGAGCTTGGCCATGAGACTTACTTTGGTCGGTGGGACAACAGCAAATGTGATACAAGCAGATATCTGAAAAATGCTTGTGCTCTGGGGTTTGCCCTCTCTCGCTACTCTTTGAAACCCTGAGACCACCACATAAAGAAACCTGAGTTAACTGACTGCAGCATGAGAAATCACATGTCATTCCATGAGGTCCCCACAGGCCAACTCATCTGTCAACTACCAGACATGAGGGCGAGGCCAGCCTAGATCCTCCAGCTACCAGCTGACCCACCACGTGACCACAGAACATGAAAGAACCCAGCAGAGCTCCCTCGGACTGGCCCAGACAAGAAGAGCCACCTAGGCAACCTACAGACTCATGAGCTAAGCAAAATATATATATGTATTTCTCTTCTATATATTTTCTATACTATGCTGCTTCACCTAACAAAAGTAAAGATGCTTTTTTCACATCAGTTGACTCAAAAATTTATCATATAGATATACTCACACACATGTAAAACCACATATGTGTAAGATTATTCACTGCAGCACTGTGGATAATAGCAAAAGACTGGTATAAACAATCCTAGTTCATCCATATAAAGGTATCCCACATGCAGCCATAAAAAGAACCAAAGAGATCAACAAATACTGTTCCTATGTACAAGGGGGAAAAAAGCAAAGTGCACTTATATACTACATTTATATTCACATTTGTGTATAAAAAAAGGGAAAAGGTACAAATATGTAACTGCTTGTATATGCACAGATTATTTCTGGAAAGACACAAGAAATGGGTTTCACATCAATTACTTCTGGCTAAATGGAACCAGTTGGCTGGGCAACAGAATATAAAAAACAATCTTCACTGTAAATATTTTCATATATTTTGAATTTTTATACTGTATGAAGGTATCACCTATTAATTTTAACTTAAAAGGCTGTTATGAACACGAAGGGTGATGATAAATGCCTGGCACAGAGAAAGCAGTCAATCAATAGTAGCTACCATTATAATTATTTTTCTACAAATGATTTCTAACTCTAATACAAATAATTTTTTAAGGTAGCTAATTCTCTGAAATCCCTGGCTCTGCACGGGTAAAAGCTCATCTTGGATGCAAAAGTAAAGAAGGAAACATTAGCTAGCTATGAGGACAGGTGAAAGAACCCAACACATGGCTCCCCTGGTGGTCGTGACATGAGTTCCAAAGCACTGGGCAGAGTGGTAAAGCCCCCTTTCTGCCTCTCCTCAGAGAAACCCAATTATTGGGCATCATCTGTGCTCCAACTGTGTACATTCTCTATGCACCTTTTCTTTCATTCAGCAACAGCAAATGAAAGTAACTACTTTCTATTCTAACAGTGTGTCTGCCCTCCCTCTGCAGTTACCGATGTACAACAGCTGAAATGCTGCCACGCACGTGTGCCAAACTGCTAAATTATCTGCTTCTAGAGAACCAGAAATGATCTGGGGCAGAAGCAGGCTGTCTGCAGGCAGCAGAGAGTAACAGCAAGAGCCAGGGCTTTGAAGTCAGGCGAACCTAGGTACAAATCCCAAAACCAACCTTAGCTGAGGTTAGAGCAGAAGGCCCAACCTCAGAGCTTATTACCCCATCTGTAAAATGGTGACTGACAGTTACAATCTCACAGGACTCTTGTGAACACATGTATCACAGTACCAAGTACAGAGTAAACGTTCACTAAATGTTAGCTGTTTTCATTATCATGGGGGCATTCCAACTGAGGTCCAACCACCTTTTCTCCATCTCTCTCCTCTCTCTCTCACCCCGACAAATAGAAACCTTCGGTGTACATTAAAAGATTCCCACCTCTCCCTTCCACACCAGCAAGTTCAACTGACTCTACCTCCAAAATCCATTCAGTCTTTCCACCTCTCTCCATCACTCCTGCACACAAAGGTGGGCTCTCTTTACCATGGCCATCCCCATTCCATAATTCATTCTACACACAATAGCCAAGTAAATCTTCAAAAAAATAAA
>NC_048232.1:65246733-65250880 GCF_002007445.2 Ailuropoda melanoleuca
ATATAGATATACTCACACACATGTAAAACCACATATGTGTAAGATTATTCACTGCAGCACTGTGGATAATAGCAAAAGACTGGTATAAACAATCCTAGTTCATCCATATAAAGGTATCCCACATGCAGCCATAAAAAGAACCAAAGAGATCAACAAATACTGTTCCTATGTACAAGGGGGAAAAAAGCAAAGTGCACTTATATACTACATTTATATTCACATTTGTGTATAAAAAAAGGGAAAAGGTACAAATATGTAACTGCTTGTATATGCACAGATTATTTCTGGAAAGACACAAGAAATGGGTTTCACATCAATTACTTCTGGCTAAATGGAACCAGTTGGCTGGGCAACAGAATATAAAAAACAATCTTCACTGTAAATATTTTCATATATTTTGAATTTTTATACTGTATGAAGGTATCACCTATTAATTTTAACTTAAAAGGCTGTTATGAACACGAAGGGTGATGATAAATGCCTGGCACAGAGAAAGCAGTCAATCAATAGTAGCTACCATTATAATTATTTTTCTACAAATGATTTCTAACTCTAATACAAATAATTTTTTAAGGTAGCTAATTCTCTGAAATCCCTGGCTCTGCACGGGTAAAAGCTCATCTTGGATGCAAAAGTAAAGAAGGAAACATTAGCTAGCTATGAGGACAGGTGAAAGAACCCAACACATGGCTCCCCTGGTGGTCGTGACATGAGTTCCAAAGCACTGGGCAGAGTGGTAAAGCCCCCTTTCTGCCTCTCCTCAGAGAAACCCAATTATTGGGCATCATCTGTGCTCCAACTGTGTACATTCTCTATGCACCTTTTCTTTCATTCAGCAACAGCAAATGAAAGTAACTACTTTCTATTCTAACAGTGTGTCTGCCCTCCCTCTGCAGTTACCGATGTACAACAGCTGAAATGCTGCCACGCACGTGTGCCAAACTGCTAAATTATCTGCTTCTAGAGAACCAGAAATGATCTGGGGCAGAAGCAGGCAGTCTGCAGGCAGCAGAGAGTAACAGCAAGAGCCAGGGCTTTGAAGTCAGGCGAACCTAGGTACAAATCCCAAAACCAACCTTAGCTGAGGTTAGAGCAGAAGGCCCAACCTCAGAGCTTATTACCCCATCTGTAAAATGGTGACTGACAGTTACAATCTCACAGGACTCTTGTGAACACATGTATCACAGTACCAAGTACAGAGTAAACGTTCACTAAATGTTAGCTGTTTTCATTATCATGGGGGCATTCCAACTGAGGTCCAACCACCTTTTCTCCATCTCTCTCCTCTCTCTCTCACCCCGACAAATAGAAACCTTCGGTGTACATTAAAAGATTCCCACCTCTCCCTTCCACACCAGCAAGTTCAACTGACTCTACCTCCAAAATCCATTCAGTCTTTCCACCTCTCTCCATCACTCCTGCACACAAAGGTGGGCTCTCTTTACCATGGCCATCCCCATTCCATAATTCATTCTACACACAATAGCCAAGTAAATCTTCAAAAAAATAAACTAGATCATGTCATTCTATTCCTCTGCTTAAAATTCTCTAAATAACATCCCTCTGCATTTAGGCTGAAATCCAAATTTCTTATCATGGCCAACAAGTCCCTACAGAACTTGGTCCCTATCTCTCTCTCCAACCTCACTTCATTCCACCCGCTCCATCTCGTGTACACTCCACTCCACTTCAGCCTCAGTATCTTCTTTCTGTTTCTCACACAGGCCAAGTCTCTTCCTGCCTCAGAGCTTTTGCACCTGATGTTCCTCAGCCTGGAACACTTTCCCCAAACCTTCACACAGCTGACTTCTTTTCATCATGTAATTCATAGTTCAAATAGCAATTCCCTAGAAATGTCTTCCACGGCCACAGAAACTAAAATGGCTTCACTCCCTGATTTACTCCCCATTTCATTATCCTGCTTTATTTTCTTTATAGCATTTATCACTATCTAAAATTAATCGGGTATTTGGTTACTTCTTTATTGTCCAGTTTCTCAAAATGTAGGCTCCAAGAGTACAAGGTTCTTTGTCATCATCTCCCCAGTGTACTTCTAGAACTTAGAATGGTAGCTACACACAGTAGGTGCATAATACATTTGCCTTATGGTGGTAGAAGAGGTGTTTAAAACACAAACTGCAAGCTCCAGTCCCAGTGATTCTGATTTAACAGGTCTGAAGTACAGCTCAGCAATCTGCATTTCTAGCAAGCATCCATCTTTTTCATCCTAAAATGAGCAGGACGCAAATCAAATTTTTGTATTATTATTTATTTATCTGAGAGAGAGAACACTAGGGAGAGTGCAAGTTGGGGGGGGGTGCGGGTGGTTGGGCGGAGGAGGGGAGAAGGAGAGGGAAAAGCAGACTGGCTGTTGAGCAGGGGCTGGGCTTGATCCCAGGACCCTAAGATCATGACCTGAGCCAAAGGCAAACGCTTAACCCACTAGTTAGTTACTCAGGAGCCCAGCAAATCACATTTTAAAATACTCTGGTCAATGGCCTCCATCACCAAATCATGCTTCTCCCTCTAACACACCTTGCTTAGGCCTACAGATCGCATCCCAGCTGCTTTCCTTAATGAAACCAGAGACACTAAGGTAAAAAGAACGTTCCTGACCCCTGAGTTTATAGTGCAAAAAAGTAACCCCACCTGTTTCCATTTCTGCTGCTCCATCAATGCCAGAAATGCTAAACTAGCTGGCCAGCCCTGCTGGAATCCTGTCCTCCCCAGAAACACCTGAGCAGGTTTGGACTCACTCCAAAAGGTATGCAGGTAAATTTCCATGTCAGCTCACTAATACACTTTCCAGAAGCAGCTGGGACCAATTCATACTTGCTCTACATGACCTCCAAATACCACTACCCCCCTCCATCAACATACACAGAAGACTTAATTCTGCAAAACAGGCCGGAATTCCCTTTAAAGCAACCTAGCAGCTGAGAGAAGAAATCTTCGAAAAAGCCACTCACTCGGGTGACCAAATAGGCACATACATGGCCTTCCTACAAGGCAACCCCTACCTCCAACCCAGAGAAATTCATAGGCTCTGGCGAGAAAGTCTTATTCTGTTTTTCCCATTTCTTCTCAGCTTTGTCTCTTCAGAAAACACTCAACACCCTTTTCCTGGCGCCCAAACTGTCATTAGGCTTGGCCTTAGGAGGTCTGGGAAAATGTCAAGGGCACCTACTTAGACTTAAGTTTCCTCTACTTCTCCCCGACCCTGTAAGTGCCCAGATCCCGCATTTGATTAAAGCGGTTCCCACGCCCCAGGTTAAAATCCAAACAGCATATTGGGACTGGTAATTTAGAAATCACCAACACTTTCGTATAAATTACCTTCCCCAGGCAGGTAAGACCAAGCTGCGAGGGGACTGCGTGTGTGCTCTCCCGGGCTGACCACAAGCAGTACCAACGTCCCAGGCCGTTCCTTGAAGGGGAATAAACCCTGCCGATCAGCCCGTAGTGGGCAGTTTTTCCGTTAAGAGCCACGAGCGCAGGGGCCCTTCACCCCTGCAATTCAGGGGGCAGCACTCCCCAGGGCGCCCCTAGGCGCACGTGCCGGCAGTACTCCTCGGGACCCCACGGGTTCGCGTCCGCGGGCAGCGCCTCGGCTCGTTTCGCTGAGAGAGCAACTCGAGTCCACACTCCTTCGCGCCTTCCAAACGCCGAAATCAGGGCCTTTCTGGAGACCAGGGGTTAGGCCCACCTTCCCGAAACACTCACATGCCCGTCCGCCCGCCACCCACCCCACTCGGGTTGGGGACCGCCCCTCGCTGGGGGTGCGCCCGGGGAGCCCCACCGACGGCCGGCGGCAAAGTTTACGAGGCTCCCAAAGAAGGAGCGCGGCGCTGAGCAGCACAACGCAGCGGCCAGACCAGCCGAGCCCGCGGCGGGGGCGCCGGGAAGGGACTCCCCTAAAAGCCGGGGGCGGGGGTGTTGAGTGGGAATAGCCCTCCCCGACCCCGGGGAGGCGCAGGCGCGGGCAAAGCGCCCCGGCGGGTCCGCGCCACCGAGGGCAGCTCGGGGCCGGGCGGGCGCCCCCCAGCTGCAAGCCGCCCCAGGGCTTCCCTGGCCCCACCCCCACAGTCGTCCGAGGGGCGCCCCCCAACCCGCCCAAGCTGTCGCCGCGGCCCCGCGGCCACGCCTC
>NC_048232.1:65251115-65265094 GCF_002007445.2 Ailuropoda melanoleuca
AGCGGGCGACGGCCTCCGCGGGGGGCGGGGCGGGGGCGCGCCGGCTGCGGGGTCCCCGGGCCCGCCCCCCGGCGTGCTGAGCTCCGGGCCTTCCCAGCCCGCGGGCTCCTCTTCCCGCGTCGCGGCGTCCCCTCCTTCCCGGGCCGCTTCGCTTCTCTCCTCCTGGAGTTCCCGCCCGACTAGGTTGGAGTGGAACGCTGGTGCCGACCCCGCGGGGAACCAAGTCCGAGGAGCCAGAGGGAATTGGTGGACTGAGGTGACAGTTCTCACCGCCTTAAAAGTACATCTCTTCTCCCGCTTGGATGCGAAGATGGCCCGCTAGTGTCCCATCCTGCTCTTTAAATTCTGTGATTGTCTTTAAGAAGTCCTGAGCTTTCATAAACATTTTTGGAGGAGGGATGGGATGAGGGTTAAGGGTGGCAAACAGCAGATCAACCCAGGGTTGGCGGCAAGACAAATTCATGGAACAGAGATGGTCTAGGTTTGTCCAGATAGAGGAGCTCAACAGGGAAAGGGGTCGACATCCCCATTACTGCAGAACCCACAGGTCTTCCTGGCAAAGCTCTGCCTGCAAAGCTCCCTCTTCACAAACGGCCTCCCCACCCCCACCCCAACTTCTCCAAACAACAGGGAAATCCCATCCCCAAATGCTAATGCCTCTGAGAAAAAGATGAGGGAGGCGGGTTGTATTCCTCCTAATCACGAAAACACTGCACGCTCCCGAGCCAGGGGAACGCAGGTCCAAACCCTCAAGAACAAGAGTAGGATGGAATGAGGTGAGAGTCTTCTGGGAAGAAACCTGGACTTTTCCCGATTTGGCTTCTGCTGAACAAAGTAAATCAAACAGCACAAAATTCAAGGCAGCCTGAATTCAATGTGGAGGAAAAAAAATCCCTTGTTTACCAAAGGATCCTTTGAAGAGCCTACAAAGACGCCTGCGTTTTCAAACCAGGCTGTGACAGGTAAGCAGGCAGACAGCAGTGGGAATGCAGAGGCTTGTGCTGGATAAACACTTATGACAACTGTTTCCGCTTTTATATTGCTTGGTTGCCAATTATTGTGGCAGATCACCACTTATCACCACTTTCCTGCTGTCAAAGGAATATGGTTATCATTTTCTAACATTGATAGAGTATCAGCAGCACTATAGAGACCAAATGTTAGACTAAGTACCTTTATGATCTAACGAATAAAAACATTTTCTCTGGATTTCTCTTTGGTGCCTACCAGCACAGATAAGAGGAGGGGTAGCTGATATATTAGGGGGGAAAAATAAACGAAGGAAATCAATGAAGCCTGCTAACCCCCTTTTCACTTTAACTTATGATCTGCATACAGTGGGCTTTTTTCTTCTCTTGATATGAATCTCTTCAGATTGGCCTTTGATGTTTTGCTTTTGGAGAAATAACAATTTTAGTAAGTGTACTTACTTATGTACCATGGGCTTTACCTATGGTATCACTTTCAGTCCACACAACCCTATGAAGTAAATACTATGATAATATGGTTTTTCAGAGATACTAAGGCTCAGAGAAGATAGGTAATTTGCCAAAAGTCACACAGCTTGTTAATGGCACAGCTAGGATTTGAACTCAGGTCCACCCACTTAATCCCCATGACTCTGCCTCATAGAAAAGGTACAACAGTGGAAAGATGTTAAAATAAAAACATGAACTCTGAATAAATCAGTTGCTTCCCTGTCTCCGGGATTTAACTTTCTCATCTGTAGAATGGGAACTTAGATTAAATGGATAGAAGGACCTATCCAGAAGTTAAGTTCTAGTTTTAGAGAATTACCATGTGAATATTCTGTACTTGGTATTGTGGGAAATCCTAACCTGCAGGTATAATGTTAGTCACTTCATTGGTTTGTATAATATCTCACCACAGCACTTGTCTCCCTGCCTATGCTGTTTTCTGCAACACTACGTCTTTCTCCTTCTAATTAATGTTCTTCCCTTTATGCATGCACTAATCCAATTAATGTTAATTTCTTATTTAACTCGACTAAGACCCCTGTGTGAGGGAGGCAGTATCTGTTAAGAAATTGTTAGGGTGATCTTCAAGCATTAGTTAGCCTGAATAATTTTTCAACTCCCTTCAGAAACCAAGACCATTATTCAACCGTACAAAATAAATGACAACGTATCAGATGCTAATGGAACACAGTCCTACTGCTCATCTAGGGAAATCCCCGCGTTTCCAACGCTATCGTTAACTAACTTGAAGAACCAATTTCAAAGTGAAACTAGACTGAGTCAGATTTTTCTTTTTTTCATATGTTTAAAGAATCTTCAAAGTGTTTTAATGATCAGAGTTACATCTCCTGTTGTTATTGTCACAGCTTGATTAGCCTCCCAAACTCTGACGTTGTTTCCTTGAAAACCACCTATTATTTGAGAATATAGTACATTTTTTTCCTTTTTTTCTTTTTTCTTAATTGTGTAACAACATCTCTACCAGTTACAAACAGTGATACTCAGCCCTTTTGATCTCTAGGCTGAATTCATAAGTCTCTGTCTTAAACGCAGCAGGAAGTACACTAGGTCAACCTAACTTATTTCATTAGTTATTAACATAAATGGGCATTGGATATAACAATTGAGTAAAAATGAACCAGTTTACTATTTCACATAAAGAGTAAAAAAGCAATGAAAAATTTGGGTGACTTTCTGTAGATAAGAAATGTTACCAATTAGGGCGCCTGGGTGGCTCAGTCAATAAAGCATCTGCCTTCAGCTCAGGTCATGATCCCAGGGTCCTGGGATCAAGTCCCACATCAGGCTCTGTGGGGAGTCTGCTTCTCCCTCTCCCTCTGTCCTGCTTGTGCTCTCTTGTGCTCTCTCTCTCTCAGCCTCTCTCTCTCTTTCAAATAAATAAATTAAATATTTTTAAAAAAAGAAATGTTACCAATTAGCATAACTTAACAGTCTGTCATCCTCCATTTAGAAATGGATTAGTAATGAATTACTGTTTTGCTTTGCCATGTTCTTAAGTTAGAACCCTTCAGAAGTCATCTATTAAATACTTACTACAGGGGACATAATTAATGGTTGAATCAATTCATATTTCCCTGAAACAGACTGAGAATGATTTCAAGGGAATGTAACGGTCACAACTACATATATTGAGCATGTTCTATGTCCCAAGCCCTGTGACAAGCCATTTCACATGTATCAGTCTGTTTCATCTTCATAGAACACTACCAGATAGTTGTTATGGCCACATGATAGATTAGGAAACCAAGATCTATTAAACACTTTTTCAAAGGTTACATGGCTACTAAGTGCTGCAGATCTAACCCAAATCCGTCGGACTCCAGAGCCTATGAGATTAACCAGTGACAGGTGCATGCTAATGGATCACCGTCTCTTCTCTCTCTGGAACGTCTTCAAAGCAGTGAGCCAGGAATTTTATATCCAGTAAAACTGACTTTCAAGTATGTATACTAGAATAGAATGGAATTAGGTGAAAAAGGATTCTTAAAAAAAAATAATGAGTCCTTAACTTTAAAAAATGTATAAGATTTGAATTAGAAGAGTAAAGAATATTCTTGGTAGGGGACAGCAGCATGACCAACAACACAGAGGTCATGACAGTAAAAAGACAAGATCTCCTAGGGAATCCTGGGGCACATGACTAGGGAGTCAAGCCTGGTGGCCCATTAATGAGGCGCTGGGGATATTCAATAGGGTATCATTATACACATTCCCTTCCAAACTTTTTAAAAGATTTTTGTATTTATTTTAGAAAAAGAACACAAGCTGCAGGGGCAGAGGGAGAGGGGGAGAGATTCTCAAGCAGAATTCTGTGCTGAGCATGGAGCCTGATGCAGGGCTCGATCCCATGACCCTCAGATCATACCTGAGGCAAAACCAAGAGTTGGACACTCAACCAACTGTGCCACCCAGGTGCCCCTCCCTTCCAATTCTTTATCACATTATTACAATCACTCAAAATATTTATTTTGCTATAGAAGGTCCGTGTGGTTGCTATGCCATTTCTTCTCTTGCTCTCGTCAAGTCCTATTGGACGTCCCTGAGCACTCCACTGATCCGTGTGTGTGTGGCCTGAAGCTGCAGGGGTAGAGTGGGAAGAGCTTACCTGGAGCTGTGTATCATCTTTGTCAGAGGAATTTGATTCTGCTCTTCCCTCTGAGGTTTTATGCCAGGGTTCACTCCCTATCAGAAAGACAAAATTCACCCACACTCTAGCCTCTAACACTGTTTCCATATTTCCGTATTCTTTTCTGCTCTTTGTCCAAATGCATGTCTGTTCACATGGCTATCTCTCCTGCTAGACTCTGAGTTCCTGTAAAGAAGGGATTGTCTTAATAATTCTTACACATCTAGGGCCTATCACAAAATAGGTGCTCAATATATGTTTAATAAATGATGTTAAAACCACATTGTAGTCTATATCCCATCAACAATTTTCTATATTTTCTGTATTTTTACAACAAATAGTTTTCTATATTATATTTTCTTAAAAATTCCCTTATGTTGACATGGCCCTAATGATTGCCTAATTGGCTGCTTAATATGCACATCACTGATATATTATTATTTAACCATGTTACATTTGAGTTGTTTCTGCTTTTTCAAAATGCCTTGTGAGTTAGCAGGTAGGGCATAACTTGATATAAAGAAAGATTTGGAAGAGGATAATGTGAACATGGTGGATCAAATGGTCCAGAGGTAGGGAGACCAGTTAGGAAGATGACCTCAGTCACACAAAATGAAGCTGATGAGGTGACCAGGGCCAGGACTAGGATGGTGGTTGTGGAAATGGGAAGAGAGAGACACTTTCTACCTCCACAGCTAAAGCTCAAAGATGTAACCATGGATTTACCCCCAATGGGGCTAAATGTATGACAGTTGGTGGAGACCGTCCTGTGATGAAGAGCATTATTTTAGCACCACGGACAGATCCTGGATTGTCAGGCAGGGCCTCTGGGTGGTAATGGGGCCATTACTGCTGTCAGAGCAACAGTAATAAAATAAATAAATAATAAATATAAAGAGAGAAAAGCACAAAAAAAGGGATATCTGAAGTACTTGGAGGACAAGGAAGGAAAGAGTATTCTGGGAAATCTTCTCAGAGAAGAGAACATTGGAACTAAGTTTAGAAGGTTGAATGGGGTTCAATAGGCCACCTGGAACCCTGTGTTGGGTAGGGTTCTGAGGCCAGATGCAGGCTCAGCAAAGAGCCTCCTGTGTGATCAATTAGCAAATGAGGTGGAGGCTGATGGGAGACCTAAGACTAGGAAGGTAGGTGGGCAAAACAATGAAGGACCTTGTATGTAAATTAAGAAGTTTAGACATTTCCCCTCAAAGCTATGAGAAACCACTGGAGAGATTTAAGCAAGATGTGACAGGGATAAAATCTGCATTTTAGAAAAATCATCCAGAGATTTTACAGTAAAGATCTCAGAGTAAAGCATGATCACAGATTCCCCTTTTCCTAATACTTAATGTAATGACCAAAGATGAGCTTGGAGAGAAGGCAACAAACTTGTCCTAGGTAAGGTGGAAAGGGGGCCAAGGAGACAGCATCCACACTATATATGTGACAGTGGAGCTACCCCTCTTAAACAAAAATGAGGGGAAAGAAATTAGACAGTGATCATATAAATGTGGTTCAGTGAAAAAAGCGAGGGATTGGCAGGAAGGAAGATGATGAGAGAACTATGAAGAAACCAGTCTGAAAACATAACCTCAAGATACGGGAGATCCCCAGGGAGTGCCTTGCACTATCAAGACCTTAATAAGAATATGAACCTGAGAAAATAAGACCTCAAAATTGAGCTGATAAAATGATAGCAGGAGAGTAAAAAGGTGATTTCAGAACTAAGGAAATAAATCAAGTACTGAAACAAAACCATTATATATCTAATACATAAATTAGATATGCCAAATAGCAGGAAAGACATGACTGAAAATTGAATTAATGGCATGGATAAAAGGCTTGAGATAATTATGGCAAATACAAAGGCAAAACACAGAGGGAATAAAGCAATTAGGGGGAAGATAATAAGAGAACCAAGAGATAATCAAGCATAAAGATAATTGGTATCCCTAATTGGTGTAGAGAATCCAATAAATGCAACAAAATATGCATTCAGAAACACAATACAGGAATGTTTTTCCTAAAATGAAGGACAAACTAAATCTGCAGAGGAAAATATCTACTGTATGCCAGGAAAAATCAACTTTGAACAAACATCAAGACATACTCTAGTTAATTTCCTAATTTTCAAAGGAAAATAATTATTTAAACTTGTGGGCAGAAAAAGCAAATCATCCATGTGAAGACACATATAAAAGTTCCAAACAACCTCAATGCCAGAAGACAAGGAAGCAATATCTACAGAGTTTGGAGAGAAAAAAGTATGACCTAGGAATATGATGCTTGGCCAAAGATAGATGTTTTAAGCATGAAAGAACTCAAGAGAGTAAAACAGCCACGAGTCCTTCTTGGAAAAAAATCTAACCAGTCAGGATCAGGAGACAAATTTAAAAACAAAAACAAAGACAAAAAAACAACCCGGGAACAAAAGAAACTAAAATAAGAGGTAAAAGTGCTTTGGATAGGCAGGAAAGCTATTTAAATACAGAACTAAGACTCAACAGCTGGTGAAATTCTAGCTGTGGAACAAAATGTAAATGTTCTGAATCCCGACAAAGTAAAAATAATAGATTTTTAAAATCAGGAGGTGGGAGAAGGACAGAAGGAGGAAGTAAGTTGCTAATGACCTCATCTTTTACCTGCAAGGAACCAACCGCAATCATCTAAAATTGAATCATAGTCAATTCTACACAAATACAAAAGAGTAAATAATAAATAAAAATTTTTTTAAATGAAATTGAAACATGAATCCAGAAAAATACAACTTCAGTGTCTTAATGATTCCCTATTTTTTTTTTTCTTAGACTCAGGAATATCTTGTAAAACACTTCCTCCATGGTGGAAAAAAAGTTAACCTGAAACTGAATTACTTATATAATCGTAAAATTCTTTCTTTCTCTCTCTCATTTTACTTTTACAGATAAGTAGAGACTCAGGACCCTGAGATCAAGAGTCACATGCTCTACCGACCAAGCCAGCCAGGAGTCCCGAGAGACTTCTTGAATTATGTTAACATTCATTATTTCTGGGTGGTGAGATTCTTCCAGTTTTACTGAGATTTGACATAACACTATATTGGTTTAAGGTGTACAACATGCTGATTTTATATATGTAATATATCACAATAAGCTAACATCCAGTACCTCACAACATTACAATGACAAGATTTCCTTCTTTTGGGCTGGTGAGATTTTGAGGAATGTGCTGCTTTTCTCTTTATATTTTCTTTTTTTTTTTTTTAAAGATTTTATTTATTCATCCGACAGAGATAGAGACAGCCAGCGAGAGAGGGAACACAAGCAGGGGAGTGGGAGAGGGAAGCAGGCTCATATCAGAGGAGCCTGATGTGGGGCTCGATCCCGTAACGCCAGGATCACGCCCTGAGCCGAAGGCAGACGCTTAACCGCTATGCCACCCAGGCGCCCCTCTCTTTATATTTTCTATATTGCTAAAATTTTTGTCAAGGAAGAGGTATTTTTATTTAAAAATAATTACTTTTTTCTATAAATGAATATGCTGCTCTATGTGATTTGACATGGAAAGACTCCCCGATATATTGCTGAGTAAAAAGATTGGTTTCAAAATTGCATCTGCAGTCTAATCTCATTGAGGTAAAACCTACAGTATCATACATGCTTATGTTTGTATTAAAAAGTCAAAAACCAAAAATGTTAGCAGTATTTATCTCTGAAGCTGGGGTAGAGAATTAAGGGAATGGTTCATTATTTCTCGGTATCATCTTTTAAACCTTTTTATTTGAAAATAAAACACAGATACACGAAAACCAAACGTGTGGTTTGTTAAGTTCTAAGGTGAACATCCTTGCAACACACCCAGGTTAATAAATACAACCCTGTCGGATAACCCAAAAACTGTTCTTGTTCCTTATCTGTTTCCCTCCCCACAAAAGTAAACATTGTCCTGACTTTTTAAGTACTTATTTCTTTGTAGTTTTATCACTCAAGTACATGTGCATTTCTGGATTTTATTCCATTTTTACACTTTGATATGTTAAGTCTCTCTCTTTTTTTTTTAAGATTTTTTAACTTTTTAAAGTAATCTCTATACCCAGTGTGGGGCTCGAGCTCACAACCCGCACACTCCACCAACTGAGCCAGCCAGGCGCCCCTGCTTAAGTCTCTTTTAATCTACAGGTTACCCCTCCATTCCTTTCTTTTCCTATATCTGTTGAAGAAACCCGCAGCATTTGTCTTGTCCAGTTTCCCACAGTCTGGATGCCTCCGCTTACGTAGTTATGGTGCATTCTAATTTGTTCCCTGGTCCTCTGTATTTCCTACAAAATGGCAGCTGGATCCAGATTCTCCTTGGCAAGGCCACAGGTGATGCTCCTTTTTTATCATGTCGTGTCTGGTTGTCTCTCTTTTGGTGATGTTAGCAGCTGTTGATTAATAACTCAATCCATTTTAAGGATTGCAAAATAAAGATTTATAATTTTACATTTCTTTTTCGTTCATTACTTGAAATGCTTTTATAAAGAGATAATTTCCCCCTGTTGATTACAGTTTATAGAGAAGAGGCAAGATTCTATGCTTAATTCTATTTCTTTCTTTGCCAGTTTTCAAGATAGTAAATTGGTTCTCTATCCTATTCCAATGAATTGGAACCTCATTGATTCCTTTGAAGATAATCAGTTATTTTAAAAAATATTCGTATGAATTCAAGCATTTAAGCATATTTGATGGTTTCTATTAATAGTAATTATTATTCTTTCTGAAAGTTCAAATTGTTCCATCTTTGACCAATGACAACTTCTTCAATTTGGCTTCTGAGGGTTTTTTTGGTTTTTTGTGCTATGTCCCTAGAAGTGTTCGATACTTTCCTTGCTATCAGATATGACAAAATGTTCTAGGCTAATCTTAGATATTTTCTCTCCCAGATAGGAATCAGGTACTTCTCTGGGAATGATCCATTTTTCCAATAAGTCTTAATTTCATTTAGTGTTAAATGGTATTTCAAGACAACAGTATTGATACTAGGGACGTTCCATGCGACTGTCTTGGTCACAGATTTTACGCTTCTTCAGGGAACAGAGTTAAGAGTATACACACACACGTCTGTGTGTGTGTGTGCATATATATATATATATTATGTGTATACACGTGCATATGTATATACATACACATACTATATATACTATATATATATACACATACTATAGACTACACTATCTGCATAGAGAGAAGAGAGTGTCTTGTATGATATAGATAGATGTAGACACAAATATGGATACAAATATAGATGTTGATATCATACAAATACCTCCAGTTAAAATTGTGTGTTTACTTAACTTCTTTTGTATTATATTCATATCTTCTTTCTTCCAAATGAGAATCTGGCTCTTAAGAATACAGGTGATGATAGAATATCCTTGCTCATTTACTTTATTCCACAACTATCTCAAAATGGCAATACTAATACTGCTCAATATTATTACTGAAAATATTTGGGGACATTTTTGCAGGTACTCTCTCTGTTCTGCCCCTCATTTTTAAATAGTTGTGCTTTATCTACATTATTTGATCATATAGGCACTAGAGACTATAGTCTCTTCCCCCCCTTTTTAAAATGTAAGCTCTACACCCAACATGGGGCTCAAACTCATGATCTCAATATCAAGAGTCACATCTCTAGTGACTGAGCCAGCCAAGCACCCCTATACTCTTTTCCTTTTAACACCTGTTTCATCTTAATCAAAAACAACTTCATTTTTAACTCTCACCACCAGTCTCTCTTACCTGAAGCTTGTTATCAAGTAGAATCCTTTGAAAAGGAACAAGATTCCCTGAGTTCTTAAATGTTGAGAATAGTTTGTCTATTGAAAACAGCTGTCAAGTAAAATATTTATATACTTAAAAGTCCGTTACTGTATATAAAATTCTTGGTTCACATTTTCCTTCCTTAGTTTAATACATTATTCTATTTTCTTCTAGAGTAAATCATTGCTCTCTAAAAGTCTGATTCTAATATAATTTTCTTTCCCTTGCTGTTTTACCTAGATGCTCAAAGGAATTTTTTTTCTTTAAAGGGCAATAATTTTACCAGAATATGTCTAAGTGTTGATAGTTTTGGTATTATATTCTCAAGCGTGCAGTATGTTCTTTTCACATGTAGTTTCAAATGTTTTTTTTTTAACTTTGGGAAATTTTTCTTGAATTATAATTTTAGTAGGTGTTCTATTATTTTCCTCTAATTTTTGTCTTCAGGAATTCCTATTGTCTGTATGTTGGATCTTCTTTTCTTATCTTTGATATTTGTCACTTTCTCTTAAAATCTTTTTATTCTTTCCTTAATTTCTTTTTTTTTAAGATTTTATTTTTTTAAGTAACCTCTACACCCACCATGAGGTTCAAACTCATAACCCTGAGATCAAGAGTCACATGCCCTACCCACTAAGCCAGCCAGGTGTCCCTCTTAATTTCCTTTCTTTTCTTTTTTTTTTTTAAGATTTATTTATCTGGTTGGGAGAGAAAGAGAGAGAAAGCACATACAAGCACAAGTGGGGGAACGGGCAGAGGGAGAGAGAGAAATAGACTCCCCACTGAGCAGGGAGCTCAACGCAGTGCTCAATCCCAGGACTCTGAGATCATGACCTGACCAAAGTCAGGCTCTTAACCAATGTTAGACACTTAACAGACCAAGCCACCCAAGCACCCCGCCTCTTAGTTTCTTTTTGACTTAAAAAATCCTTCTTTCACATTCTGTTTTTCTTAAGGGCGTATCTATAGTGTTCATTTGTATTTAGTTTTTAGTTTAGTATTATTTGACTCCTAATTCTTTCCTAAGTTCTATCACCTCATTTAAAATTTTTCCTCTAATTTATGTGAATCTTTCATATCTTCTATCACTTTCGTATCTTTTAGCTGGCTTTTACGTAAGAAATTATAGTCTTGTTCTGTTCTGTGAGCATGTCTTTCTGATGTGATTTCATTGTCTGAACAGCCGTTCTGTTCCACATATCTTTTTTCTTAAAATAACGTTGTGTGGAATTCTATCTTGATACTTTTTGCTGCTTATTTTTATGTAAAATTAGTTTTCCTGAAAATTTAGAATGAAGTGGGGCTCAAGGTAACTTTTTTTTTTTTTTTTACCTTTGTAGAACTCCCTCTTCTGATGCTTTTAATGAGGATCCAGAAAAGATGGCAGCTTGCTTTCTGACATTTCCTGGCCTTCTTACCTTCCTCCACTTACATCCGGGCATTACCCCTTGACCACTGTTTACTTCCACAATTTCTCCTCAAGGTAGAATCCTGTCCTGGAAAGGATCCCTGGCTAGTTAGTTTTGAAAGTGCACAGAGGCTAGACTATTCCAGCTCCTTCCCCTTTGACTGCAAATCTGCACACTCTCCTGCTCTTGGAGTTGGCAAACCTCTTCCAGTTACAGTTGCTGTTCTCAAACTGGCTTGCCATGCTTTCCAGTGAATGCCTGTGGACTGTTTTGAGGTTCTTCTCAAAGATGATTTCAGATCCATCAGATGCCCCACTGCTTCCCTCTGCTTTCTTTTGTATAGATGTTGATACTAACCCGGCCGATGTGTATTTGGGGGTTTGGGGGATCCCCAGTCACCTGCTTCTGTTGTAAATGTGTTTAGGGGGTTTTGTGTTAGCCATCTGGTTGCTCTGTGTTTATCTAGGGACTCAAATTTCAAAAACTGTGCTGCAGCTACCAACTTCCCAGCTCAATTTATTTTATTATATTTTTACAACAACCATGTTGATCTGGGGAGAAAACCAATGATATTTCTATTTGGGGGCAGAAAAAAGATGTCTGGCTGCATCATATTGGATGTAGTGGGAGAATTAAACAGGTGTGATCAGCTGGTATGCACTAATACAGCTATACCATTGTTAAACTATTTAAATACAGGGGCACCTGGCTGGTTCGGCCCATAGAACATGCGACTTTTTTTTTTTTTAAGATTTATTTATTTATTTGAGAGAGAGAGAGAGAGAAAGAGAAAGTGTGCACAAGGGAAGGAGCAGAGGAGGAAGGAGAGGGGGAGAAACAGACTCCCTACTGAGTGTGGAGCCTGAGGCGGGGCTCGATCTCATGACCCTCAGATCATGACCTGAGCCAAAATCAAGAGTTGGATGCTTAACCAGCTGAGCCACCAGGCACCCCAGAACATGTGACTTTTGATTTCGGATCATAAGTTTAAGACCCATGTTGGGTATAAAACATACTTTAAAATTAAATTAAAATAAAGATAAAATATTTAAATACTTCCATTTCAACTTACAGGTAGCCATTGCTCTAACCCCTGCTGCCACTCCCTTGAGTGTCCCTTCTCTCCAGCCCCCGAGTGACGCAAGAACTAAAGGGTTCATGTCTATTATGGGAAGGGTCCTTTGGGATCCTGTTCTAATCCAAAGGCTGATTGGTCAGTGCCCATGCTGAACCCAGGCTAGGTTACATCTGTTGAATATTGTCCCTGACTAGACTCCACTGATTTGGAGGCTGATGGTACATGGGATGTGAGAGAGAAGATGACAATAGTGTGTGCCTTCCAAAGGGGCCTCCGCTGAATAGTTTGGCCGATGTTTCTTCAGCACTTCCCATGTGCTAGGCACTCTGCTAAGCAAAAGGGGTACGAAGACAGCCAGGCTAAGTTCTTGCCACTGAGGAGCCCACAGCGGAGTGCTCTGTCTCCCGGGCCACTTAGCCACTGGGAGGATGCCAGTTTGCCATATTAGGTTAGAAAGCTCAGTCCCTGAGCAGAAATGCAAGGAGATAGAAAAATGGCGACCTAATGACAAAGCTCTTACTTAAGCCATCACCTGAACAAGCTCAAATCTCTCTACCTTTAGAACAGGGACTGCTGTAAAAGGCCTGGCAGCTAATTAAAACACGCGGTAAATAAGCCAGGCAAGGAACGCGCTGTCCTTGTACACAATGAATCAAGCAGTCTCCTTAGACACAAAAGGCTGTATCCTTATCTATAGGGTGAATCAATTATTTAACAATTTATGTTCTGTGTCCTCACTGGACTGGCAGTACTTTCTTTGAATATGGAGGGTAAAAGATCTGGAAGAAAAGCAGGCTGGAAACACAATGTTCGTCTAAATAATAACAACAGTGTTTCTTAAAGACTTTTTTACACTCAGGAATGCAGTGCAATTGAGGAGATGCTGAAATATTTGTTTGCCCAGTTACTGGGAACCACAAATCTCTTGGCGGGGGAAAAAATATCAGTAGGACTAGCACTCATTGTTAGAGGCCAGAAAGCACCAGAAAGGAAAAGAAATCCCTTAACACCCTCATTCCCCCAAAGTCAATAAATCCCAATTGATCACAATAGGTATCAGCACCTGCTAGGTGTCAAGTGTAGTCCCTACTATTATCAAATTCCACCTTACCCATCGAGGAAATCAGTATGCAGAAGTCTTTAGTGTAGAGCTCAGCTTTGCCTCTGTAGAAAAGTTAAAAAAAATCCATTAGTTCCCACAGCAGAGGTAATACTTAAACAGGAACCAAATTTATATTGTGAGTAGGACATTATTGTTTATACCTTCACATGGGACTTCTGAGAGAATGAACACAGTCATAGCGGCTTGATTATTTGTAGGACTTGATGCATTTGGGAACCCCCTACCTCGCAGCCGGTTTCTGAAACAGAAGAATCAGTCCCTATAAATTATCACAGAACAAAATGAGAATGTTACAATGGCAGCTGCTACCATTAACTTCTAGTAGTTATAGTGTTTTGCAACATGGGAAGGGGACACATCAAAAATCTTGGTGGGGGGGCGCCTGGGTGGCACAGCGGTTAAGCGTCTGCCTTCGGCTCAGGGCGTGATCCCAGCGTTATGGGATCGAGCCCCACGTCAGGCTC
>NC_048232.1:65265119-65293607 GCF_002007445.2 Ailuropoda melanoleuca
AAAAATCTTGGTGGGGAGGCGGGGGAAATAAAAGGGGCATTTTCAAATTACATATCCCTTCCTCACAAGAGATTTTTATATGGAAATGGTTTAAAGCACAGGCCTTGGAGTCAGACTGCCTATGTTCAAATTCTGGCTCTAATACTTATTGGTTGTGTGACTCTGGATAAATTATGTAGCCACTATATGATTCTATTTGTGCATCTGTAAAATGGGAATGATGACATTTGTGGTATCTATCCCTTCAACTCTTTTGAAGATTAAATGAGTTAACATATACAAAGCACTTAGAAAAGTGCCTCTCTCCAGGTCCCATTCTATTGCTGCCTCTTGTTGACCTAAGTCAACCATCCTAGGAAGTGCCCCAAGCCTCAGATCATGATAGAATCAAGAGGGGGAAGGAATCTTGGAGGCTCTCTGCTCTTATCCATTTTGGAATCCTCTCTCTGAAATCTTGGCCAAGTCATCTGGCTGGCCCCTACTTGAACATACCCTGATAACAGGGTTTCCTCCCTACAGAAAAACCTGTTCCATCTCTGGGCATTTGAAAGGTCTCCCTTGCTTCGAACAGGAGTCTGTTTCCCTGTTTCCTCAGGCTGTTGGTCTGTCTTGTGGAATCAGAGATAACAGGATTATTAATATCCCTTTCAATAATGAAGGACAGCCAATGGTATACAATTAAGCTCGTGGGCTCTAGAAGCAGACTGAGCCTCAGCTTCCCTGTTTACTGGTTGTGTGATCTTGGGTTACTTAATCTTTCCATGGTGCAGAGTCCTCATTTGCAAAATGGGCTTACTAATACTCCCAGTCTCATAGGGTTGGTGTGAGGATTGAATGAGATCATATATTTAACGAGCCCAGTAGACAAGACTCAATGAATGTCATCAAGAATGGATGCTGTTGATGTCCCTCTTGGGAATTTGCTTGTTCTGGCTAAACATTCCTATTTCCTTGGTTTGTTCCTGATACAATTCCCAGTACCCCTCAGCCCTCTCCACTGACTGCGCTCCAATAGCCTGTATTCCTCTTTAACTACATCCCCAGGATGGAGTCCAGGACTCTGGTGGGTTCTGGTCTACAAGAACCAGGATAGACCATCCTCTCCCTTGATTGACTATTTGGTCATCCACTGATTCATTCACACATGATTCTAAGCATCTGTATTTTTATAAATAGCTCCCAAGGGAGAATTGGCATTTTCAGTGCACACATCACACCCTTGACTTACATTGAACTCACAGTGGACTAGACCAGGGGTCAGCAAACTTCTGTGTAAAGAGCCAGATGGCAAATATTGTTGACTCTGTAGTCTATACAATCTCTGTTGCAACTACTCAATTCTGCTGTTGTAGCATTAAAACAGCCATAGACAATATGCAAACTTTATTTACAGAAACAGGCAACTAGGTGAATTTGGCTAATGAGCCATAGTTTGCCAACTTCTGAACTAAAACATATAATATAAGTAAGTCTTTTTCACCATATGATCCAGCAATTCCATTTTTGGTTATTCATCCAAAGAAAGTAAAATCTCTATCTTGAACAGATATCTGCATGCCCATGTTCATTGCAGCATTATTTAGAATACTCAAGACATAGAAACAACCTAAGTGTCCATTGATGGAGGAATGGTTAAAAAGAATGTGTTTTATTTGTATTTATAAAATGGGAAATTTTCAGCCATAAAAAAGAAAGACGTCTTGCTGTTTGTGACAACATGGATGGACCTTGAAAGCATTACACTAAGTAAAATAAGTCAGAGAAAGACAAATACTGTGTGATCTCATTTATATGTGGAATCAAAAACAAAACAAAACTTCAAAGGTATAGAAAATACACTGGTGGTTGCCAGCAGTAGGGGTTGGGAGTTGGCAAAATGGGTAAAGGAAGTCAAAAGGTACAAATTTCCAGTTATAAGATAAATAAGTCCTGGGGAGGTAATACGTAGTATGATGACTATAGTTAACAATACTGCACCGTATATTTGAAAATTGCTAAAAGGGTAGATCTTAAAAGTTCTCATCATAAGAAAACAATTTGTAACCGTATGGTCGTAGCTGTTACCTAAACTTACTGGTCATTTTGCTGTGTGTGTGTGCGCGCGTGTGTGTGGCTCATTATGTTGTACACCTAAAACCAATGCAATGTTATATGTCAATATCTCAATAAAAAATTTTTTAAAGATTTTATTTACTTATTAGAAAGAGAGCACAAGCAGGGGGAGAAGCAGGCAGAAGGAGAGGGAGAAGCAGGCTCACCAAGCGGGGAGCCCAATGCAGGGCTCAATCCCAGGACCCTGGGATCATGACCTGAGCCGAAGGCAGATGCTTAACAGATTGAGCCTCCCAGGCGTCCCTCAATAAAAAATTTTTAAATATTTTCCCCACCTCTCACACCCTGCCCAGCTTGTTTTTGTTCTTTTGTTTTGCTTTTTAACACAAAGGCAAGGCTTTCCATTTACCTCTGTTCAGCTTTATTTTATTGGACGTGACCCATCCTCTACCCTGCCAAGATCTGTCTGAGCACTGATTTTGCCACTGTCCAAAGGTAAACCCTATATCTCTTAACTTTGTGCCATCTGCCAGTAATAAACGAACCTTTTATATGTTCATCCAAAGAATTGATTAAAGTTTGGAAATGGAAAGAGCTGAGGACAGGGCCTTGAAGCATGCAGTAAGCAATCTCCTTCCCGGTTAATTCTGCTGTATTCTTCAGAATTCAGACCAATATCTGCTTTCAGGAAGCCATCCTGACAACTCCCCTTTCTTCCCAAGCCTTCCTGCCCAGGCTGAGGACAATACCTACATTAAGTCTGGGTTCTCCAGAGAAGCAGAACCAATAGGATAACTATCTATCATCTATCTATCTATCATCTATCTATCTATCTATCTATCTATTATCTATCTATCTATCATCTATCTATCTATCTATCTATATCTGTCTACCTGTCTAAAGAGATTTACTATTAGGAATTGGCTCATGTGGTTATGGAGGCTCAGAAGTCCAAGGTCTGCAGTGAACAAGCTTGAGATGCAGGAAAGTCAATGGTGTTGTTCCAGTCTGAGTCCAAAGGCCTGACAACCAGGTCAGCCAATGATGAAAGTTCCAGTTCAAGTCTAAGTCCGAAGACAGGAGGAGACTGATGTTCCAGCTCAAAGACAATCAGGCAAAGAGAGAATTCTTCTCAGTCTTTTCTTCTATTCAGGCTTCAACAGGTTGGATGAGGGCCACTCATACTGGGAGGGCCATCTGCTGTACTCAGTCTACAGATTCAAATGATAATCTTATCCAGATAGACCCTCACGGACAAACATATATATAAGTAACCATCATGATGCCCTTTGAATTTGGCCGGCTAATAGCCTACATATCCATACCTCTACCATGGCACACTCACTGCTCTGTAATCCTGTTTCCCCAACTAGACCCATGTTCCGTCCCAGGACATGGCACAGAGTCAGTGCTCAATGAATGCTGGCAGGATGGATGCATGGTTGGATGAATGGATGGATGCNAATGGTTCATTATTTCTCGGTATCATCTTTTAAACCTTTTTATTTGAAAATAAAACACAGATACACGAAAACCAAACGTGTGGTTTGTTAAGTTCTAAGGTGAACATCCTTGCAACACACCCAGGTTAATAAATACAACCCTGTCGGATAACCCAAAAACTGTTCTTGTTCCTTATCTGTTTCCCTCCCCACAAAAGTAAACATTGTCCTGACTTTTTAAGTACTTATTTCTTTGTAGTTTTATCACTCAAGTACATGTGCATTTCTGGATTTTATTCCATTTTTACACTTTGATATGTTAAGTCTCTCTCTTTTTTTTTTTAAGATTTTTTAACTTTTTAAAGTAATCTCTATACCCAGTGTGGGGCTCGAGCTCACAACCCGCACACTCCACCAACTGAGCCAGCCAGGCGCCCCTGCTTAAGTCTCTTTTAATCTACAGGTTACCCCTCCATTCCTTTCTTTTCCTATATCTGTTGAAGAAACCCGCAGCATTTGTCTTGTCCAGTTTCCCACAGTCTGGATGCCTCCGCTTACGTAGTTATGGTGCATTCTAATTTGTTCCCTGGTCCTCTGTATTTCCTACAAAATGGCAGCTGGATCCAGATTCTCCTTGGCAAGGCCACAGGTGATGCTCCTTTTTTATCATGTCGTGTCTGGTTGTCTCTCTTTTGGTGATGTTAGCAGCTGTTGATTAATAACTCAATCCATTTTAAGGATTGCAAAATAAAGATTTATAATTTTACATTTCTTTTTCGTTCATTACTTGAAATGCTTTTATAAAGAGATAATTTCCCCCTGTTGATTACAGTTTATAGAGAAGAGGCAAGATTCTATGCTTAATTCTATTTCTTTCTTTGCCAGTTTTCAAGATAGTAAATTGGTTCTCTATCCTATTCCAATGAATTGGAACCTCATTGATTCCTTTGAAGATAATCAGTTATTTTAAAAAATATTCGTATGAATTCAAGCATTTAAGCATATTTGATGGTTTCTATTAATAGTAATTATTATTCTTTCTGAAAGTTCAAATTGTTCCATCTTTGACCAATGACAACTTCTTCAATTTGGCTTCTGAGGGTTTTTTTGGTTTTTTGTGCTATGTCCCTAGAAGTGTTCGATACTTTCCTTGCTATCAGATATGACAAAATGTTCTAGGCTAATCTTAGATATTTTCTCTCCCAGATAGGAATCAGGTACTTCTCTGGGAATGATCCATTTTTCCAATAAGTCTTAATTTCATTTAGTGTTAAATGGTATTTCAAGACAACAGTATTGATACTAGGGACGTTCCATGCGACTGTCTTGGTCACAGATTTTAGGCTTCTTCAGGGAACAGAGTTAAGAGTATACACACACACGTCTGTGTGTGTGTGTGCATATATATATATATATTATGTGTATACACGTGCATATGTATATACATACACATACTATATATACTATATATATATACACATACTATAGACTACACTATCTGCATAGAGAGAAGAGAGTGTCTTGTATGATATAGATAGATGTAGACACAAATATGGATACAAATATAGATGTTGATATCATACAAATACCTCCAGTTAAAATTGTGTGTTTACTTAACTTCTTTTGTATTATATTCATATCTTCTTTCTTCCAAATGAGAATCTGGCTCTTAAGAATACAGGTGATGATAGAATATCCTTGCTCATTTACTTTATTCCACAACTATCTCAAAATGGCAATACTAATACTGCTCAATATTATTACTGAAAATATTTGGGGACATTTTTGCAGGTACTCTCTCTGTTCTGCCCCTCATTTTTAAATAGTTGTGCTTTATCTACATTATTTGATCATATAGGCACTAGAGACTATAGTCTCTTCCCCCCCTTTTTAAAATGTAAGCTCTACACCCAACATGGGGCTCAAACTCATGATCTCAATATCAAGAGTCACATCTCTAGTGACTGAGCCAGCCAAGCACCCCTATACTCTTTTCCTTTTAACACCTGTTTCATCTTAATCAAAAACAACTTCATTTTTAACTCTCACCACCAGTCTCTCTTACCTGAAGCTTGTTATCAAGTAGAATCCTTTGAAAAGGAACAAGATTCCCTGAGTTCTTAAATGTTGAGAATAGTTTGTCTATTGAAAACAGCTGTCAAGTAAAATATTTATATACTTAAAAGTCCGTTACTGTATATAAAATTCTTGGTTCACATTTTCCTTCCTTAGTTTAATACATTATTCTATTTTCTTCTAGAGTAAATCATTGCTCTCTAAAAGTCTGATTCTAATATAATTTTCTTTCCCTTGCTGTTTTACCTAGATGCTCAAAGGAATTTTTTTTCTTTAAAGGGCAATAATTTTACCAGAATATGTCTAAGTGTTGATAGTTTTGGTATTATATTCTCAAGCGTGCAGTATGTTCTTTTCACATGTAGTTTCAAATGTTTTTTTTTTTAACTTTGGGAAATTTTTCTTGAATTATAATTTTAGTAGGTGTTCTATTATTTTCCTCTAATTTTTGTCTTCAGGAATTCCTATTGTCTGTATGTTGGATCTTCTTTTCTTATCTTTGATATTTGTCACTTTCTCTTAAAATCTTTTTATTCTTTCCTTAATTTCTTTTTTTTTAAGATTTTATTTTTTTAAGTAACCTCTACACCCACCATGAGGTTCAAACTCATAACCCTGAGATCAAGAGTCACATGCCCTACCCACTAAGCCAGCCAGGTGTCCCTCTTAATTTCCTTTCTTTTCTTTTTTTTTTTTAAGATTTATTTATCTGGTTGGGAGAGAAAGAGAGAGAAAGCACATACAAGCACAAGTGGGGGAACGGGCAGAGGGAGAGAGAGAAATAGACTCCCCACTGAGCAGGGAGCTCAATGCAGTGCTCAATCCCAGGACTCTGAGATCATGACCTGACCAAAGTCAGGCTCTTAACCAATGTTAGACACTTAACAGACCAAGCCACCCAGGCACCCCGCCTCTTAGTTTCTTTTTGACTTAAAAAATCCTTCTTTCACATTCTGTTTTTCTTAAGGGCGTATCTATAGTGTTCATTTGTATTTAGTTTTTAGTTTAGTATTATTTGACTCCTAATTCTTTCCTAAGTTCTATCACCTCATTTAAAATTTTTCCTCTAATTTATGTGAATCTTTCATATCTTCTATCACTTTCGTATCTTTTAGCTGGCTTTTACGTAAGAAATTATAGTCTTGTTCTGTTCTGTGAGCATGTCTTTCTGATGTGATTTCATTGTCTGAACAGCCGTTCTGTTCCACATATCTTTTTTCTTAAAATAACGTTGTGTGGAATTCTATCTTGATACTTTTTGCTGCTTATTTTTATGTAAAATTAGTTTTCCTGAAAATTTAGAATGAAGTGGGGCTCAAGGTAACTTTTTTTTTTTTTTTTACCTTTGTAGAACTCCCTCTTCTGATGCTTTTAATGAGGATCCAGAAAAGATGGCAGCTTGCTTTCTGACATTTCCTGGCCTTCTTACCTTCCTCCACTTACATCCGGGCATTTCCCCCTTGACCACTGTTTACTTCCACAATTTCTCCTCAAGGTAGAATCCTGTCCTGGAAAGGATCCCTGGCTAGTTAGTTTTGAAAGTGCACAGAGGCTAGACTATTCCAGCTCCTTCCCCTTTGACTGCAAATCTGCACACTCTCCTGCTCTTGGAGTTGGCAAACCTCTTCCAGTTACAGTTGCTGTTCTCAAACTGGCTTGCCATGCTTTCCAGTGAATGACTGTGGACTGTTTTGAGGTTCTTCTCAAAGATGATTTCAGATCCATCAGATGCCCCACTGCTTCCCTCTGCTTTCTTTTGTATAGATGTTGATACTAACCCGGCCGATGTGTATTTGGGGGTTTGGGGGATCCCCAGTCACCTGCTTCTGTTGTAAATGTGTTTAGGGGGTTTTGTGTTAGCCATCTGGTTGCTCTGTGTTTATCTAGGGACTCAAATTTCAAAAACTGTGCTGCAGCTACCAACTTCCCAGCTCAATTTATTTTATTATATTTTTACAACAACCATGTTGATCTGGGGAGAAAACCAATGATATTTCTATTTGGGGGCAGAAAAAAGATGTCTGGCTGCATCATATTGGATGTAGTGGGAGAATTAAACAGGTGTGATCAGCTGGTATGCACTAATACAGCTATACCATTGTTAAACTATTTAAATACAGGGGCACCTGGCTGGTTCGGCCCATAGAACATGCGACTTTTTTTTTTTTTAAGATTTATTTATTTATTTGAGAGAGAGAGAGAGAGAAAGAGAAAGTGTGCACAAGGGAAGGAGCAGAGGAGGAAGGAGAGGGGGAGAAACAGACTCCCTACTGAGTGTGGAGCCTGAGGCGGGGCTCGATCTCATGACCCTCAGATCATGACCTGAGCCAAAATCAAGAGTTGGATGCTTAACCAGCTGAGCCACCAGGCACCCCAGAACATGTGACTTTTGATTTCGGATCATAAGTTTAAGACCCATGTTGGGTATAAAACATACTTTAAAATTAAATTAAAATAAAGATAAAATATTTAAATACTTCCATTTCAACTTACAGGTAGCCATTGCTCTAACCCCTGCTGCCACTCCCTTGAGTGTCCCTTCTCTCCAGCCCCCGAGTGACGCAAGAACTAAAGGGTTCATGTCTATTATGGGAAGGGTCCTTTGGGATCCTGTTCTAACCCAAAGGCTGATTGGTCAGTGCCCATGCTGAACCCAGGCTAGGTTACATCTGTTGAATATTGTCCCTGACTAGACTCCACTGATTTGGAGGCTGATGGTACATGGGATGTGAGAGAGAAGATGACAATAGTGTGTGCCTTCCAAAGGGGCCTCCGCTGAATAGTTTGGCCGATGTTTCTTCAGCACTTCCCATGTGCTAGGCACTCTGCTAAGCAAAAGGGGTACGAAGACAGCCAGGCTAAGTTCTTGCCACTGAGGAGCCCACAGCGGAGTGCTCTGTCTCCCGGGCCACTTAGCCACTGGGAGGATGCCAGTTTGCCATATTAGGTTAGAAAGCTCAGTCCCTGAGCAGAAATGCAAGGAGATAGAAAAATGGCGACCTAATGACAAAGCTCTTACTTAAGCCATCACCTGAACAAGCTCAAATCTCTCTACCTTTAGAACAGGGACTGCTGTAAAAGGCCTGGCAGCTAATTAAAACACGCGGTAAATAAGCCAGGCAAGGAACGCGCTGTCCTTGTACACAATGAATCAAGCAGTCTCCTTAGACACAAAAGGCTGTATCCTTATCTATAGGGTGAATCAATTATTTAACAATTTATGTTCTGTGTCCTCACTGGACTGGCAGTACTTTCTTTGAATATGGAGGGAAAAAGATCTGGAAGAAAAGCAGGCTGGAAACACAATGTTCGTCTAAATAATAACAACAGTGTTTCTTAAAGACTTTTTTACACTCAGGAATGCAGTGCAATTGAGGAGATGCTGACATATTTGTTTGCCCAGTTACTGGGAACCACAAATCTCTTGGAGGGGGAAAAAATATCAGTAGGACTAGCACTCATTGTTAGAGGCCAGAAAGCACCAGAAAGGAAAAGAAATCCCTTAACACCCTCATTCCCCCAAAGTCAATAAATCCCAATTGATCACAATAGGTATCAGCACCTGCTAGGTGTCAAGTGTAGTCCCTACTATTATCAAATTCCACCTTACCCATCGAGGAAATCAGTATGCAGAAGTCTTTAGTGTAGAGCTCAGCTTTGCCTCTGTAGAAAAGTTAAAAAAAATCCATTAGTTCCCACAGCAGAGGTAATACTTAAACAGGAACCAAATTTATATTGTGAGGAGGACATTATTGTTTATACCTTCACATGGGACTTCTGAGAGAATGAACACAGTCATAGCGGCTTGATTATTTGTAGGACTTGATGCATTTGGGAACCCCCTACCTCGCAGCCGGTTTCTGAAACAGAAGAATCAGTCCCTATAAATTATCACAGAACAAAATGAGAATGTTACAATGGCAGCTGCTACCATTAACTTCTAGTAGTTATAGTGTTTTGCAACATGGGAAGGGGACACATCAAAAATCTTGGTGGGGAGGCGGGGGAAATAAAAGGGGCATTTTCAAATTACATATCCCTTCCTCACAAGAGATTTTTATATGGAAATGGTTTAAAGCACAGGCCTTGGAGTCAGACTGCCTATGTTCAAATTCTGGCTCTAATACTTATTGGTTGTGTGACTCTGGATAAATTATGTAGCCACTATATGATTCTATTTGTGCATCTGTAAAATGGGAATGATGACATTTGTGGTATCTATCCCTTCAACTCTTTTGAAGATTAAATGAGTTAACATATACAAAGCACTTAGAAAAGTGCCTCTCTCCAGGTCCCATTCTATTGCTGCCTCTTGTTGACCTAAGTCAACCATCCTAGGAAGTGCCCCAAGCCTCAGATCATGATAGAATCAAGAGGGGGAAGGAATCTTGGAGGCTCTCTGCTCTTATCCATTTTGGAATCCTCTCTCTGAAATCTTGGCCAAGTCATCTGGCTGGCCCCTACTTGAACATACCCTGATAACAGGGTTTCCTCCCTACAGAAAAACCTGTTCCATCTCTGGGCATTTGAAAGGTCTCCCTTGCTTCGAACAGGAGTCTGTTTCCCTGTTTCCTCAGGCTGTTGGTCTGTCTTGTGGAATCAGAGATAACAGGATTATTAATATCCCTTTCAATAACGAAGGACAGCCAATGGTATACAATTAAGCTCGTGGGCTCTAGAAGCAGACTGAGCCTCAGCTTCCCTGTTTACTGGTTGTGTGATCTTGGGTTACTTAATCTTTCCATGGTGCAGAGTCCTCATTTGCAAAATGGGCTTACTAATACTCCCAGTCTCATAGGGTTGGTGTGAGGATTGAATGAGATCATATATTTAACGAGCCCAGTAGACAAGACTCAATGAATGTCATCAAGAATGGATGCTGTTGATGTCCCTCTTGGGAATTTGCTTGTTCTGGCTAAACATTCCTATTTCCTTGGTTTGTTCCTGATACAATTCCCAGTACCCCTCAGCCCTCTCCACTGACTGCGCTCCAATAGCCTGTATTCCTCTTTAACTACATCCCCAGGATGGAGTCCAGGACTCTGGTGGGTTCTGGTCTACAAGAACCAGGATAGACCATCCTCTCCCTTGATTGACTATTTGGTCATCCACTGATTCATTCACACATGATTCTAAGCATCTGTATTTTTATAAATAGCTCCCAAGGGAGAATTGGCATTTTCAGTGCACACATCACACCCTTGACTTACATTGAACTCACAGTGGACTAGACCAGGGGTCAGCAAACTTCTGTGTAAAGAGCCAGATGGCAAATATTGTTGACTCTGTAGTCTATACAATCTCTGTTGCAACTACTCAATTCTGCTGTTGTAGCATTAAAACAGCCATAGACAATATGCAAACTTTATTTACAGAAACAGGCAACTAGGTGAATTTGGCTAATGAGCCATAGTTTGCCAACTTCTGAACTAAAACATATAATATAAGTAAGTCTTTTTCACCATATGATCCAGCAATTCCATTTTTGGTTATTCATCCAAAGAAAGTAAAATCTCTATCTTGAACAGATATCTGCATGCCCATGTTCATTGCAGCATTATTTAGAATACTCAAGACATAGAAACAACCTAAGTGTCCATTGATGGAGGAATGGTTAAAAAGAATGTGTTTTATTTGTATTTATAAAATGGGAAATTTTCAGCCATAAAAAAGAAAGACGTCTTGCTGTTTGTGACAACATGGATGGACCTTGAAAGCATTACACTAAGTAAAATAAGTCAGAGAAAGACAAATACTGTGTGATCTCATTTATATGTGGAATCAAAAACAAAACAAAACTTCAAAGGTATAGAAAATACACTGGTGGTTGCCAGCAGTAGGGGTTGGGAGTTGGCAAAATGGGTAAAGGAAGTCAAAAGGTACAAATTTCCAGTTATAAGATAAATAAGTCCTGGGGAGGTAATACGTAGTATGATGACTATAGTTAACAATACTGCACCGTATATTTGAAAATTGCTAAAAGGGTAGATCTTAAAAGTTCTCATCATAAGAAAACAATTTGTAACCGTATGGTCGTAGCTGTTACCTAAACTTACTGGTCATTTTGCTGTGTGTGTGTGCGCGCGTGTGTGTGGCTCATTATGTTGTACACCTAAAACCAATGCAATGTTATATGTCAATATCTCAATAAAAAATTTTTTAAAGATTTTATTTACTTATTAGAAAGAGAGCACAAGCAGGGGGAGAAGCAGGCAGAAGGAGAGGGAGAAGCAGGCTCACCAAGCGGGGAGCCCAATGCAGGGCTCAATCCCAGGACCCTGGGATCATGACCTGAGCCGAAGGCAGATGCTTAACAGATTGAGCCTCCCAGGCGTCCCTCAATAAAAAATTTTTAAATATTTTCCCCACCTCTCACACCCTGCCCAGCTTGTTTTTGTTCTTTTGTTTTGCTTTTTAACACAAAGGCAAGGCTTTCCATTTACCTCTGTTCAGCTTTATTTTATTGGACGTGACCCATCCTCTACCCTGCCAAGATCTGTCTGAGCACTGATTTTGCCACTGTCCAAAGGTAAACCCTATATCTCTTAACTTTGTGCCATCTGCCAGTAATAAACGAACCTTTTATATGTTCATCCCAAAGAATTGATTAAAGTTTGGAAATGGAAAGAGCTGAGGACAGGGCCTTGAAGCATGCAGTAAGCAATCTCCTTCCCGGTTAATTCTGCTGTATTCTTCAGAATTCAGACCAATATCTGCTTTCAGGAAGCCATCCTGACAACTCCCCTTTCTTCCCAAGCCTTCCTGCCCAGGCTGAGGACAATACCTACATTAAGTCTGGGTTCTCCAGAGAAGCAGAACCAATAGGATAACTATCTATCATCTATCTATCTATCATCTATCTATCTATCTATCTATCTATTATCTATCTATCTATCATCTATCTATCTATCTATCTATATCTGTCTACCTGTCTAAAGAGATTTACTATTAGGAATTGGCTCATGTGGTTATGGAGGCTCAGAAGTCCAAGGTCTGCAGTGAACAAGCTTGAGATGCAGGAAAGTCAATGGTGTTGTTCCAGTCTGAGTCCAAAGGCCTGACAACCAGGTCAGCCAATGATGAAAGTTCCAGTTCAAGTCTAAGTCCGAAGACAGGAGGAGACTGATGTTCCAGCTCAAAGACAATCAGGCAAAGAGAGAATTCTTCTCAGTCTTTTCTTCTATTCAGGCTTCAACAGGTTGGATGAGGGCCACTCATACTGGGAGGGCCATCGCCTGTACTCAGTCTACAGATTCAAATGATAATCTTATCCAGATAGACCCTCACGGACAAACATATATACAAGTAACCATCATGATGCCCTTTGAATTTGGCCGGCTAATAGCCTACATATCCATACCTCTACCATGGCACACTCACTGCTCTGTAATCCTGTTTCCCCAACTAGACCCATGTTCCGTCCCAGGACATGGCACAGAGTCAGTGCTCAATGAATGCTGGCAGGATGGATGCATGGTTGGATGAATGGATGGATGGATGGATGGATGGATGGATGGATGGATCAATGTGTGGCTTTGAGAAGGTATCCTCCTTAGTTTCTTCCTTTCATCAAAAATCACTTCCCTCTTACTGTCTTCTTTGAAAACAAGTTAGGTTATTAGAATTTGATAAATAAACAGAGATAAAAGGTATAAGTGAGAAAGACAGCTCAATATACCATTTCTTCCAGGACTTCCTGGGAGGTGATATTTTAAGAAGTGGGTCTATGTCCTTATTGCAAAAGTCTGAGTAATATGGCAATTTCAGGCAGAATGGGAAAGAGATTTTGGACAAAAAAAGTGAATATCTGTCATCCTCCCCAAATCATGCCATGTTGTCTTCCTTATGATGCCTTTGTATATGTATAAGAAAAGCCTGAACACAGGTTCTTTGAAGAATACACATTAATTTTTATAGATTACAAATAATATTAATAAATATCATCTGTGGCCCACAGAGTTCTTTTAGACTTGGATCCTGAGAGTCTCTGGCAAAGCAACTCACGTCCTCACCTTTGAAACCATTATCATTTTGTTCAATTACCAGAAAAATCCCTGTCTCGAAATCTAGTCTCATTCTGAAAATAAACAACAATAAAGATAGAGCTGCTATGATGTTGTCACTGATAGTAAATTATTGAAAATTATGGACTATCTCATTCACATTGATTAGAGGGTAAAGCAATCCTTTACCCTGAAATACTCAGAGTGACCTGATTTGTCCTTGGTTAGAAATCTGATAAGGAGTTTCCTCTGTCACTAACAGTTGAAAACTGAGAAAATCCTAAAACAAATCCTAAACCCTGGGCTTTGTTTCCCTAACGTAGTTCACTCAGCTCCTTTAAATCAGAGCAAGGTTACAAACTGGTGGCTCCGGGGTCATATCCAGCTAGCAGACACGTACAATGTGGTCTTCTTTCCTCTCTCCCTTTCCTTTCCTTTTTTTGTTATAAAATTTGACTTTCTTTTAGCAGATCACGCACTCCCCCCATTTCATTATGGTTTCCTCCATTCCCATTGCTCCACACCAGTTACCTTTATACATCTAAATGAACTTCCTAGCTCCTGCAGACATTTGAGGTTTAGACCCCTGCACTGGGGACATTGAACAATTTACAAAAGAGAGAGATAATTATAATAGTTATTACTTTAGAGCATTGCTCTGGACAGGCACTGTGCTATATGCACTTTCCATATAGCATACCACTGTAGGAGCTGAGAAAGATTAACCAGCCCAGAGCCACAGAGCTGACCAAGAATCTGGTCCCCAGGCAGCCCTTTCCAGAGCAAGTCAGCATGGCACTCCCTGAAAATGGATGCTATTCAGAAGCAGTCATAGCCAGTCTTGTTTATTCTTAAAATTTTAAGGAAATGTTTGCAGAGGCTTTAACCCAGCAGCATAGGGAAGTCCTCCACTTTGGCATAGTGACTTGTAGACCTTAAAAGTAAAACGGCCAGTTATTTCACCAGCAAAATGGGTTTATCCAGGGATAGCAGAGGAATTGCAACTCAGGAGAGGCAAGCTAGAGCAAAAGCCATAGACAAGTGCAACAAGAAAAGGAGAGGGGCATCAGTTTACAGAGAAAAAGGTGGAAGGTAGGAGGGGTTATTTTGAGTGGAAGTCCATTGCAGGCAGGCAAGCGTTCAGGGTGGAAATGGTTTCTCACTGACCGAGTTGCTGGACAAGGAAGGGACCCTCCCTTCCTGCTGCTGGAGTAGGAAAGCGGTATCAGCTTGCAAGGTGAGTCGTCTTCTGTCGAGCTCTGTATGGACAATGCTTCTCGTCAGGGTCTGGAATTGGTGTCCAAGTGGTAGTGCATGAGGGCTCCACCTTCTGGCCTCCTGATTCCATTTTAGATGAGGTTTCCATTTATTAATTTTCGCATTATTTTGAATTAAAATTATTTGAGAGCGCGAGAACATTCTGATCCTCCTTTGTCCCCCAGAAAGCAGGAGATAAATCTCCCATGTGAAAGGGGCGTCAGGAGGGTAGAAGGGATCCTTTTCACCAATAGGGAATTTAGGGCTGAGAAGGCTATATAAACGAAACTTGTTCTTTCTTCACCAATTTGCTATCCCAAGCCCAAACCCCTTTGTCTTGCTAACTCTTTATAAATGTACCGCTCTGTCTAAAACGTATAAAAACCGCCTGCTTGGGTCACTTCTTTGAGTCTTATAATTTTATGGGGCTCCTTTAATGTATACAATTAAATTTGTTTTTCTCCTGTTAATCCATCTTATGTCAATTTAATTATTTGGCCCGCCAAAGAACCTAGAAAAGAAGAAGGAAAAAATTTTCTGCACCTACAAAACTGTGACTGGATCTGAAATCCAAAACCCAGAAAAAAAGAAGAAACAGACAAGCCCCTGAACAAAACTGTAAAAGCTGCCCTAGATTTCAGGACGAAAACCCTAAAACATATGAAAATGAGGGTGTTTTTGAGGCTATTTTTAAAGTAACTGATCATGTGTGCATTTGTATATATGATGTATTTTATTCTGTAAAAACATGCTTTTGTGACACCATATCCCAAGTGTTGAACTTTCTTTCTCAGAGGACAGTGCAGACAGAACAGCAGAGCTGACGATTCACAGCAGCATCTTCAGAACCAGGGCCAGACAGGGGACGGAGCAGCAGGACCGCCTCGTAAAAATCCAGGCTGATCAACCCTCAGTGGCAACAGGGACTCTGCCACCGTCTGGTGTGTTCCCAACAGGGATCAAAGGAAGCTCAGATAGTGACGGTCCTTCATACCCCTGGTCTTGTTATGCTTTTAGGAAGGCCACCTTTCTGGGGTGCCTGGGTGGCCCAGCTGGTTAAGCGTCTGCCTTTGGCTCAGGTCATGATCCAGGGTCCTGGGATCGAGCCCTGCATCAGGCTCCATCAAATAAATAAATAAATAAAGTCTGAAAAAAAAAAAAGGCCACCTTTCCTCAATTAGTGGGTTTCTCAGGGCCATGAAGAAATACTGAAGCATAGGGGCGCCTGGGTGGTTTTTTTTTTTTTTTTTTTTTTTTTTTTTTTTTTTTTTTTTTTTTTTTTTTTTCTATCAAATAAATAAATGAAATCTTTAAAAAAAAAAAAAAAAGAAAAATACATAAGAAGAAATTACTGATAACACAGGCTAGAAAAACAATGAGTTGTAAGATAGAATATACAGAAGCCAAACTAAGAAAGTCTAATNTACCGAAGCATGGTTCCTGCCCCTCTCAGGGCTTAGAATCTAGAAGCGATGTAACTTCTCTCCTTTTGAATCCCACTTACCTAGAATTTCAAATATTTCTNTACCGAAGCATGGTTCCTGCCCCTCTCAGGGCTTAGAATCTAGAAGCGATGTAACTTCTCTCCTTTTGAATCCCACTTACCTAGAATTTCAAATATTTCTGACTATCATTTCCAAGCGAGAAATGTGTTTCAGAACACTGAGATTTGTGTAGAACAGAGGGAAACTGTATATTCTAAAAGTATCTAGATCCCAGGATGCTATGGACTGAAATGTGTCCCCTCAAAATGCATATGTTGAAGCCCGAGCCCCCCATGGGACTGTATGAGGCTTTTAACGGGGATTAAATGAGGGCTGACGGGTAGAATCCTAACTCAGTAGAACTGGTGTGCTTACAAGAAGGAGACACGCCAGAGCTCTCGGCGTGCACTGAGGAAAGGCCACGGGGGCACACAGCAAGAAGGCGGCCAGCCGTGGGCAAGCCAGGAAGAGAGCTCTCGCCAGAACTCAACCACACTGCACCCTGAGCTTGGACCTCCAGCCTCCAGACTGCAGGAGAGACACTTCTGTTGTCTCTAAGCTCCCTAGTCGGTAGTGTTTTGTTACGGCAGCCCTAGCGAACGAATCCATGTGGTCGTTCGTCATGTTTGGAGAAATCAGGGGCACAGAAGGATCGATGTGAAGGTGGCGTCCCTCCAGTTCTCCCTGTCCACTCCAGGGCCTCGTGTGCAACTGGTATTTTGTCTGCTCTGCCTCCCTGACTTCCTTTGGGGGATCTCCTTCAGCCCCAGTCTATATAGCTCATGTAGAATTGTCAGTCACAGTTTGCTGCCCTGCACTGACTGTGGGCTCCCTCATCATCACAACCAAGCACCCCGACAATGGTGATGGTGCCTGGCAGACTGGCGGGCACGCTACACCCACAGGACTTATCAGAGCCCTTCTCTACAGTTCTATTCGGTGCATACCATGCATATTTAATATTCACTGCAAGAACTTGCTTTTTCTGCTAGTCTCGCTGAGCTAGGATCATAAAAGCCCAGCTGAGTGTAGGAAGCCTGACTGTAATAACAGAGAATGAGGCTGACACACAGAGGAGAGCGAAGAAGAGAGTGTTCTTTCAATGCCTCATTCCAGCCACCAGTCAGCCTATGCCAGCCTGCAGTTGGATGAGACTGTAGATTTCTTCTCATTAAGCTTAAGCCAGCTTGAGTTCGATTTCTGTCACGTGCGCCCAAGAATCTGGACTTACACAGAGCCTCACAAGTCTCTTTGTGTCCTTTGTTGACCACATTTGGCCGGAACCCAGGCCTGGAGCTGTTTTCATCCTCCAAAATGGACTCTGCTGATCCTTTTCCCTTCAGACAACAAGAAGGGCAGGGCTTCTCATCCCCAAACTTCCCATGACCCAGACATATGCTTGCCCCTCTCGCTCCTCCAGATTTTCCCAGCTAAACCCCTCAGTTTTCTTATCTTTAAAATGGGAAGAGTTGCTGTGAAATAGTTTCATAAAGTACTTCCCACTCTGTTTGGCAGTAATAGGTTCTTGCCGGTGTTAGCTCCTGTCATGGAAAATTCTCAGCATGGTGCCTGAGGCCCTCCCCTAGGCTTCCATGTAAATATCTTTTCCTTTTTCTTATGAAAAGCATAAGCAATGAATAGATTGAGATCAATATCTATTGTTTTTGCAGTAAGATCTTAGTCCCCTCCAGAGAAAGGCTGTCTATCTGCAACAAGGGAGGAGACCATACGTTCATGAATCCTCTGCTTAAAATCACACTCTCCTGAGAAATCGTTCTTGCCTACCTTTCTTGTTTCAATTCAAGAAAGAGAAGAAACTGTTTCTTCAGTCTCCAGTAAGGAGTGTTGAGAGGAAGTGTCACCATGGGTGCTCAATTTCTGCTCCGAGAAAACAAAGAGGGTTAGCAACGCTTCCTTCCCTGGCACAGTCACTTGGATGGGCTTGCAGCCTCGGCTGGGCCCTGAGCAACTTTTCTGCGGCCCACCATCCCCGCCAAATGGGAGACATGACCCCTGGAGTGAGGATGGCTTGCAAAACTGCACAAGTCCACATTCAGGCCGAAGGTGGGAGCAATGGGCTCTTACGTGGATGGTGCATCTGATATGACAAGGGATAAGGGAGACACTGGTCTTGGCCTCCTGGAATCCTGCAATTTGCATTATTTGGGATCAAAAAGATTGCAGGACAAACTGCCACACAGAGGAGAAGCTTCTGTCATCAGCTTTGTCTTGCTAAACAACCAACCAGAGCAGGGCACAGCTCACAACGGCCTGGCACGCCATGAAACCATCCCACTCATGGGCCAGCCTCAGCTGTCCCATGTGGTCCGGTCTGAGAGGACCACTGGGTGAAAAGCCTTCTTCAGCACCTTCCCTGCCACGGACAGAGATCTGAGTCACACCGCCACTCAGGCAAAACCTCCCGTACCCCTGACAGTAGCATCAGCCCATCTCAGCCTGGAGTTGAGACTTTCGCTTCCCCTCCCTTCCGGCCCCACCAGCTATGGGAAACCAGCGCTGTACTCACCAGACAGTGTGTAAGTATTTATCTCACTCCGTCCCTACCCTATGAAGCGGGTACCTGTTCCCATGACGGAGCAGAAGAAACTGAGCCTCAGAGGCATTAAATAACTGGTTTGTAAGTGGAAGAGTTTGCGGGTCTGTGTGACTACAACACCCACGTTCTTCCCCTGCAAGAGAAAGTTCCCACTTATGTATGTACGGATTGTTTATTATTTTTTTAATTTTTTTTTTTTGAGTAGGTTCCAAGCCTAACGTGGGGCTTGAACTCATGACCCTGAGATCCAGAGTCACACGCTCTACCCACTGACCCATCCAGGCGCCCTGAAAATTTCCGCATATTTAAGACTCGTGTTCCTACGGCCCGAGAAGAGGGGACTAGGCCAGCACACTCTGACTCACTGTGTGGACTTCATCTCTCTCGCTCTTAAATAGAAAGCTGGCCTAGCAGCACCCCTCACAATCTCTACTCTCCCAGGACAGGAGACGCTGTCTGTCCCCCACGCTTCGAGAGCACCTGGCACATCATTCCTCGGTCATTGTAAGCTGCCCCCATTTTCATCTGTGCAACCACCGGACCCTCAGACTTCTCTGTGCTCAGCGTGGCCCGTAGCCTCTCTCCCCAGCCCTCATTTGGCCTGGCCAGAACCCAAAGCGAAAGGTCCAGCTCAAGTGGTGGAGGCCTCCTCTGGTTTCCTCACCTGAAGACCACCTGGTAACCTGCCATCGCCCACTCTGCCCGCTGCTCCGTACAAATGATGCTCAGATGCACGTTTCAGCTCCATGCTTCTTCAGAACCCGGGGTTGGTGAGGTTTGGAAGAGTTTTCAAAGAGCCATGCCTTGAGCTTCCATCCTGCAGTGGAAAATCAGCCTGGAAGGACAGAGAGCCAGGGAGAGGCTGGTTGTCTGGTGACGACTGCATCGATTTCAGCAATGTCAGGGACTGGTATCAGGATGGGCATAAAGACTTGAGTGTTCGCTTCTGACTGGCTTAAGGCCCTGCTCACACCACATCCAGTCTCGTTAATCACTAACTGGAGACAGCCGTCTACGAGGAATTTTGTACGGTGCTTTAATGTCATTTTATTTTCCCCAAATGTCAGCAGACAGCCAAGGAAATTTGCTGCCGGAGTCCTTGGAGGTTGTTTGGAGCTGAAATCACCACCATGGTCAGCTGAGCAGTAAATGAAAAATAGCGTGAGATGTCGAATTAATATTTTAGGGAAGAGACGGTGTAAACCTGCACCGGGTCCGTCGGCATGATCTCCAGGTTTACCACAAAGTCACACAGTGATGACCGGAAGGCCAGAGCCAGTTGTGGCCATCGGTTGGAGAGCTGAAACTGGAGAGGTGGGGAGAATGAATAATGGTGAAGGGGTCTCTGTTCATCAACTGGGCAGACTAGCGGGACGAGAGAAGGCAGGAGTGATGACATTTTTAAATGGATTCATTCTGAGAGGACCACTGTGTGAAAAAGCAGCACTTATTAGGAACCACAGCCAAAGCCTTAAGAAAAAATAAGATATTGTGGAAAAATGATGAGAGATAAGGCAACTCGACAAAAGCAGGTTACAAAACCGAATGTACGATATTGTCCAATTTTTGAGAACTGTATGAGAGCAAAAGAGAGCACAAGTATGAGTGAGCGGCAGGATTCTTATGCCTGATTTTGCATAGAATGTTCTGGATTTTTTTTTTTTACAACAGATCCCTTGCCTCTGCCCGTAGATGTTCTGATTTATTAGATTTGGTTTGGGGCCCAGGTATCTGTATTTTTAAATCTTCCCAGATGGTTCTGATACACTGTCAGCATTGAGACCACTAATATATACAGAGGGGGAAAAAAAGATCAGAGATAGCCTTATGAAGTATTTCTGATTTAATTCTTTTCCTGTGGTTTTTCTCTATGTTTACATATTGTTCTATGAACATGCGTTCCATCTACTTTCAGAAAAGGTTATTAATAGAAATTATAACTGAACTGGTAAGGAAAAATTGTCCCAGGCAATAATAATCATAATGACTAACATTTATTCAGTGCTTCCTGGGAGCCAGACACGGTTTTATTAATGTCATTTAGTCCTTAAATTAACTCCGTGACATAGGCACTAGGATTTCAGCCATTTTATAGATGGAGAAGGCAGAGGTTCTAACCAGACAGCCAGAGACTGACAGACACTGTACGAACCCAGGGACTGTTACCTGAGAGCCTGAGGCTTAATCCCACATGCTGCTTTGTCCCAGTTGCAAGAAGTCCCGTGTGGTCCGGTCGCTCACCTGGCACCAAGGGCTCTCCTCCAACCACACCCTCACCAGCCCTCTGGATCCTGGGCCTCACCTGTGCCTGCCTCGAGCTTCCCAGGAGTCAGAGTTGTGGGAAATTTCCTCTCTGCTTTCCTCCAGAGACTCAGAGAAGAATTCTGTCACCATGCATGCTAGAGAGAGGGAAAAAGAAAGAAGAAATTGAACACGGCAGGATACTGGCTAGCTATTACAGCATGTCATAAGAATCCTTTGAAACAATTCTTAATTGGTTTTTTACTGAAGTGGGGAACGAAGTTCTGTGAAGTGCCCCAGGCCATTAGAGTGAGGCTAAGGATGTGAAATTCTCCAGGGGTTTCCCCTGGGGTCGAGGACAGAATCAGATTATTTCCCCATTTCACAGATGGTGGTGCCAAGTCATTAAGGGATTTCCTGAAAGAGAAAAGACTGAGTTGATTCCTCCAGCCAGAACCAAAGTCCTTTGCCAGTCCAAAAGTGGTTTGTGGATTTTAAACATTTTTAAAAACCGGCAGGTATTTAAATTCATTGTCTTTATGGTAAGGCTGCCAGATAAAATACAGCATGCCCAGTTACATTTGAATTTCAGATAACAAATCATTTTTGGTCAAAGATGTCCCAAATACTGCGTCGAACATAATGACACTAAAATATTGTTCAATGTTTACCTGAAATTCAAATTTAACTGGGAGGCCTGTATTTTTATTTGCTAAACATGGCAGCTCTATTTCATGGGAAACAGTTTTATTTTCTCCTTGGAGATTGCTTTCCCTTCTGAGTATTATTGGCTCAATGATTTGAAGAAGTATAAACCAGAAAATTAATCCCAGCCCATCCTTTTGTGCCAAACACCCAGAGAGCCCCCTCCTTTGGTAGCCAGTAAGTATTACACGTTCCAAATGCACACACGCACACTCTGTGCACCAGCATTCACCTACACTCACACACCTCCAAATACACTTGTGAACACGCTTTTGCACGTATGCATGCAAATGCATAACACAGGGTACAGACGGACTTCTCCTGCTGTTCTAAAAGGTAAATCCCTCACTCTCGGTTCAGATTTTCATAGCTTTCTAAAAACATAATTATCCTTTTGGGTCAGTTCTTGCCTGTTCAAGAAGAAAGTCATATCTCCAGCTTGCTTTGTATGCCCAGCCACAGTAACCGGCTTCCCACAGAAAGGGTTGGCAAGAAGACCTTATCGCTTGTATTTCAGAAAATTCCAGTTTTTCTTTTCTTGCCATTGCATTAAACTGCTTTTTTTAGCATGGAGGGGATGACAATTATCTTAGGGTCAGATAATGACTGCAATTTAATAACAAGGAAAAATACAAAACTACAAATTGAAAGCTTGAGCCATTTAATAAGAACACTTGAAAAAAAGAGAAAAGAAAAATTTTAAGTGTTCTCAAGAAGCAATACAGCATAGTGGTCATACGAATAAATTCCTAGAGTCAGGCTGCTTGAGTTACTAGCACACCAAGTTACTTAACCCTATCTGTAAAGTGGAAATTAAAAACGGTATTTGCCTCATGGGGTTGTTGTGATAATTAAGTAAATATAATATATGTATGAAATAGTGCCTGGAACATAGCATTTACTATTATAATTACCTCTTATGTGGTAGACACCGGGGTAACTTCTTTACACACAGAATCCCATTTGGTTGTCAAAACAAGCCTGTGAAATACGTGGACCTGAGGCAATGGAGGCTCAGAAAGGTTAAGAGACTTGTCCAAGGTAACACAGCTAACATGCAGCAAAACCAAGACTTAAGTACCAATCTCAGTTTCAAGTCACTGTTCTCTCTCTCTTTTTAAGCCACTGTTCTCTTGATTACCCAACGTTAAGATGATAACAGGTGGAAAGTACACAGGTGGCAAGGCAGTAGCTCTTCAGGGAGGGGGCAAAACTCCCTCTATGGTCATTGCTTCTGTAGAGCTGGGCAGGGAGGGAGGGTCTCAGGAGGAGTTTGGACTGGTGTATTTGGTAGAGCAGAGAGTACCTTTGTGTGGTTACAGACCTTACCCGAACATTTGCCAACCTGGCTGGGACCCCCTTTCTTGTGACCTCTCCAGGCCAATCCGCGGGAGATGGGAAATCCTGACGTGGCGACCAGTCAGGACTAATCCGCCGGCACTGGCTGAGTTCTAGCAGCAGCCCCGGGACTCCATCCTCAACTTTCTGCTCCGTTTACACACTCGCCCTGGGTAATTCCATTCAGTCTCTTTAGTACATCTATAGGCTGATGACTCCCACATTTATGGCCCTACCGACCTCTCCCCTGAACTCAGACTCACAGCTGCCTAATCAGCCTCTTCTTGGATATCTAATAAAGATCTCGGAGCTGCCGGGGTGGCTCAGTCGGTTGAGCAACAGACTCTTGATTTCGGCTCAGGTCATGATCTCAGGGCCATGGGACCGAGCCCCCAGTGTGTCCCCCCCCTCAGCGGGGAGTCCGCTTGAGATCTTCCCTCTCTGCCATTCCCCCTCTTTAAATAAATCTTTTAAAAAATAAAATCCCAAACTTAAGAAGTCCCAAACAGGATTTTACCCAAAAAAAGGCTTCACTTCCAGTGCCCCAAGCTCAACATCTGATAACCCCATTCCCCTGGCTGTGAACACCTGAAGATTTGGAGTGGCCCTTCACTCCCCCCTTCCTTGTGCCTCCGATATTATCGAAGCCATCAGCTCCACCCTCCACTAATCCCATTGGTTCCACCTTCAAAATACACCCAGAATCAGACCCCCCCATCATCCATCCCTACCAGCCCTGGTGGTGCCAGCTGGTCCTCAGTCCTCCCCTGGGACCACCGCAGTGGACTCCCAGCTGGTCTGCCTGCCCCCACCCTCCCTGGGGTGTGGTGTGTTCTTCACACAGCAGTCGGAGCACCCTTGTTAAAACACCATGTGGATCACGTCACTCCTTTCTCAGATTCCCCCAGATCCTCCCATCTCCGGAAAAGTAAAGTCCTCACAGTGACCTGAAAAGCCCATGATGAACTGAAGCTCTCCCCCAGCTCTCTTGGATATCCCCTCCCACCGCCCCCAGCTCTGTCTGCTCTAGCCACGAGGTGACCAAGTCAGTCTCCACCACACAGGCTCCCACATTAGGGCCTTTGCACTGGCTCTTCTCTCTGCTGCACACGCCCCACCACAGCATCTCTGCGACTCACTCCCTAATGTCCTTCAAATCTCCATACTGTTCACCCTATCCAAGAGGACTACCCTGTCCTCCTGCATAAAACAGCCATGCCTTGCCCTCACCTGGCCACTTGCTCTCCCTTAACCAGACTCATTTTTCCCCCACAGCATTTATCACCTATTGCTATCAGATGTGATCTAGTCGTTTATTTGCTTATTGTCTCCATCCTCTAGAAGGGAAGATCCATGTGGGCAGAGATTTTGTCTGTTTTATTGACTGCTATGTCCATATCCACACAGTAGGTGCTCAGTAAATAGCTGGTGAATGAGTGAATGGAAAGAGCCTTCTGGACATTCCGGTGCCCTGCTGACTGCCTCAGCTCCCCTACCTTAAAATCAGGCTTTAAGAAGACTCTCCATTCTGCATGGCTTTCTACCTCAAAATTCCAAGATGATCCTGAACGCATCTTTTCTGGCTGCCTTGCTTTTGTGTTTTGTATTTCTGCTTGGTTCCATTTGGCAGAAGAAGCCGGTGGGCAGAGGCATGTGCAAGTCTCCCCACATGTCTCTGGCTCCCTGTGCACTCTGGATGACAACGTGTCTGGGGACACTATTCTAAAGGCTCAAGTACAGAGGAAAACGAATTCATCTACCCTGATGCCCACTTCCATGGAAACTCCAAATGAGTTCAGAAGGCCGTGCTGGCAATACTTTCGGCTTTTACTATCCTCTCTTTGGTTCCAGGGATTGTGTTTGCAGGCACATGCCGAGAGGAGGGCTTTTGAATTGAATGTACCGAGAAGGAAGCTTTCCAAAGCCCAAATTAATTATCTTCAGCAGCATCTAAACAATTATTATTATGTGATGCGTCTGCCAGTCAGACCCTTTGGCACATCCATTAGGAAGCCTCAAACCACGCCAAGTACTCAGCATCTCAGCTGCAAAAATCCCTTCGCCCTAAAATAAGCAAGGTTATTAGAAAAAGGCTTTGCTGATTCAGCTGGGAGGCCTCATCCACTCCTCTGGCTTCTGCAGCCTCTCCTAACAGATCAAGTGTGGCCTACAGAAGCCTAGGATGAACACGGAACATTCCAAGGGTTGAACACACGACATCTAAACGTTCATGGTATGTTTTCCTAAAAGGATCCAGGAATATCCAGGGGTGCCTGGGTGGCTCAGTCGGTTAAGCAGCTGCCTTCGGCTCAGGTGATCATCTCAGGGTCCCGGGATCGGGATGGAGGCCCGCATTGGGCTCCCCAACGGGGAGCCTACTTCTCCCTCTCCTCCCCTCGCGTGTTCTCTCTTGCGTGTGCACTCTCTCTCTAATAAATAATTAAAAATCTTTAAAAAGGATTCAGGTATATCTAATCATAGCTGATTAGTCATTTCTCCAGAAATACACTAGGGAAACTACCAGTAAGGCCAGACTGCCTATTAATGGGTCCCAGGTGCCAGGATGTACATTCCATTCTGGCAAAGAAGATGGTACCCCCTGGAGTTGCTTGAACTCTTGGCTTTTTTCTGGCACTCCGATCAGTCATGACCTCTTTAATATTTCTGAACATTCAACCAGCACAGATTTCTAGGTCATCCTTTAAGTATGTATGTGTATATGTACACCACACTTTAATTTGTCGTCCATTTCAAGATGCACCATTATTTTATGTAAAGCTAAGAAAGAGAATGATGCTGTCAATTAAATTAGAACAAACCACTGATTAGAAGATGTGTCCTGATCAGAGATGTTAAGTCGTAAAAAATTGTGAATTACATACAAACTACTCATGTCAGTAATTTGAAGCAATTTTAATAGAATTTTTAAATTATCACCTGTATGAAGTTATTTCTATTTTAGACTCTAGTGAACACACTGGGTTCTCTAACGCAAAAAGGAGTTATGTAATGGCTTTTCTGCTCACTCCTTTTGCAACGGGCCAAGCCAGGTACGGTGTCGCTGCCTCCACCGAGCACACACGATTAAGTGACGCAAATCCTTCTGAGATCTCCCATTCACTCATGCGCTCACTCGCTCTTTCGTCACTGCCTTTGAACCACTGCTGTCGGTGGTAATTTTCTGGGTTTACCACTAATTTCTCACTTGCTGAATGAGAGGCTAGAATGAGAGGGATTCGTAAGCTTTAACTTCTGGCTTTATACTAATTCACTTTGACTTTAGAAGTGTGAGAGTCAGCTGGCAGACATGGAACGGGTGGGCTCTAACAAGGGAGCCTAACTTTTCTGAGCGCTCACTCTGTGCAAGACACGAGAGCAACTGCTTCCACACGGTGTGCCATTTAATCCGTGCCGCAGCTCTGCGAGGCCGACGCCACTACGCCCGTGTGACAGAGGTGGAAGCGGCAAATACCTGCCAAGTAGGGTTTTTCTTCTGTTTCAGATTTATCGAGATACAGTGCACATACCATAGAGATCACCCTTTAAAATTAACATTTGATGCTTTTAATATATTCACAGAGTTGTGTAATCGACACCACACTCAAGTTTAAAATTTTTTCCTCACCTCAAAAGGAAACCCCATAACCCTTTAGCCGTCGTTCCCCTTCCCCGACCGTCCCAGCCCCTGGCAACCCCTCGGCTACCTGATGTCTCCACAGAGTCGCTGATTCAGGACATCTCCTGTGAACGAGATCCTCCAGTAGGGGCCCTTTCCAGGCAGGGTCCTGAACCCAGCGTTGCGGCCGGCGGTCCTACACCCTCTCCTGCCTCAGCGCCGGGCGGAGGTACAGTAGGAAACGAATCCCTGCTCGGGTCTGGGGGAGAAAACACAGCTTCGAGACAAGAGCAGACGATATGAGACAATCACAGCCCACGCTCGGAACCAGGAAGCGGAGGCAAAGCGTGAAGACGCCTCGTCCCTGCTTCCTCGCCCTGCTCAGGGCTTGCCCGCGCCCCCCTGGGCGCTCGCGGAGGGCGGAAGCCTGCACAAGGGCGCTCGCGCTCCCGGCGGCCAGCCCCCCCGCTCACTCTTGCACACTCTGTATGTAGCTCGCCGGCAGCTCTAAAACAGAGGAAAGAGGGAGAACAGGTAGCTTTCCGTGCCCTCTCTGGCCAGAGAGAAGGCAGGCTGTGGTCTTGTGTCTGCACCCAACCCTGAGCTGATGGAGCTTTCCTCAATCATCTACGAGCCACAGCGGGGGTCTCTCCCCTCTATAGACTTGCTGGAAGTTTCAGTCTCTTTCAAGTCAAACTGCTGCAGTTTCTCCCAGCCCCTTGTCCTGGTATGTGGAAAGACCCGGGGCACAGGGGCAACTGCACAATGACTCTCTGCTGGATATGCCCCCGTTTGTCCGGTACCATCCTCTGCCCTCCTCTCCTGGCTCTGGGCCCCCGGAAGGCTCGTCTCTGGGCTGCATCACCCAGCCTCCCTTGCCCCCAGGGCGACCCAGGGGGCTGCCTGCAAAAGGGAGGGCAGGAGGACAGAGAGGCTGGGGTCTTTCAACTCTGGTCCCTCTCTCGCTGTATGGGGCTAGGGCTGGTAGCAGCTTCCTTCTGTTGCTAGCTTCTGGATGTCTCCTCATCCCTCTATGGTTCCCTTTACAATTCCCTAATCTTCCCCAGACCTTTGAAAATAATCTCTCCATTAACTTCTTTTCGGTTAAGTTCTTCAGAGAGTGCCTCTGTTTCTGCTAGGACTCTGACAGCTACGGTAGCCTTCAAAGATCGATGCTAAAAGGAAACAGGCAGAGCTTGCTAATCTGCCTGCCCCAATATCTACTCTCCTTCTGCCTTAATAAAAGAACACTTTATTTTTAGCTAGGCAGGTGGCTAACCTTAATAAAGATCTCTTTTCCCAGCCTCCTTGGCAATTAGCTATGGCCATATGACTTAGTTCTGGTAAGATATAAGCAGAAGTCAAATACAGCAGCCTCTGGGAGACCTTAAAAGAGACCTAGGTTCTTCTGGGTTTCTTCCTCTGTCCTACTGCTTGGAACATAATTCTGAGGGTTGGAGCTCCAGCCGCTGTCTTAGACCATGAGACCATCCCCATGAGAATAGGGATGGTGGGCTGGAAAGCCTGAAGGAGCTCCAGCCCCGGCCCTTATAGAGCCTCCACACCAGCCTGGACTGGTCCTCTTTTGTAAGCTACACTTGCTTAAGCAACTCTTATTTTTTTTTTTTTAAAGATTTTATTTATTTATTCGACAGAGATAGAGACAGCCAGCGAGAGAGGGAACACAAGCAGGGGGAGTGGGAGAGGAAGAAGCAGG
>NC_048232.1:65295865-65362575 GCF_002007445.2 Ailuropoda melanoleuca
AAGATATAAGCAGAAGTCAAATACAGCAGCCTCTGGGAGACCTTAAAAGAGACCTAGGTTCTTCTGGGTTTCTTCCTCTGTCCTACTGCTTGGAACATAATTCTGAGGGTTGGAGCTCCAGCCGCTGTCTTAGACCATGAGACCATCCCCATGAGAATAGGGATGGTGGGCTGGAAAGCCTGAAGGAGCTCCAGCCCCGGCCCTTATAGAGCCTCCACACCAGCCTGGACTGGTCCTCTTTTGTAAGCCACACTTGCTTAAGGCAACTCTTATTTTTGACTGTCTGTGATATGCAGCTGAATTCAATCCTAACTAAAACTGGTGAGTTCAATTGGAAGACAAGTGTGGTTTAGCAGAAAAAAACCCTAGACTTCAGAGCAGAGGATGATGGTTCAAGCTGTCTGTGGCTCTTCCACTAAGAGCTGCACAACGTTGGCCTTCCTGAGACTCAATACCCTATGTGCTATGCTGGAAAAATAGTATCCACCCCACATAATCACTGAGAAGATGAAATAAGATAGCATTTGTTTCAGTGTCCAGCACACGGCAAGCACATGGTTTTCAGGGCATGGCTCTGGAGTTAGAATGGGAGGTGATATCCTGCCTCCGCCACTTATTAGCTGTGTGCCTTTGGGAAAGTCATTTGACCTCTCTGAGCCTCAGCTCTCTCGTCTTTTAAAGTGCATGATAATAATACCTGCTTCATAGGACTCTGGGGATAAAATTAGAGAATGCATGTAATGCGTTTGTTTAATGAGCACCTACGTAGCACTCATTAAATAACTACTGTGTTAGGGTCATTATTACGATTATTTTCTAATCATTGTTATTCTCTAATCATTTTTACATTATCTTGTGATGACTGTTTTCATTTTAAGTCTTGGGATCTCTTACTCCCATGACAAGAGCAATGTTTATGCACCATTATAGCCTTCACTGTTCCTAGCTCTGTACCAGACCCAGAAGTACTCGGTCAAACAGAAGAGAAATCATCTTGAATAATTCAGCTGAAGAGGCCCAGTTCTGGAGTGGGTTGAGATTCCCGTTCTTAGACAAACCTAGATAAGGGTATGGGGCGCAGTGGAAGAAGATGTTGAGAAGCTGGTGAGAGTTCGGAATTAGTGGGACATTGTACATTTTAAAGTTCTCTGTTGTAGGGGCACCTGGGTGGCTCATTTGGTTAAGCATCTGCCTTTGGCTCAGGTCATGATTCCAGGGTCCTGGGATCCAGCCCCATATCCGGCCCCCTGCTCAGTGGAGAGCCTGCTTCTCCCTCTCCCTCTGCTGCTCCCCCTGCTTGTGCTCTCTCTGTCAAATAAATAAATAAAATCTTTTTTTAAAAAAATTATCTGTTGTAGACAACAGAATTCATTCCAGCTGGTTTAACCAGAAATAAATACGTGAAAGGAACAAGAAAGCTCACAGAATCTTCTGGAAGACCAGAGAACCAGACTTGAACGCTACACAGTGAAAAACAGTGCAGCCAGAAAAATATGCCCTACCTCAACGTGGAACTGTCTTAATGCACACCCCCAGAAGAACCAAGGGCTTCTACTCCAGAGTGTAGCTGAGAATCTGCTCGCTCTCTCCGGGCTCAGCCACCGTCCTGCATCTGTGCCTCACAGGTTGGCAGAAACTATGTCTCAAACCTCAATCTAAGTGGAAAAGAATCTAAGAATGTCGTTTTTAGCTTTCCTGACAGAAAGGGGTTAGAATATGTGTAGAGTGAGCCAACTCATAGTATCTGCTACATGAATTTAGAGCTTTCTGTTTGCCTGTGGCTTTATTAACATGACTTGCATCAGAAAGACTATGAGGTAGGGCACCTGGGTGGATCAGCCAGTTAAGCATCTGACTCTTGATCTCAGTTCAGGTCTTGATCTCAGAGTCGTGAGTTCAAGCCCTGCACTGGGCTCCACACTGGGCATGGAACCTAGTTAAAAAGAAAAAAAGACCAAAAAAAGACCAAAAAAAAAAAAAAAAAAGACCCTGAGGTATAGTGAAAAGATCATGGGCCATGATGCCAGATAAAATGTAGGTTCTTTCTTTTCTTTGGACACACCAGATTTGTTCCTCCCTAGGGTCACTGTATTTGTTCTCTGTTAACTGGGAACTCTGGGCCCCTCGTGATTTATCCCTTCTGGTCATTCATGTCCCAGCCTAAATGTCACCTCCTCAGAAAAGCCTACTCTGACCATCCTGCCTAGTGTGTCCCATCTGACCCAGCCTCCCATCATACCATCTTTTTTATTTTCTTTTTAGCACTTACCTGCCATTTTGTTGTTCTTTGTTGTTGCTGTCATTGTTTGTTTATGGTCTGTACTCCCCTCAGATCTAGATAGAATGGAAATTTCATAAGAGCAGGGGCTTAGTCTGTCTTGTTCGCAGCTGTATCCATGCAGTCCAGAAGAGTGGCTGATATATAACAATGATATCATTTATGATATGATTACCATGGCCATCTATTGTTCAAGCCTCATGAGGTGATTACTATTATCATTGCCATTTTACAGATGAGAAAAGAGAAGCCCAGAGAGGGTCATGACTTGCCCAAGGTCATACAGCAAGTACATTGTGGGACTGTGATTCAAACCTTGGCAGCCTGTCTCTGGAGCCTGATGTCTTAATTGCTAAAGCATGTTGAATATAGGGGCACCTGGGTGGCTCAGTTAGTTAAGCGTCCAAATCTTGATTTGGGCTCAGGTTGTGATCTCACGGTCGTGGGACTGAGCTCCGCAGCAGGCTCTGTGCTCAGTGGAGTCTGCTTGGGATTCTCTCTCCCTCTCCCTCCGACCCTCCCCCTACTCCCGCGCTCTAAATAAATAAATAAATAAATAATCTTTAAAACATATTGAACATAGAAGCTGCCCAATAAATATGGATAAATCAATGAATAAACATCTTTTAGTCATCTCATTGACACTCTGTTGTATTTAACACTGCAAATTATCTCTCTGGCTCTTTCATGGGCTTCTCTTCAAATCTTTCTTCTCCCTCTCTTTATTTTTTTTTTAAATACATGCTATTTTTTAAAAGATTTTATTTATTTATTTGAGAGAGAGTGAGCGAAGAAAGAAACAAATGGGGAGAGGCAGAGGGAGAGGGAGAAGCAGACTCCCCAGTGAGCAGGGAGCCCAACACAGGGCTGGACCCCAGGACCCTGAGATCATGACCTGAGCCGAAGGAAGACTCTTCATGGACTGAGTCCCCCAGGAGCCCCTTCTCCCTCCCTTGAAGTCCCGGAGTTCTGGGATCGAGGCCCACGTCAGGCTCCTCCACTGGGAGCCTGCTTCTTCCTCTCCCGCTCCCCCTGCCTGTGTTACCTCTCTCGCTGGCTGTCTCTCTCTCTGTCAAATAAATAAATAAAATCTTTTTTTAAAAAAAATTTGCCATGTGTCCAATCAGATGAATCCCATCCAGGCTGAGGAAAATGTGACATTTTACCTTCTCCCCCAAAAATCTTCTTCTTTTCTTGTATCCCCCATCTCAGTCCCTATTACTACCATTTACCCAGTAAGGCCAACAATTTGGCAATCTTAGAATTTCCTCCCTCTCCTCATAGCCAATTTTTGACCAAGTCCTATGGATTCAACCTCTTAACAGTTTTCCAATCCATCCCTTCCTTTCTGTTCCTGCTCCCAGCAGGACTTCTGACTCTCCTCCCTGGTCTATACATTGTAGTAGTGTCCTAACTACTCCACCCACGTCTGGTCACACTCCCTCAAATCCATTGTCCGGATACCGCCAGCATGAGCTAGCTACAATAGCATTTCGTTCATTCTACACTCTGCAATGGCTCTACCATTCATTGCCTTTCAGATCAAGTTCCAGCTTAATAAAAATCAACCTTGATCTGCCCCTCTCCCACATCCCCAAAATCTACATCAGCCCCTCCTCCTCTCACCCCCTTCACCATCACCTTATGCTGCAGAAGCAGCCAGTTCACCACCTTTCCCCAGTAAAGCCCGCACAGAGCCCTGCTTGTCTCCCTGTGGAGTAGGGATCAGGGAAAGCCAGTCAAGTCAAGGGAGAAGCAGCCTAACTTTTCAGTCTCCTATTTTATTTTGGAAGCCCAGCTGCAGCTTTGCTGTTTCCTGTCACCAGATGCCCCAAGAGCTTTGTAATTCAGTGCTTTTCTTCACTTCTGCGATGCCTGTCATTTGAAACCCAAAGAGTGACAATAAGCGCACTGATGAACCGAGAGAAAAGACATCTATTTACATGAGATAATTTGCATGAGAGGAAGAACTGAGTCCCTTCACAGAAAGAGGGAGAGGACTGGGGAGAACCCCTGGCCAGCCCCAGGGATTCGTGTCTGAGCGGGGCAGCAACAGAAAGGGGCCAACAGATGATGAAGCCCCTGTTTTACAAAGTCTCCTTCCTGAAGAAGCACAGCTTTTGTGCGTAAGTGACAAAGTATCACACAGGGCAGGGCCCTCTCCCTCATCTTGGGGGGGGGGTGCCGCCCAGCTTCAACACACTTAAGCTTCATATTTAGGGCTCAGCACATTGGAGAAACACGGGGCTGCTCTGACATCTGCAGGGCTGGCTGGCTGGGAGTCACTGAAAGATGGCATTCGTGGCCCAGCCTTCAGTGTTATCCCCACGGACACCAGGAGCATGGGTGGTGGAAAGGCACCATCCTCAAATGGCTCAGTGGGCAACAGATATCCATGGGAAAGGCGGTCAGGGCACGAGAAGAAGACATCATGAATGCCCCACAATAACTGTAGCGGACAGACTTGCTTGCAGTACACCCCCCCTGGGGACCCTCAAAAATCACTGAGTTAGACCTGAATGGGGGCAGGGGACAAAGCTCTGAAACTTAAAGTTGTAAGACAAAGTCAGCAAAATGGGGGTTATCACCATTAAAGTGACACATTTCAAGCCACCACTCAGGAAAATCTGAGAAAATTCAGGTTCATAGCATTAGATTTACTTTAAAAAGTTAAAAAGTGAAGGAATAAGATAACCTAGGAAAACTAAAATGGAATTCCCTGTGGGACTTTCCTTTAAAGCCTTCTCTACAACGAGATAGTTATGATATGTCATCTACTAAAAGAAATAGCTTATAATTTAGCATGCTGAGATTTTTCTATTAACTCAACAAAGTTTCAGAATGGAACAACACAAAGTTTCCAGGGTTATAGGTCTGAAAGTCAGCTTTATAAAATCAGTATCTTTGGGTAGATAGGCATGAAATCCTGCCAATTTTCCTTGAGCTCATTTGGGAAAGAAGAGGACAGGCATTTTCAAAAGCTTACTTTTAGCGCAGCATTTCCCATGGAGTGCTTGACCCAAATGCGAAATGACACACTTTCCACAGCCTGATTGGGATGAGCACAACTGAACACGTAGCACATCAATTCACCCATGGAATGGACGTCAACGCGGCCAAGCTCTTTTCCGTTCTTATAAGTGATGAGATACTGAGTTTTATTATGTTTTAATTTTTTTAAAGATTTATTTATTTGAGAGAGAGAGCAAGCACATGCAGGTGAGCAGGGGGAGGGGCAAAGGGGAGAGGGGGAGAATCTGAAGCAGTCTCCCCACTGAGCACAGAGTCTGACATGGGGCTCAGTCTTAGGACTTGAGCAAGAGTCAGGCGCTTAACCAACTGAGTCACCTGGGGGGCCCCAAGATAATAAGCTTTAAAGTGAAGCTGATTAGTTATTAAGAACAAACAAACAAAAAACTTACTTTGAAACATCTTAACTATGTTTACAGATATCCTTATGACACCTGGGAGACGTGAAATGCACAATCGTTCGTTCACTGGAAGATGAAGACTTGGGGAATTAAAATGTTTTTCAAACATAAACTTCCAAGTTAACTAAATCCAGAAATCAAACTTCCTAAGTGATAGGAATGGTCCAAAGCAATTAACAAAACCTTATGAGATGGATACTGCTGTTATCCTGAATTCATAGATGAAGAAATGGAAGCTCGGCAAGTGTAAGTAACTTGCCTAGGATCCCCCAGCTGGTAAGTGGCAGGCCAGGGATTTAAGGCAACCTGACTAGAGAGCCTGCGTGTGAAAACCAGGGGTAACTAACTCTATAGCTTCCCAGTTTCTACTACCCCTTTTCTTCAGCTAGCGTGTAAAGGATGGTTTTGGTGCCACCTCTGATCCCATCTGTACCTACTCTTACCTTTCAAGCATCTACCTCCTTCTCTAGAAAGAAGGTCTAACAGGCTTAGCTTGGATTGGTGTCCATATTTAAGTTGTGGGGGTGTGGGCTGGAAAGCCCCTGAGAGGCACCCACCACACCTTAATGAGTTCTTTAAATCAGGACTTGAATAACAACCATAAACAGTAATTTTAGGGAAAGAACAAGCAGAGGATTACTAGCATTGATGGTCTGCTGTGTGCTGAGCACTATGCTAAGAGTTTGAAATACAGAACTCACTTGTTTTTATAACACAAGGACTACGGGAGATTAAAGATTATCGAAGAATCAATCAAAACAGTGTCAGGGCCCCTGGCTGGCTCAGTGGGTGCAGTACGAGACCGTTGATCTCGGGGTTGCAAATTCAAGCCCCACATTAGGTGTAGAGATTACTTACAAATAAAATCTTTAGGGGCGCCTGGGTGGCTCAGTTGGTTAAGCGTCTGCCTTCTGCTCAGGTCATGATCCCAGGGTCCTGGGGTGGAGCCCCACATCGGGCTCCCTGCTCAGGGGCAGGGGGTCTGCTTCTCCCTCTCCCTCTGCCCCTCCCCCTGCTTGTGCGCTCTCTCAAATAAATAAAATCTTAAAAAAATAGAATAAAATCTTTAAAACAAACAAACAAAAACACAATTACCAGCGCTGAAGAACAACAACAAAGCTGGACAGAAGATGCCAATGGACAAAAGGGAGCGAGGAAAAGAGATGGTCCAAAGGAAGAGCACTGAGAAGTGGATTTATATTTTTCTTAATTTATATTTTGAATAGGCTTTGTATACGATGGTACAAAATTCAAAAGGTACAGCAGAGGGGGTTTTCTGTATCCTTATTTGTCTGCTTTATGTAGTCAAAATAGTTTATTCGTTGGGACCATAAACTTTTTTTTCGCATGAGTTTTGTAGTCGACGTTTGTCATTTGTGCCTGCCCCAAATCTTTTCTTTGTACTTCTTTAAATTATGAATTCCTTATTTCCATAGATAGAGACAAACAAAGACAAGACATTTCCCAAGATCCTTTGCTGCCAGGATGTAGACATGTGCCTACCATCCAGCAAACCTCCAACCAAGCAAGACTTGGGATATATGCAAGAGGTTGTGAGCACATTATTCTCCTAGTAAATAGGTACGTGGGGGCATACGGTTTTCTGCAGGAATGTAATGGGGTCAGTCCTGGCTTTGTGGCTGTTGAGGACCACTGGGTAGTCACAGCAGGATTTCCGCTAGAGCACCCTTATCATGAGTGTCTGGACATGCGTGTTGTACTCACCATTCTTCCTGGCTGCTTGGCTGCTGACTGTGTGGCATCCCGGATTTGTTTCTTGGCCTTCGCAGGAATTCTAATTAATATCATGTATTAAATTTCCACTGAAATTAGGGAGAGTGGATTCTTTCTCTGAAAGAAACCCTGAAGTACTGGGAGTCTGGGACTGACTAGGTGACCCGGTGGGATTTGAAAGCAGTAAGGATGAGATCCAGGGAAAACACTGGTATCCAGCGGCAAAAAAAAGTCATGAGAACTATTGTAATAGAAGGTGGTGCTATTCCTGCCTCCCTTTAGACAGATGCAGCAGCAGATACCTTGGGATGCCAAAATTACGGTGAGACCACCCCCCTGCTCCCCACTCTCCTCCCTGCTACACAGGATTCATCATGGGCACAAAGGAGAACCTGTCCCACGTCTCCTGGAACTCTGAGTGAAATCCAAGGATGTAAGAGTGGGTCAAAGAGGATTGGGGTGCCTGGGTGGCTCAGTCGGTCAGGCATCTGCCTTCCACTCAGGTCATGATCTTGGGGTCCTGGGACTGAGCCCCACATCAGGCTCCCTTCTCAGTGGAAAGCCTGCTTCTCCCTTTCCCTCTGCCCCTCCCCCCAACTTGTGCTCTCTCTCACTCTCTCTCTCACTCAAATAAATAAATAAAATCTTTTTTTTTAAAGAGGATTTGAAGAAGATAGTTGAGGTGTTTGTTTGTTTGTTTATGTATTTATTTAAAGTAGGCTCCACACCCAGTGTGGAGTCCAACACAGGGCCTGAAGCCACTGCCCTGAGATGGGGACCTGAGCTGAAATCAAGAGCTGGACACTTAACCAACCGAGCTACCCAGGTGCCCCGAGGAGATTTTTTAGAGGCTTTTGCTCCGCTTTACTGCCTCTCCTCTTTGGACCTCCGCCAAAAGAGGCCAAGCACACACAGCTGGATATTCAGGGGCTGAGCAGAGTTGAGAGAGAGCACCCAGAATAGAGAGCCATCCACTTGAGTCAAGGAACTGCAGGAGAGGGGACTGCAGGGAACCTCCAAAATTCCTGTGCAAGAGCCCTGAGAAAAAGAACCAGCTGGAACAATCTAAAAGGCCCCCTAGGAGTCATCAGCTTTAATCATCTGTGGGGCCTGGAGACTAGGAGCCACCAGCTCAAGCACAGTCACGAGCCCCTCTCTCCCTCTCATCTCTACCCTGCCTCCAACCTCAGAGCAGAAAGACGATGACAGCTAGCGGGTAGAGGTGAAGGCAAGTGGGGAGCCATAGAAACTGTAGAAGCTCTCGGAAGTTTCATCCAGATGTAGAGAAGGATCCTCTTCTCCTCCTCCAGTCTCTTAATGAAGTTTAAAGAACTCGTGGAAGGGAAATATAAAATTGCCCTTTTTTAAAGTAATCTCTGCGCCCAGTGTGGCACTCGAACGCACAACCCCGGGATTGAGAATCGCATGCTTTACCAACCACGCCAGCCAGGCGCCCCAAAGTAAAATTGCATTTTGATTATATGGTGAGTTGTGCTCATAGAAGTCCCTGGAGCCCAGGGACAGAACAACAGAAATATCCCCTGCAGTCACAAAGAGTGAAATGTCTGGTAAAAGCAAGGCTCTGGCGGATTGTGGAGGGAAGATGATAAAGGCTATGAGGTGAACAGCTTCACCTAACTGCACGATAACATCTAAAGAAAAAAGGAATCACAGGCTTAGGATTTAAATTCTCACTTCAAAGCGTGATCAGTGAATGAAGAGGTTTCTGTGACTTCCCTAAAATAGTCTTTATGTCGCTCAGGCAGAGGGCTAATGAAGCCGAAAATCAGAGGCAGAAATGGATCCTCAAGACTGATGAGTTACAAAACAGATTGAATTCACAGTTTCACCAGGCCTTTCAGGGTACTTGTTGGAAAAAAGTGGTTCTTCCCCGAGCGCCTGGATGGAGATATTTTGTAGGTAACTCAGATAGCTCTGAGACTCACAGAGCTCCCGTGCTAACAAAAGCAGACTTTCCTCCCATTCTGATGAGGTTGGCCCTGTCTTGTTCCAAAATCCTGTATGTTCATCAAGTGGTCACCTTGCAAGGAGACATCCTCATGGCCCACCCCATCCCTGCTCATTGACTCTAGACACACAACGAGAGTCCGATTCCAGCATGCTCTGAGATCAAAATCAGACTGGGGAAGAGAAGGCTGACATCCCAAAAGCATTGCAAGGGTACGGGAAAGAAGAATTCTGAGAGTGTTGGCAAGAGAAGAAAATAATTTTAGATCGGATCAAATTTATATTACAGGTGTCCTCACCGAAACTTCTGGATTCAGCGTGCTGGATGCAACAACTAGAACAGGTTCGCACGTCTTGCTTGATTGTCTGAAACGGAGTGTCCACGGGGGCCCACACTCGGGAGACTCAGACGCTCTGCATTCCTTAATGAGAAGGGAATCCAAAGGCTTAAGGAGAAAGGAATAGTAGAGAGGATTCATAGTGCCTGATCTGCTCGCCCAGCTTCAGAAAGACGAAAACAGCAAAACAAAATGCCCCACACAGTGGTAAGAAGAGCATTCGCATTCTAGAAAAATACTTGCGCTCTGTAGGCCAAGCATGAGAGTGCGAGATGCTTCCACGGACAAGGGTTTCCTGAAGGGGTTCACCTTCCAAGGGAGCGGGTTCTGATTCCTGAAACAAGCAGAAGGCTTAGGCGTGACTGACCGTGCCTCACAGATCCCAGGGTCTTTAGGGCTAACATACACAGGCACTAAAATGTTTGTACTTTTTTTTTTTTTTTTTGTATTAGCTTGTATGACAACAACAAAATCTAAGTCTGGTGAACAGAGGACTGTCTTCAGTCACGATGATGGAGAATCACAGTCTTCACCCAATTCCCAGACCTGAGGCACCTTCCAGACCCAGGGTCCCTTGAGGAAAGGGAAGGCCACATGCTCTCGAGGATGACCCAGCAACAGCACCACAGGTGTGTGCCCACGACTTCCTCCTTTCCTTTAATAAAAGCACTTGGAACCATCTACCAAGGCAGCTGGGCCCTCAGAGAAGGGACTTCAACAAGCCTGACAGGATGATTATTACCTCCTAGCTAATGCTAATCCCCCAGAGGCTCCAAACGCCACCTCTGCTTAGCTCTGGTCGGTGTAAGCACACTGATGGAAAACAGGAGAGCGGGGCGCACTCACACTAGGACCATTCATGGTGAGACTCGTGGATTCTCGCACCCATTGCATACTGATTTCCTCAGTGCTGGAGTGCTTAGTTGTAGCTGAAGTCCTAGCAGAATAGTTATGCTGGCTCCCTGACCTGTGATGTGAATCTCACTATGGTAGGAAGGGTTAAATGGAAGTCTCTGGAGCGATCCCTCTATACTGAAATAATAAAGATGCTTTGTGTATATTAAATCATCTATCTTCACAGTAAGCCTATGATATAGGATCTGTTATCATCCCCACTTACAGAGGAGAAAGCGGAGGTGCAGAGAAGCTAAGCAATTTGCCCGAGTTGACGTAGCTAGTAAGACTGGATTCAAACCCAGGAAGACCTTACAGTCCACACACCAGGTGAAGATCCCTCGTCAACTGAGATGTTTGCTGCAGAGAGAAGGAACAGAAAACAGGTGGTGGAGGAAGGATGTTCTAAACACAGGTGGTGCCTTTGTGAATATCGTAGATATGAGGGTTGTCGCGGCTGTTCACAGCGAGGGGGGTATAGTGACGTGGGTAAGTGCATAGGATTTGAAGCCAGACTGCATGGGTTCAAGTCTCAGATTTACTGTGGAAGACTTTGGGCAAGTTTCTTAATAGAGGGTCAATTTCCCCACTTATAAAATGGTAGTCCCAACTTAGTAGAGTTTTTATGAAAATTAAATGAGTTCACAGATAAATAAAGTACCTAGAAGGTAGTGTTTGCTATTATCACCTTCCTTGTTTTACCATGTATATTTTTATGCAGTTAACTGATTTTATATTTTATATCCTTTTGTTCTTCTCTTACTATTTTACCTAGGTTGTATTAATGATGATTAACCTTAAAACTTAGTCCACAGGTCATAGAATAACAAGATGAGTTTGTTATTAACCTTGAGAAAGAGTGTCCACCAGAGATCCTGAACTTAGAGCCAGAGTCAGACACTGCTTTGACTTTAGTTCCTTCCTTTTGGAGAGAGGGCGAGTATGGTCGCATTTTTACAAGGAATAATGGCATTATCTCAGCCTACAGGAAACTGCACGGCTTGAAGGTAGATTTTCTGTGGATGCTTTGCTGAAAAAGAAATTATATGATCATGGGGGCGCCTGGGTGGCACAGCGGTTAAGCGTCTGCCTTCGGCTCAGGGTGTGATCCCGGCGTTATGGGATCGAGCCCCACATCAGGCTCCTCCACTATGAGCCTGCTTCTTCCTCTCGCACTCCCCTGCTGTGTTCCCTCTCTCGCTGGCTGTCTCTCTGTCACATAAATAAATAAAACCTTTTTTAAAAAAAAAAAGCTCAGGAGCTACTCTTTGGAAAAAAAAAAAAGAAAAGAAATTATGATCATGGTGAATGTTCAGGGATATTCATCTACAGTTATCCAATTCGTTATACCAGTCAGTGACCCAAAAGCTGATGGTAGTCTTAAGTGCAGAGTTCATACGGTAATTATTTGTTTAATGACAATCTGATGTGTTTTTCCGACACCATCAACCAATTCTCCAATCCCCAGCAGACACTGACTGGGTCTTCTACAAATTTAACTCAATCCTGACGCTGTCTACCTGCAGATAAGCGTCCATTCCCACAGGATAAGGGCTCATTCCCACAAGACTTGCCCCCACTTCAGATGCCAATCGAAAGTCTAGGCTTTCGCTTGTGCTTCTGACCAACGCGCTATAAATCAGAGGTTCCCAAAGCTCCTTCCTCAAGTCTGATTTGCTAGAACAGCTCACAGTACTCAGAGAAATATTTGCTTATATTTACCAGCTTATTATAAAGGGTACGAATGGAAGCCAGAGGAAGAGGTACATGGGGTGAGATCTGGAAGGGTCCTGAGCTGAGGAGCTTCCGCCCCTGTGGAACTGGGGTGCACCATCCTTCCAGGATGTGAGGGTGTTCACCAAGCTCACCAAAACCTGTTGTTCAACAGTTTTCACAGAGCTTAATCTGCAGTGCCCCCTCCTCTCCTTCCCAGAGGTGGGTCGGGGGGGGCTGAAAGTTCCAGACTTGTAATCACTTGGTCTTTCTGGTGGCCATCCCTTACCCCAAGGCTATTTAGGGGTCCCACCCTAGGTCACCTCATCAACATAAACTCAGGTGTGCTCAAAAGGGGCTCCTTATGAATAAGACACTCCTATCTCTTAGGAAATTCCAAGCATTTTAGGAGCTCTGTGCTAGGAACTAGAGACAAAGACCAGATATATATATTTCTTGATATAAATCACAATATCACAGTTATCCGTGTCATTAGATTGTAAGTTCCATGAAGACTGATTTTCTCTACTGTTCACCGAAGTATCCCCTGAGCTACTGCAGGGTTCTGCACATGGGATTATCTCAATAAATACTGGCAAACCCATTGGTTTTGAATCTGGTAATAGTATTATCTATTGCTGGATAACAAATTACTACACATTTAGCAGCTTAGAAAAACATACATTTATTACCGCCCAGTTTCTGTGGGTCAGGAGTCCAGGCACGGCTTTGTTGAGTCCTCTACAGCAGGGCCTCCCCTGGAAGCTGTAATCACAGTCTTGGGCAGGGCTGCACTCCTACCTCAAGGCTCGAATGGGGGACGATCCACACATAAGCCCACATGACTCTTGGCAGAAATTAGTTCCCTGTGGATTGTTGCGTTAAGGGCCCTAGTTTCTTGCCTGCTGTCAGTTGGAGATTTCCTTCGGTTCCTGCCATGTGGCCTTCTCCGTAGGGCAGCTCACAGTGTGGCAACTTGCTTCATCAAAGCCAGCATGGAAGAGGGTCTGTCAGGAAGAGGGACATTGCAATCTTGTGTAACATATGTCATCACAGACATTCCATTACCTATTGGATCAAAGGCAAGTCATAGGACCCACCCACAGTCAAGGGCAGACAATTGTACAAAAGCATGGATACAAAGAAGCAGGGATCATTGAGAACCATCTTCGAGTCTGTCTGCTTCGAAAATTCGCCAAGAAACATCCTCATCAAATGAGCTAAGCTATAGCTGTTCTCTAAAGAAGGCGGGAGAGTTAATGTCTGAGAAAGGCCGGTGGGGCCTCATTAGCTCAGAGGACTATCTAAGTCCTTGCTGTTGTCAGGTTGCACAGGGAAGCAAAGGTCATCTTAAGATGAAAATATTCACTAATATCAATTTAGTCCCCACTCAAACAAACCCTTCTCCTCTTAATGCTAGTATATGTCCTCGTACTTCTCATCCTGCCAGAGCTGCCTCTTACTAATTGTGTGTGTCTGCAATGCAAAGACGATCAAGCCAATTGCGCAGTTGCCTCAAAAGAAAATTATTTGAATAGAAAAAAGAAAGAAAATTGAGTGCCAGAGCCTTAGAAGAGGCTCTTGGGAAAACTGATGAAGCCCTCAAATAATTTTGCAAAACTGATTCTTGTTTTGATCGTGTTGGGCAATTTAAGTATAAAATGTACCCTGCTATCACATCATTTTGGGATAAATATAATGAAAAAAAAATCAGCAAATATATCTTTTTTTTTCATTCTAAGAAAATTGTCTGGATGCAAAATAACCTAAGTAACGTAACCTTACGTGTAAGAACAAACAACGCTGTCCCACAACTTTATTTTATTTTTAGCATTTATTCTGAATTTGGGTCTGTTGTGAGCTGTGCCTGGGTTCAAATCCTAACTCTGTCAATTACTAGCTGTGTGATCTTGGACTGCGTCTCAGTTTACACAAATATAACATGGAGAGGCTGGTAATAATCACCTCCTAGGCCCATCACCTACTTAGGCCCATCACCTCCTAGGCCATCACCTACTTTAACCCCACTGACAAGCCTGTGTGGCCAATGTCGAGGCAGGTGCCTTTGACAGAGTGAGTGGCTTGCAGCTGGGGCAAGCTGTCCAGATGTCCCTTTCCTGCCTCCAAAAGGCTGGGCCTCGGCAGCATAAACCAGAGTGGCCAAGTAATTAAGGGCAGGGGTAGCTGCAAGTTTAGGATAACTTCCTCTCTAACCGCTGTTGGAAAAAGTCCACCTAACATGAATCCACCGACAACAAAGACCAAAAATATACTGCACCTTGCAAGATACAAGAGCATATAAATAACTTTCCGAAGGTCCGCAGATAGCAAGTAGTGGATTCAAAGCCAGCTACAAGTCACTCCAAAGCCCAATGTGATGCTTTTTCTCATACACGGCTCTTTGCACAGCCCTGTGGGTTGGAGGATGGGCAGGGAGGACAGGCCTGACTGGGGGAAATGCAACAGCGCTCGGAAGGAAAACAAGGGGTCCGATCAAGAGCCAGACCAAGAAAATCACCAGTCTTACGTCCCCCTCCCTTCCTCACTAACCCTTTCATCTCTTAGCTCTCCCCTGCCTCCACCCCCACCTCTCATGTTCCGTCAGTGGGCTGCTTAAGAAGGGTTTTGAATAGTACCCTTGAGATCTTAGGAAAAAAGAAACCATCTAAATCAAAAACAAATAAATCGATATCGAACCATCTTCCAGCTGTTCCGTTTGAATAGAGACAGAAGCCCAAAACAAGGTCCAGGAGTGTTAAAGTTCACTTTCAAAACACAGTGCATGCAGTGTTTATTCTTAATAAAGCCGTGGAGCGAGACAGAATCCAACGGAACTGAGGGGGGGGGCGGTCACCGCTTGGCAGATCAACGACACGGACGTGAGTGGCCGAGTCCACACGCAGGCAAACACAGCGGACTGAGGTGCTGTTTGGGGCTAGGAAGGATCAACAGCACCTATGGAACCTGGGATTCTGAGCATGAAAATGGCCCTTCTTGCCTGCAAGTCACGACATCTCTGCTTCTGCAGACATGAAGTAGAAAATAAACCAAATCCTTGGAGGCCACGGTTGGAATGGAAAGGAAAATGCAGTGTTGGTATCCAAGTGGCATTGCCTTGGAAAACAGTCATTGAGGGGAAGAGAAGCATTACTCTCTAGCTGGGGGCAGGGTAACAAGCTGCGACTAAAATCAACTCGTGCCACTGTGGAAATATTTTCATTCAGCTTTGACTGAAACTGAGAGACTGTAGGTGACACAGTCGGCGGTATTTACCTTTGTCTCATTGATGAAGGTACACGGGGAATTCAAATTCCTGGGCTTCTATTCCTCTTCTCAGTAAAACGATGAAAGGGGATTACAGAATATTTACACTCCAGAAACCTCAGAAAAACAAGGAGCAATAAATATCATCCAGGTGGGTCAAATATCTTAGTTTAAAAATCTAATCTCCCATAATCCTGATCACTACAGTTTTAATGTTTAAGAGTAAAAAACTCTCCAACACAGGGAGCACCTGGGTGGCTCAGTCGGTTGAGCCTCTGACTCTTGATTTCAACTCAGGTCATGATCTCAGGGTCATGGGATCCAGCCCCGTGTAGGGCTCCCTTCTCAGCTGAGGGAGCCTGCTTCTCTCCCTCTCCCATTGCCCCTACCCACGCTCATGTGCACGAATTCTCCCTCTCTAAATAAACAAATAAAATCTTTAAAAAAAAAAACACCTCTCCAATATAGTTAACAATTTATTACACATGTGTTAAAACTTTCAGAAATAGAACTTTTAGGGACACCTGGCTGGCTCAGTCTGTGGAGCATGTGACTCTTGCTCTTGGGGTTGGGAGTTCAAGCCTCATGCTGGGTGTAGAGATTATTTAAAAATAAAGATCTTAAAAATAAAAAATAAACAAAATCTTTAAAAATATACATATAACCTTTAACCTTGGGTCTATAATGTCTACAAAGTTTGTAAAACATGTTTGTTATATGTAATTATGTATTACATGTTATATGTAATTATGAATTACATGTATTAGAATGTTATGAGAAATTAGATTTTCTTACTGTCTTTGATCATACTCCCTAGAAGCCGAGCTTGAGGCAGGGGTTGGGATGCACACAGTTTACTAAAGGAGTACACTTGGGAGAAATGGAGTGAGGGAGGACAGGGCAGGAGAAGGAGCTAAGCAAAGGCAGGGGCTCAGCTGGCGTTAAGCTTCAGAAGGACCCCACAGGGAGCTCGGCAGCATAAACTGAATCTCAGAGTTGGTCTCATCTTGTGGTAAGGGAGCCCGGCTTTTACAGCTCTGTGTCAATTAGCCATTGGCTGCGGGTTACCCCTAGGGATGGGTGTAATTTCCTGGGTGGGGTGGCTCCCTTTAGGCTGAGGGCAATTCTGTGGAGAAGGGGGCATCCGTGAACACTTTGCAGCCCCAGCTCACAGAACCGGGGCAGGTGGGCACGAGCCAGGAAAAGGCATGTGGCCAGCGCACCAGCAGCAGCCAGTCTGCTCACTGCACCTGCAAAATTAACGCGCGTCTAGAACCCCATGAGCTTGGCGTGAAGGGTATCATACCTCTGTCAGTAGGGTATAGATTTCTTGGTGGTCAGTCACTGGTATTAGCTTCCTCCATTTAAGCCTGTTTCAAATAATCACTTTGGCAGATTCCAATCCAAATACAGAAGGAATCTTCATTTTTCCACAGCTACAGACAAAAACAATTCAAAATGGATGAGTAAATAATATTAAAAATCAAACAGTGCAAAACCAGAAGAAAATAAAATTAAGTATTTAGCATCATTCTCAAAGGGAGGTGATTTCTCACACTTGGAAGTAAGGAGGAAAACAATCATAAAGGAAAAGATCAGCAGTTTTTACTGCATAAACACATGAAACTTCTATCCATCAGGGGAAAAGAAACAACTTTTCATAGACAAAGTCAAATAGTAAACAACAATTAGGAAAGAATGTTTCTGCAAATTTGAAAAAAAAAAGAGAAATCCTCGACAAATAAAGATTGCTAATTTGGCAAGGGGAGCATTTTCATAGCATGCTGCTTGCCAGACTCTGGAATAAAACCCTCACCCAGCAAAAGGGATTGAAAAGGGATTAAAATATCCCTTTTCAAGTGCCCCCTGGGACTAACCTTGCACAAGTTACTTCATTGTTCTGTACCTCAGTTTCTTTATCTGTAATATGGTGATGATAATAATAACAATAACAACAACAACAACATGGAGCTAACAACAATAGTAATAATACCTACCTCTTTTTTTGTTGTCATTCTTAGGGCTGCAAGAACCAGGTGTTCTATGAAAAATTAATTGCCTGAGCTTATAAAAAGAGGGCTTCAAGAGTTAGAAAGAAAAAAGGGAGCTACCATGGGTGACAGAGCACAGGTATCAGGGGGAATAATTGGAACTAGGGTGACAGAGTGAGGGAGTGTATCCTGCTAGCTGCTGCCATGCCCTGGCATGAAGTTGTCCTTGGCAGAGCCAAAGCTCTAGAACTTAGGTCAGGGAGCTGCCAGAGGACCCTTGACACCAAGAGAGAATTCCTTCTTACCTACTATGGTAGAGACGAAATCTGTTTCTTCTCAGGCCCCCTTGTTAGATGTGGTCATGCCACCAAATTCTAGCCTACAGAGTATGACAGGAAGTGACGTGTGCCATTTCTGGGCAAGCACCCATTACGTTTGGTCACATTCTCCTTTTCCTTTTGACAGCTGGAAACTGAATGTTGGAGACTCCACTCAGACCATGCAGATAATAATGGGTCTTTTGATAGGGCAGAGCCAGTAGGTGGAGAGAGCTTAAGTCCCAGAATACTCTGTCAGAGCCACCTACCAACCGGGAACACACACACACACCAGATAGTTTCACGAGCAAGAAACAAACTTCCGTATTGATGCCACTAAATGATTGGGACTTACTACAATTTGGCCTACCTTGATACAGCAATGTTGAGCTAAACTGTACATAAATTATACTCAAAGCCTTTCCTATAGAAACATCGTAGGCACTACAGAACAGCGACCCTCCCAACAGACGGGAGGAGACAACATACACATGTTGAAGGCTATGCGTACAATTCCAATGCAGTTGCCAAAAGGGTTTGGGCCCCGAATACTTCCCCCCCTTGGCCTACGAAAAAGACTGACAAACTTTTTCTGTAAAAGGACAGATAGTAGATATCGTAGATGGCTTTGCGGACAACACGGTCTCCGTTGAAACTATTCATCTCTGTCATTTCGCAGCACAAAGATTGTCCCAGGCAATACCTGAAAAATGGCCATGGCTGTGCTTCAGGAAGTCCTTATTCTCAAGAACAGGGAGCAGGGTGTATCTGGCTGCAGGCCACAGTTTGCTGACCCCTGGCCTCCAGGGAAACCTGGAATTCCCAATGTTAGAGAATCATTTGTTTAGCTTATACCTAGCAAAGTTGTTAAAATAGAAATAGGCAGTAAACCAAATTGTAAAAGGTTCCATTCTTTTCGTTTTAAGGACAGCCTTATGTTGCACCTGATTTTCTTTTCTCTCTTTCTTTCTTTCTTCCTTTTTTTAAGATTTTTATTTATTTATTTGACAGAGAGAGAGAGCACAAGCAGGGGGAGTGGAAAGGGAGAAGCAGACTCCCCACTGAGCAGAGAGCTGGATGCGGGGCTCGATCCCAGGACCCTGGGATCATGAAGGCAGACACGTAACAGACTGAGCCACCCAGGTGCACGTGCACCTGATTTTCTTGAGGAAGCTACATTATAACAGGTTGACATTCCTGATCAAGAGCCTAAAGCTAAGCTTTTAAAAAATGATGGGCATCATATTTAATTAATTATTAACTCTTTAACTGCCTAGCTTAAAGCTTTGCAAAATAGAACAGCATCAATATAATGGGACAACTGCTGGAAACATACCAACTTTATTTAAGATATTTCTAGAGAAAGTCATGATTGATTGATTGGTCACCATGGTCCAGATGCTGATCTAGGTACTTTAAATACATTATATCCAATCGTCACAGAAACTCCTAAGGCACCTTACAGAGGTGGAAATTGAGACTTAAGGGAGGTAAGCAATTTGTCTAAGATCACCTACCTGATAAATCACGGAGGTAGATGTGTTTAGATTCAAAGCCTCTATGCTTACTTCACACCCTCCTGGTTCAGAAATTAAAGGGCATGGGCAGAGATTTCGATGGAAAACTAGAGGCTGGGGGGTGCCTGGGTGGCTCAGTAGGTTAAGTGTCTGTCTTCGGCTCAGGTCATGACTTCAGGGTCCTGGGTTTGAGCCCCACATCGGGCTCCCTGCTCAGCAGGGAGCCTGCTTCTCCTTCTCCCTCTGCCTGCTGCTCCCCGTTTGTGCTCTCTCTGTCAAACAAATAAATAAAATCTTTTTTCAAAAAGAGAAAGAAGGGCGCCTGGGTGGCACAGCGGTTGGGCGTCTGCCTTCGGCTCAGGGTGTGATCCCGGCGTTATGGGATCGAGCCCCACATCAGGCTCCTCCGCTATGAGCCTGCTTCTTCCTCTGCCACTCCCCCTGCTTGTGTTCCCTCTCTCCCTGGCTGTCTCTATCTCTGTCAAATAAATAAATAAAGTCTTTTAAAAAAAAAAGAGGGAGAAAGAAAACTAGAGGCTGGCCAGGAGAGGAGGCTGCTTGGTTCTGGACTTTGAGGGATAGGTTTCTATGGTCGAGAGCATTAGGAAGAAGAAGTTGGGCCACTGTGTGTTGTTGAAAGGTCATACCATGAACCACTGGCTGAATATTCCGAGTTTGAACTGTTTTAATACAATGGGTAGCCTACAAAAAGCAGATATGAAATTATTACACTTACTGAGCACCTCCCACATGTCAGGCAACACTCCAAATACTTTACAAGGATTTACATGCATTCTACCGTGCCGTCTGCACGAGACCCCTTTGAAGGAAGTACTATTACTACCTCCATTTGATGGCTCAGGAACTGAGGCACAGAGAGACTAAGTAACTTATCCAAGCTTTCGAAGTGGCAGAGCTAATGTTAGCTTTGTCAGGCCCAAAGCTCACATCTTGATCCCAATACTACAGTGCTCCCTACAGCAGCTAATAATAAAATTCCATGTCTTGTAATTCTTCTTTTTCTTTTCTTTCTTTTTTTTTTTTTTTGAGAGACACAGCAAGTGGGGGAGGGGCAGAGGGAGAGATAGAATCTTAAGCAGACTCCATGCCCAGCATGGAGCTAGTCTCAGGGCTCGATTCCATGACCCTGAGATCATGACCTGAGCCGAAATCCAGAGTCTGACGCTTACCTGACTGAGCCACCCAGGTGCCCCCATAATTATTCTTATCACTGTCCCACACAGCAGGTGCCCACTCCTACCTAGAATTAGCCTCGAGTCATTGCCACCCTTGGGCAAATCTCTCTCTCACTTTTATGTCTCATAGATGTAGACAGCAGCACGGTGTAATGGTAAGAGGAAGGATGTTGGGACTTGGAGCTGGTCATGGAGATGAATGCTGCCTCTTTAAATTACTGGCTGAGGAATTACTCAACGTCCCTGAGAATCCATTTTCTCAGGTGAAGAATAGGTTCCCATCGACTTACTAAGGTAATACCATAAGCCCTGTAATACTGCTTAGGTAAGCTGTAATACTTACCAGATAATAGCTATTAGGGGGATACCTATGACCATGCCTGGAGCACAGGTACGTGTTCCCCACGTGTCCATTTCCTTCCCTCACCCATGCTTCTAGTCGCGCACTCTGCCTACCCCCAGGTGAGCAGAAATGGCTGAGTCGCATTCATTCTGCTGTGTGGATCTGAGCTGTCCGAGGTCAGCACTCTCCTTTCTTTTGTTACAATTTGCATCCTCTAGTTTTGTACGCCCCTCCTCTGAGAATCTCTAAGGACCTGGCCAACTCCAGAGGGAAACATGAACCATTTTTATTCTACTAAGAGGAAAGCTGAGACACAATAAAAAATCAATGGTTTTTCCAGAAAAATTTGAGAGAAATTCCAGATTTTCTTCCTTTCCCACAGTCCTTCCCAGTAATTGAACTGCTCCCCCTGGAAACCAGATGGAAGCAGCTGGCAGTCAGGAACCCCTGCACAGTCCACAATGTTTAGCAGGAGCTGGCTGCGCCCAGATTCTCAGTCATCACATCTTCTAAAACTCCCTCAAACTGCCTCTCCTGAGGGATGGCAGTTTTAGCGCAAGAGTCCATTTCATTGTGAAAGAATTGCCTAGCATGAGGCACACCCAGCCCGTGGTGTTGGGTAGGAGTGAGTGATGTGCTGCCTCTGATTTATGTCCATCTGTCCATTTGAGAAAATGCTCATTGGTAGATGACGTTAACCTCTTGCATCATCCTCTATTTTTAGCCTCCAAGTGAGTGATGAATCAGGCTATAATCCGACAGTGTGCTTACAGGCACACTTCAAGCAAATTAAATTACAGTGCCTCAGACATCACATACATTTCTAAAGAATAGAGACGCATTACAGCCTCATTTTTTCCCTAAAGGACCCATTATACATCACAAGGTTGAATATGACTCGAAAGTTTCCTCCAATTTTATTTATTTATTTTTATTTATTTATTTATTAGATTTATTTATGAGAGAGAGAGAGAGCAAGGGGAAGGGGTAGAGGGAGAGGGACAAGCAGGCTTCTCACTGAGCAAGGAGCATGAAGCAAGGCTCAATCGCAGGACCCTGAGATCATGACCTGAGCTGAAATCAAGAGTCAGACGCTTAACCAACTGAGCCACCCAGATGCCACAAGTTTCCTCCAATTTTAATCAAGCCTCATATGCCCATGCAGCTTATTCCAAAAGCTGGAGAAATGATTTCTCTTGGATATTATTATGTTGTGAGCTCAGACACTGCTGGTAGAAACAATATTCTCAATCAATCATTCAGATACATATGGGCACCTACTCTATGACAGGTAGTGTCTTGGCACTGGGGAGACAACAGTGAACAAAAGCAAGACATAATCCTTACCCTTGTGGAGCTAGTTTTGTGAGAAGATGTTAACCAAATTATCAAACAAATGGTAAGGGTTGAGAGCTGAAATTACGTTATTAGGTCTCTGATTCTGTCTCTCTCCGCCCATCTCTTCACTGTGCTGTCTTCTACTTGGCTTCCTCTTTCAGCATCCTCTCCTCATGTGACTGCTATGGCCACTTGCAGCTCCTGACTACTATGGTGCTAATAAATGATGATCTCAGAGGAACGACTGTCCCTAAAACTCCAGCAAAGTCCCAGAGAAGATGCTGATTGGCTTGGTTGAGGTCACATGCTCATTCCTATACTCATATGGAGACTGGGAAAGGAATAATCTGATTGGCCAGACCAGATCACGTGGGTATTCTCTAGGTAGGGAAGGGGGGGCAGTGTTAGTCTCCTTGGCACCATATGGCTGAGCAAGATTCCTAAGGCATGGGAGAAGGTAGTTTCACCACTGAAAGAATGATGGATGAATCAATGTTTGTCCACCAAAATGTCAGAGGGATGATGTTTAAAGTCGGTCAAGTCAAAGAAGAAAAGAAGTAGCATTGTAAGTTATGCTTTTGCTCTCTTCCATCTGGTTCCTCTAAGGGCCAGAGACTGAGCCACACAGCATGTTAGAGAGAGAGAGGCTTTCAGAACCACACACACATGGACTCAAATCCTGCCTCCCTTACATCTGAGTGGCTATGTAGCATTGGACAAGTCCTCTACCTTCTCTAAGACGGTTTCTTCACTGGTAGCATGGGGATAAAATCTACCTCCATGGGATTGTTGGGGAGATAAAACGATACCACGTAACCCAAGAAGTACAGTGCTGGGAGAACTGGAGGAGCTTGGCGGATCTGGGTATTTAGAAACCTCCCTGAAGTATCATGTTGTGTAAGTATCATATTGCAGACAGGCTCCTAACTTGTGGGGTGGAGGGAGGGAGTGGTGTTTGGAGACAAAAGGAAGAAAAATATATAAACAAATTAACAAGCATACATTCATATTCTGAAAAGTGCTCTGATGGAAATAAACAAGAAAACCTCTAACAAAAAAAAAATCTGATAATGAGTAGAAGCCTCCTTTAGCTAAGATAGACCAGGACGGCCTCCCTAAGAAGGTGACATGTGAACTGAGTCCTGAAGGCAGAGAGATTACCAGACCAAGAGTTTGGGGAGGGGGCTCTAGACAGACAGAACAGCATGGGCAAAGGCCCTGAGGCAGGAAAGGGATGGGCATGTTCAAGGAACAGAGGGAAGTCCAGTGGTTGGAATGGTGAGATTAAAGAGCTAGGTAGGAAACAGATCAGAAAAGGCCTTCCAAGCCTTAGTAAGAGTTTCAAGTTCCATGCTCAATGATATGCCTGGTTAAAATGCTATGGGGAGCCTGGGTAGCACAGTCATTAAGTGTCTGCCTTCGGCTCAGGGCATGATCCCGGTGTTCTGGGATCGAGTCCCGCGTCAAGCTCCTCCGCTGGGAGCCTGCTTCTTCCTCTTCCTCTCCCACTCCCCTGCTGTGCTCCCTCTTGCTGGCTGTCTGTCACATAAATAAATAAAATCTTTAAAAAAAAATTCTAGTAAGATCATTAGAATTATCAGGTGTAGAATAGAATGGATAAGGGCATGTGAAGGGAGACAGCTAGGGGACCATTTGATAGTCTGTGATAGACAGTGGGGACATAGCCTAAGGCAGTGGAAGTGGAGATGGGGAGAAATGGATGGATTAGAGATATGCTTTGGTTGTAGGACCAGGAAGTCCCTGGGATGAATTTGTAGGTGGGAGAGAAAGGAAAGGGAGGAATTAAAGATAAAGCTTGACTCTGAGGTTTGAGCAACTACTTGGGTGAATGTGGGACCATTTACTGAGATGGAGAAGCCTTGGGAAGAAACAGGTTTAAGGTACTGAGTTTGAGGTGCCTACAGGGACCAGGTGGCAGTGCAGTCAGATGAACAAGGCTGGGTCTCAAGGGAGAGGCCAGGACTGGGGTACAAACTGCAAATCATGGGACTAGATGAGATCATCAGGAAAAATGGGAAATAAGAGGAGGAAAGCCCCAGCCTTGAGGCTCTCCTGCATGAGCCGTGAGACTCATAGAGGAAGAGTCAGCCAGGAAGAGAAGCCATGACCCATGGGGAACGAGGGGAATGAGAAAAGTTGAGGTGATAGAGAGCAAGGGAGAAAAATATTTCAGAAAGAGTAAGCTCTGGTAAGAGCTGTGAGAGATTAGTAAAATGAGGACAAGGAAATGAGCTTTACAGTTAGGAGAAACAAAAACCTACCCTTTACAGCAGTGCTCGCAGACTGATCTCTTTCTAAAACAGATCTGATAATGTTACTCCCTTGATTACAAAATTCAGTGGCTCACCACCAACTCCTTAGCAAGGCATATTGGCTGCTTCTGCCCAGCTTGGCCTCCTTCTGCTCTCACTCCCCACTCCTTTGCCCGAGCTTCCTCTGAGCAGCAACCACGGGCTGGTCCTGCCTCTCCTAGCAACACTGCTCTCTGGGTCTGTGCGGTTTCTCAGACCTGCACTGCCCTGCCCTTCTCCTGATGCATGCTGCCCTCCCACCCCTGACCCAGCCCTGATTCTACCTCCAGACCATGTTGTTTGAGCTATTCTCTAGGATCTCACAAATCCCCTGCTTGGATCTCTAACACAGCACTCTTCAGGTTGCATTAGAATTGTTTCCCAGTTGGGGCCCCTGGGTGGCTCAGTCTGTTAAGCATCTACCTTTGGCTCAGGTCATGATCCCAGGGTCCTGGGTTCGAGTCCTGCATTAGGCTCCCTGCTCAGTGGGGAGCCTGCTTCTCCCTCTGCCCTTCTCCTCCCCTCCCCTCCTGCCTCCGCCCCTCCCCTCCCCTCCCCTTGTGTGTGAGCTCTCTCTCTCTCTTTCTCATATAAAACAAATCTTTAAAATTAAGAAAAAAAAAGAATTGTTTCCTGATTGATCTCACCCATTAGAGTATGAATTTCTTCATAGTTGGGACTGTGTTTTATGCATCCTTAGTGCCCAGCATAATACTTAATCTACAAGAGATGCCTACTAGGTATTTGTTGAATAAATTTCCTAGAGACTATTATTTCAAATAGAAGTTCTAACAATTCTTAAAGGAAAAGCGAAATTAAAATGTATTTTTTGAACCTGAACACACATACAAGTCCCCTCGCTCAAAAAATCATCTTAAAAGGTACCAACAATCCCAGTTGTGGGCTGAATTGTGTCCGTTGCCCCCAAACCCCCAAATATGTTGAAGTCCTAACTCCCAATACCTCAGAACAGGACATTATTTGGAAATAGGGTCTTTATAGAGGTAATTGAGTTAAAATGAGGCCCAGTGGGTGAGCCTTAATCCAATATAACTGGAGTCCCAATAAAAAGGAAAAATTTGGACACAGACAGACAGATACACCCAGAGGGATGCCATGTGAAGACACAGGGAAAAGGCCACGTGAAGATGGAATATCTATAAGCATAGGACTGCCTGAGGCCGCCAGAAGCTAGGAGAGTCCTGGTATGGTTCCTTCCCTAGCACCTTCAGAGAGAGCGTGGCCTTGCTGACACCTTGGTTTAGGACTTCTGGCCTCTGGAACCATGAGATAATACGTTTCTTTTTTTTTTTTTTTTTTTTTAAGTTTTTTTTTTTTTNTTTATTCGACAGAGATAGAGACAGCCAGCGAGAGAGGGAACACAAGCAGGGGGAGTGGGAGAGGAAGAAGCAGGCTCATAGCAGAGGAGCCTGATGTGGGGCTCGATCCCATAACGCCAGGATCACGCCCTGAGCCGAAGGCAGATGCTTAACCGCTGTGCCACCCAGGCGCCCCTCTGCTGTTTTAAGCCACCCAGTTTTGGGTACTTTGTTATGGAGCCCTGGGAATAGAATACACCCCCCAACATGGAGAGAGCCCAAATTTTCTTTGTCACTTTGGCACCCCATAAACGTAATTCTTTATGCTAAAGAATGAAAAAATACAGGAAGAAAAACCAAAGAGCACTCTTCTCAATTTTGTCTAACACGGAATTGAAAAGAATCTTCAAAGACTTCCTTTAGTCAGGTTTATATTAATCTACATTTTGTATTTTTAGTGATATTAAATTAACTGAATGCATTTTGTAATAATAATAATGTATTGTGGAGGGTGGAAACTGATTATATTAATTTGAATGCTATACTTTTATTCAGTAAAAGAAAGTTGAGCATTTTCTTCTGCTCGTTTTATAAACTTGGATGAGTCTCATTATTAAATAAAATAGTGTATTAATTAAAAAGTTATGGAGGCACCTAGCTGACTGAGTTAGGGGAGAATGCGACTCTTGATCTCAGGGTTGTGAGTTTGAGCCCCACGCTGGGTGCAGAAATTACTTAAAAATAAAATCTTTTAAAAAAATAAAAAAATAAAAAGTTATTTATAAAAACTGTAAAGGTTTGGACTGAAACAGTGAGATGGTGTGATGGTCAAGTTTGTGTCAACTTGGGGTGCCTGGGTGGCTCAGTCAGTTAAGCGGCTGACTCTTGATTTCGGCTCAGGTCACAATTCCAGGATCCTGGGATCGAGTCCCACATCGGGCTCCGCACTTAGAGGGGAGTCTGCTTAAGATTCTCTCTTTTCCTCTCCCTCTCCCCTTCCCCCTGCTCTCTCTCTTTAAAATAAGCAAATAAATCTTTAAAGAAAAAAAAAAGGTTATGTCAACTTGACTGAGCTAAAGGATGCCCAGAGAGCTGGTAAAGCATTACTTCTGGATATGTCTGTGAGGGTGCTTCTGGAAGAGGTTAGTACTTGAATTGGTAGACTGAGTAAAGTAGTCACAAAGCAGGTGGGCATCATCCAATCGGAGGGCCTAAGTAAAACAAAACGGCAGAGGAAGGGCAAATTTGTTCTTTCCGTGAACTGAGACAACCATCTTCCTCTCCTGTCCTTAGACATTGCTGTTCCTGGTTCTTGGGTCTTTGAACTCAAACCACTGGTTTTTGTGGTTCTCTAGCTTGCAGACAGCAGCCTGGGGGACTTCTCAGCCTCCACGACGGCATAAACCAATTCCAACAATAAACCTGTTATATATATCCTTATATACACCCCATTTTTTCTGTTTCTCTGGAGAACTCTGACTAATACATATGGGGAGGTGAAAGTTTCCAGAATCCATGGGGAGATGGCAGAGAAATTATCATTGCCTGATTTGAAACTGATTTGAATAGAGAAGAAAAAAGAAAAGACGTTCATACTTTGGGGAAGTATTACTCAGCCTAACAAACAAGCAAAACAAGCCACTTTGAGTGTTTACGTAGAGGGAATTCAATACAGGGAGCAGATTACACAGACTGCGAGAGCTAAGCACCAAACAGGACATCGAGGCAAACCTGAAATTAACAACCAAAGGAGCCACTAGGGCCTCAGGCTGGAGCAGGTTTCTCAGTCTGGGCACTAGCGACGTTTTGGGGTGATAATCCTGCCGTGGAGGGCTGCCCTGTGCATCGTAGGATGTTCAGCCTTTATCTCTGGCCTTCACCCACTAGACCCTCGAAGCATCACCCACGCAAGCTGTAACAACCAAAAAGGTTTCCGAACGTTTGCTAACGATCCCTTGAGTTGTGGGGAGAGACGAGCTGGGGGAGGGGTAGACAGGATTGTTCCTGTTGGAGAAACACTGAGCAAGGGACGAAAGGAAAAAGTGGTATTACCAGAAGCCAGGGTCATCCAGGGTCACCCGGGGAAAGCTGGAACCATGAGGCAGAGGGTCTGTCCAGTGAGAGAGGGAGGGAGAAGAGGCCCTGGCAGAAAGGGAAAGGGAGAAATACACTGGCTTCTCTCTTGCCCCTCAATTTCCTGCAGACTGGTACTGCCTTCCTGACATACAGAGCAAATCAAAGGCAAGGAATGGTTCTGAGAATGCAGGCCCAGGATCAGTACAAGGATTACCTTAAAACTGTGATTCTAAATAAGGACACAAATTTAAATCTGAGGTCGAACTTTGAGACTGGTGCCCATTCAATGCGCCGGATCACCAGATGACTGCTGCATGTTACCCAGACGCAGCTCGTTGTGACACAGCAGCAATCCCTCACTTGCATAGTCCATTCCAAGACCCTGGGAGGGTCCTAAGAATGTGTTCAACGCACTCCCATGTTTTAGTAAAATTCGTATCACACTTCCTGTCATGTTGGGTGGAATAGAGAGGGTGTGGATTATTTTGAAGATCTGGTGGAAGGAAAGTCGAGGTGGGTACAGCTTTACCCTTGGACCTGAGCAGCAGGGGCTCCTGCCCTGGGCCCCACACTTTAGAAGGCCTCACTCCGGCTCTCCTCCTGCTGCATCCCTGTCTTTGAGATGAGAAGTCTGCAGTGTCAAAGGGATATGCCCACCCAGAATTTATGCCGTCCCGTTCTTGCCCATACTTTGAGTACTTAGGACCCTAGAATTCCCTGCCCCGATGGCCCTGGGCCTGCTTCCAGGATCTACATGGGCCTCTCCCCTCAGTCAGCCTTCTGAGAGTGCGCGTGCTGCAGCACTGCATACCTCTAGGTCCAAGAGGCAGCCAAGACATGGCTGGTTGCTGGAGGTGATGGATCTATCTCGGATGTGTGGACCAGAGTGTCTGCGGATGTTGGTGAGAGGCTTCTCATGGTATGGAATGGACTTAGGAATGGGAACAGAAGGCGGGTCATAAACAAGCACTAAAATCAATGGAAACCATTCTGATATTGAAAAGCATATTAAAAGCCAAAATAATAAATTGTTTAGAATTATACCCAAAGTAGGAATTCATTAAGAGGAAGAAATACATTTTGAATAGAAATAAAGAATAGGGGGCACCTGGGTGGCACAGCGGTTGGGCGTCTGCCTTCAGCTCAGGGCGTGATCCCGGCATTACGGGATTGAGCCCCACATCAGGTTCCTCCGCTATGAGCCTGCTTCTTCCTCTCCCACTCCCCCTGCTTGTGTTCCCTCTCTCTCACTGGCTGTCTCTATATCTGTCAAATAAATAAATAAAATCTTTAAAAAAAAAAAAAGAAATAAAGAATAGGCTTTTATATTGTTTGATAATCTCTTCTTGATCTAACATGAAATACTGACATCACGATCACCAGCCTAATGGAGTTACCTTAAACAAACTGGTTAACGAGAGTCATCAGTTCAACAAATATCTAAGGTTAGTTCCTGTGCAAGAAAACTTGAAATGTGCATGAAATCTTACAGCTCATATAGGAAAGAAATTTGATGCAGGGTTTCCCAAATTTGACAACAATTTAAAAAATATATATGACTTACCTATAACCAGTTCTGAAGCTGAAAAACCTTTTCTAAGATAACAACAATTTAAAAAATATTCAATCATGCTAAAGGAAAACCTGACTTATCTTTCAATAGAAAATGCTGTTACAAAATCACTATAAAGAAGTGTATGCAGGTACCTGGGTACCAGGGATCCAGGCTGCTCAGTTGGTTAAGCGGCCAACTCTTGGTTTTGGCTAGGGTCATGATCTCATGGGTCATGAAATGGAGCCCGTGTGGGGCTCCACGCTCAGCGGGAAGTCTGCTTGAAGATTCTCTCCCTCTGCCCCTCCCCCCACTCTCTCTCTCCCTCTCTCTCTAAAATAAATAAATAAATCTTAAAAAAAAAAAGAAATGTATATTGGTATATCACCAAAAAATACAGAGATAAAGGTATTAAAGAGATATATCAAACTGTCAAATAATAAAGATTATTTTTCTAGATTTTTCTAGCATTTGTGAGCTTTTCAAATTTTGTGATTTGCTATAATTTCTCTCCTCATTTTAAATATTATTTAACTTCATACTTAATTTTTGTTTTTTAGAAAGGGAGAGAGAGCGAGGTGGGGGAGGGGGAGAGGAGGAGGGAGAGAATCTTAAGCAGGCTCTACACTCAGTGAGAGCCTGACATGGGCTCACAACCCTGTGATCGTGACCTGAACTGAGATCAAGAATCAGGCGTTTAACTGACTAAGCCACCCAGGAGCCCCCATACTCAATTTCATATTCATAATTTTCCATTCTCTTTCCTAAGGAAGGAACCCACCTATCCCCCAAATGGTATAAGCTTAGTGTCCACAAAATCTGGATCTTTCCCTTGGTGTGGAATGGTAAATTGAGCGTGTTGTCAAAGAAATGACCTCAGTGCTTTGGTGTCAAAGACAGAGTTTGGGATAAAGAGGAACATGAGCTTTATTGCTTTGCCAGGCAAAGGAGGCTGCAGCAGGCTATGGCATTCAAACACTGCAAGCCCACCCAGAGGAAGGGACTGGGGGGGGGCAGTATTTATTTATTTACTTGAGAGGGAAAGAGAGAGCGCTTGCAGAGCGGGGAGGGGCAGGGGCAGAGAGGGGGTGGTGAGAATCCCAAGCAAGCTCCCCACTGAGCATGGAGCCCTGGGCGGGGCTCAATCTCATAACCCTGAGATCAGGACCTAGGCCAAAATCAAGAGTGGGAGCCTCAAGGGAAAGAGCCAGCCAGGTGCCCCAAGGCTGGGGGTGGGGATGTTTTAAAGGGAAATACAGGATCTAGCCAGTTTGACCTGAATTGTGTAAGTGCTGTCAGCCTCCTTATTTGTTTTCAGGGTGGTACCAGGTTCCTGAAACAAAAGGCTAAGGGAGGAGGGGAGGATTGCGGAAGAAAGGGAAAAGGTTACTTTTAAAATCGAGCTTTGCTGAAGCATTAGTGCAGCCATTTTGATTTTTGTTCCACTTCATGCTTGTAAGCGGTTTCCAGAGGGGCTTGGGCATTATGTCTGGGGAAATGGAGAGAAAACTATCTGAGCGGGCAGCCCATCCTGACCCCCAAGATGTCAAGATGTATTATTAAAGGTAAACGAGTCAGCAGCGGGGACTTCCCAAATGCCGTTTTCAGATGACTGCATTTTGTCCCCGTTTCTCCTTGTTTTTGTTCTGTAGTCACTGTGGCAGCTGATACAGGAGGGACAACTGGGCAAGGGGCAGATGACTGCTCAGCCTGACTCCACAGTTTCTCACACAGTAGAGAGAGAAGAAAGACAATGGTTACAAAGCAAAGCCAAAAAAGTAACCAGCGGTCTATCAGAACACGCCATCAGTGCTGACAAAGAGCTGGTATCCGCTTGGGAGCCCCAAGGACAATCCCTGAAGCAGACAAGCAGGGAGTGGGTAACAAGGAGCCCAAACACACTGGTTTCATTTGCAAGACTCTAGGCAGCAGTGCCAAGACCATTCCTCTCATTGAACAAAGTGCAGGGATTAATTCTTACCATGTAATTTATTATTTCTTTTAAAGTGAAGAAATTGCACCCTGAAGGTTGTTAGGTTTCTGAGCGCTCACAGTTCCTCACAAACAGTTATCAGGATTTCTGGATATGATTTGTACCTAAACTGGTGTGGTCTGGGGACTTGTAAAAGATGGGCTGCCCCGGGCAATGGCACCCGTCCATTTTCCAGCCTAGTTCTTTTCATGACTCAAAAACCTTGTGGTGAAATAAAGTGGGTTGAACACAGGCTTTTATCTCTTCTCCCTTCTGAAATCCCAATAACATCACTATAAAAGAATAAAATAGGTATAAATCTACAAGGACAAAAAGAATGAGAGTGAAGATGACAGCAGGCTGAAGACTCAACAACATCTAGAAGTTGTAGTCCTGAGAAGTGGGGCTCAGCAGGACAGAGAAAGCTGGGTCCTATCACTCTAGAGCAGAGCAGACAGCTTCCACAAATTAATTTTGAATGTCTATATGACAGGAGGATTTTCTTTTATAAAGTGGATCACTAAAGTTAATCGGAAGCAAGTCAGTTGTTACCCCAGATCCACTCCCCGGCCAACAAGTGTTCTTCCTGGAGAGACTGGGTTTGGGAGCCAGACTGAGCAGAGGTCAAGGAGAAGCAGCTCTCTCCGAGACACAGAAGGTGAAGGAAGGGCAGAGTGGTTTCCCCAGGGGAAAGCTGGGGGAATAGTAATAACAGCTCCTAAATAAACTCTGGGTCAAGCAGTGTTCAAAGCACTTTATACACACTATCTCAATTAATTCTCATAACAGCCATGTGTTGGAGGTACCTATATCACCTTACTTTCCATATAAAAACCTGAGACACTGAGTTGAAGGACATTCCCCTAGTTAGTAAGTGGCAGAGCTAGAGATGGACCCAGTCTGGCCATAGTGAGAGGGAGACATGGATCCCAAGTGGCAAAACCATTACTGGTCTACCACAGAGAGAGCCGTGATATATGTTCCAAAATTTCCATCCCGTTGCGTGGGCTGTATGCAGCATTATCGTATTTCCAACAGTTACAATGTGGGGCAAGAAAGTGATGTCATGCCAAGCTTGTTCCTTTTGAGAAACAGAATCCCTAGATATACAGGACTATGATCTATGATAGTCTGAGTAATGGCCCTCTCAAAAGATGTTGTGTGTCAATCCCTGGAACCTATTACCATATATGGTAAAACAGACTCTGCAAATGTGATCGAATTAAGGATCTTGAGATGGGGATTCTCTAATCCTCATGGAAGACTTGGGGACCCTTGTACTTCCACAGCACAGACCATGAGGTAAGGAGCCCACAGACCAGATACCCCTCTGCAAATGCTACATCATGGTTCCAAACACTAGTAAGATCTTGTTGACAGAGGTGAGTGGGACATCAGACAAATCTGTCCCTGACCTGTAATATTAACCGAAACTTGGCACTGATCATAAACCAGATTGGATACCTATATAAGAAATAGTTTATAATCACAGGACAGAAATGTATCCCATTAAAAACAGGATAAATACACTAAGGCATTTGTAGGGCTCAAATGCCAACACAAATGGGTTTTGTTCAGGGATCAGAATTTCTACAGTGCCAAAAGACTGTGCTGTGGTTTCAAGGAGAGAATCATGAATAAAGTTTGGCTCGGATATGTCTATAAAAGGGATGAAACTTTATTAGTCATGGATGGGAGCTGGTGTGTGATCAACAGTCCACATGTTCTCTTGGTAGAAATCATGTCTATTCATGCTTAAGCCAGATTTATATTGTAAATTTATCATTCTAAAATGACCTTTGTAGCTGGGGGACAAAGAGAAGGAACCCCACTGGGACACTTGAATGAGCCACCAGAGACTTGAGCAGATGGAAGGAGCAAATAATATAAACCAGGAAGGGTGCTGAGTGAATCATTTGTCTTAGGGAAGGTCAATCACTTGAGGTGTGTAAGAGGACTGTGAACTCAATGTGTTCCTTAGACAAGGAGCAAAAGTTTATTGGGTGTACTCATAAGAGTCATGAACCAGAAAAGGACACCTTTAGTCACTGGGAGGCCATGTGACTACTACAGGAGCTGCCCAGACCTTGACTCAGAACAGAACATGAGGTACACAGTCACTCTCCACTCCACGCACACGGCAGGCGTCACTAAGTGATCTTCAGACATCATTCACCTTGCTGAAGCCAGAGGCAGCCTCAGAATCTTTCTTGGCACAGACCCCAAAGAATGAATACTTATGGCTCAGAGTTGACCCACAAGATAAAACCTATTTGCTGGGATGCCTGGGTGGCTCAGTCGGTTAAGCGTCTGCCTTCAGCTCAGGTCATGATCCCAGGGTCCTGGGATCGAGTCCTGCATTAGGCTCCAAGGAGCCTTCTTCTCCCTCCGCCTGCCTCTCCCCCTGCTTGTGCTCTCTCTCTGACAAAAAAAAAAAAAACCAAAAAAAACTTAAAAAAAAAAAAAAAAACAAAAACCAGAAACAAAGCAAAACACCAATTTGCTAACCCTGGTTTAGAACAAGAGTAAAGGAAACAAACTTTAATTTGAATAAAATCTGCATTAATATCGATTTTGAGAAAGCACTGGAGAGGCACATTGAGTAGGACAGAGAGATCTGGACATAGAAAGAAGGGAAGACTTCCAGGGTCTGAAGCCAAGAGGGCATCTGTGAAGTTGCAAGACATGATAAAGAACTTTAGCAAATACTTCCTCAGGTCTCTTTGGCCTCAGGGGGGTCATGCGCCCATCCTGAACCAATCACTGTAGTCCGATGTGTGGGCTTTACTGATTAGTTCAAGTTCATCAGAACCCACCCGCAGAGCTAAGGGCATTCCTGCCCCAACTACATGACTGTGTGGGGGACAGGTGCTCCTGTGAGGTAACTGGGGTACTCTCACCATGAAGGAAAGACTCACCGCTGAGGAATAAACAGCAGGTGTGATTTACGGTACGGCAGGATTTCCAGGGGCCAGAGCTGGAGAGCCCAGGAGGGGAAAGACATTTTTTTTTTTTTTTTTGCACTGGTTGCAGATCCCTAGTGCCTGCCTTCTAAGAAAGGAAAGAAGAAGGAAACTGGGGGGACTGTGTCCCTTTTCTTTGCTCCTCCTGGAACAGAAGATCTCCCAGGGAGAAGAGGATGGTGGCTTGGAAAAGAAAGGGAGGCTGGCTGGTTGCTTGGGACCTATGGAAAAGAGGAGAGGTGCAGAAAGACAGTGATGAGAAGCAGCTGTGGAGGCTTAACGGGCAGGAAAACCCTGGGTTACGGAGGAGGAGGAATTTGTAAATAAGAAGGGTGTCAAAGGAAAGAAGCTGGAAGGAAGTTTGCTATAGTTTCTTCACAAATGGCATCAGTTAGTTTAGGGATGTAATGCTGTAAGCATTAGAAAACCTTTCCCAGACTGGCTTAGGCAGAAAAAGGATTTGTTGGCTCACATATTTGAAAGGGACAAATGTAAAATGGACTCGGGCAAGATTGGATCCAGCAACTCAAAGTATTCAGTTTCTTCCCGTCTCTACTCTCTTCATCCTAAAGGGCTCTCCTCATTGTTGCAAGATGGGTACCAGTAGCATCAGGGGGTGGGGGGGAGCAAGCTTCCTCATTACATAGTCCCCTCTTATATGGAGGGGAGACCCCCCAGTGGAGTGCCGGAAACTGCAGTTAGTTCTGAACCCTACATACACTACATTCATTCCTATATATACACACCTGTGATAAAGTCTGACTTATAAATTAGGCACCGTACGAGATTAACAACAATAACCAACAATAAAACAGAACAGTTACAACCATATACTGTAATAAAAGCTATGGGAGTGTGGTCCATCTCTTCTCTCTCAAAATACCTTACTGTCCTGTACTCACCCTTCTTCTCCGGATGATGTGAGATGATAAAATGCCTACGTGATGAGATAAAGGGAGGGGAATGACATCGGCTGTGAAACAGCATGAGGCTACTCCTGACCTCTGACAATCCATCAGAGGGAGGACCATCTGCTTCCAGACCACAGTCTGGGGTAACCGAAACCTCGGAAGGTGATAAGAGGGGGGACTACTGTACCATCCGATAGGAAAGAAAGGACTCTGTGTCCCAGAATCCCTGTCAAAGGATCTCTGATTGGACTAGCTTAGGTCTCGTGACCAACTTTTAACCAATCACTGTGTCAAGGGAAGGGAAATCCGGTTCTAATCAGAGGTGGCTGCGGAAACCCTCACATACACTCTTCATGGCTGAAAATGGGGAGAGTGATGGTTTCCTAAGATAAATAGGATATCATTATTATTATGAAGGAAGGGAAATAATGACTGGATGGCCAACACCTGGTCGCTGAGTATCAGATGCACCGGGAAAGGTGAAATGTATGTAATGTACATTCTAAATCAAGAGAAAGGCAAATAATGAAAGTCTCTCTCCTGGAAGTGGCCTTTGCTTTAAAAAAAAAAAAAAAAAAAGAGCGTGCATGGGAAAGGCTGACTGGAGAGAAGGCTCCCATGGTATGATTGTGGCCATGCTCAGCTGGCCAGCAGCTGCTCTACCAAATGAAATGAGACACAGGAAAACAACTCACATGAATAATTCCTGAAAACGGATCTTGATACATACACTTTACCCAGTGTTCTTGGAAGGACTCATGGGGCGCTCCCTAAAGAGTGAGTTAATGTTCTGTTAAGTTCTTGCTTTATTTATTATCAAGGATGGTTGCTTCCTGAAACCGGCACTCTGTTAACATTCTGCATGTCACTTTGGTTCAAGTAAGCCATTGGAAGATGGATCACTATTCATTCCCTGAAGAATTTCCCAAGTTAGAGAGATAATTAGTAATATTAGAGTAGCCCAGTTCAGAACTCTAACAAGTTACATAACATGGAAGATAGAAACTAATGAGAACAGTCATTCTTTTGTGCTTAGAAGAGAAGAGTAAAATAGCTTTGGTAGCATGATTGTTCAATATTTTTTTTCTTACCTCCTGAGCCACTTGTCCTTGATTCTTGCCAAGGGTCCGGCAGGCTGAGAGACCCAATACATTTATCTGAAACAAACGTTTCCAACTGGTCTATTAGAGTATAGCAGTAGATTTCAAAGTCTTGCCTGGTAATCAGGTAATTCTTTAAATAAATTACGATATAACTCTACAATGGAATTCTATTCATTCATTTAAAATGATGCTGTAGTTGAAAATATGTTTGCAGAATGTTCACAATATATTGTTGAGTAAAGAAAAAAACAAGTTAAAAAACAACATGGAGATTATAATCACACCTTTATAAAATCCTAAAATATTTACATTTTTTCACAGAAAGAATGAGAAGATATCCTATAAGATGTTTCTAGTGGTTTTCTCTAGGTGGTGGGATAACGAATATTCTAATTATTTTTAAAATTTTTTAATGAATATTCTCTTGGAAACTTTTTCTCCTTGTTTATATTGTCTAAATTTTCTACAATACCCATTCATTACTTTTGTAATAAGAAAAACACAGCAGAGATATTTTTAATTAAAAAATTATACCCACTACATCTGTAAATCTCTAATTGTATTTATATTTTATTCTTAAAAAATTTCGGTATTCTTCCTGTAAGCAGCCACAAATCCTCTGTGGAATGAGGTAGCAGAAGAAATGCATACATGCATGTATACATGAGTGAATGAATAAACACAGCACCAATTAGAGCAGCAAAGGAAACTCTGGGGAATCCCAAGGCTGACTGGCCGCTCCCTTACTTGGATTCAGTTAACATCTAAATGAGATCCCATTGTTGGAGACTAGTCCCAGTCCCAGCCACATGGGACATTTTAGTGTTTCTAGGTCTGGAGGTGAAGTTTTCTTGCTCCCAGGAGTGACATCTCAAGAGTCTAGATTCTCATACTCTAGTAAGGGGTCAGTCACCTTGCACCTTCAGCCCCCTGTGGAATTTTTCATTTCATGATCCCTAGATCCTTCCAATTCCCCCTAGGTGGGGCACATTTGGTATTGGAGGGAATGCTATCACTGCTGGACCTCAGGGACTCCTTGACCACTCATGCCAGGGGTTCAGGCTCTGTCCACTGCTTCAAAAACCTTCTCCAGCACTGGCCCCCCTACATAGCCCTCATTAATGGCCGCCATCACTGCAGCCACCATGCTCCAGATACGTTAGAAATCACTCCCCTCTTCTTGAGTTCTGAACAAAGAGACAAAGAAACTCCCTCTCAACAGACTCCAGGGTCTGGAAATGCAAATGTCCCATCACAGGGCTTTTCCCAAGTAGGGAAGGAGATGGACACATCAGCCTTCTGTCTCAGTCCCCCAATACCTCTCCTTTCTGCTTACCAACCTGCTGGACTGGGGATCACGAAGTGACAAAGCCTGTTAAGTAACGTGAATGAGTTATCCACTAGTTGTCCAGCTGTAGCGGATTGTTGCCAAGGGTAATACAGGCCCTGTGTTGATAGGTTTATTTTTAAGGGAAAGCAGAAATCTAGATTATCATGTGTAATCCCCCAATTTTTAAATATTGACAACTAGTTTATTTTTTTAGCCCCAGTATACGTTAGGAATTCTGTTACGGATTCCTTGTTAGGAACAGGCTAGGAATTCTGTTCAGCTACTAGTAAAAGAGATGAAAAATAATATAGCTTCAGATAGAGACTTGATACTCTATTTTGGTGAGAGCCCGCAAGTAGTTCAAAGGTGGGCAGTCCAGGGCTGTGGGCAGCTCCGGGAAGCCCTCGTGTTCAAATCCCCTGGCTTGGGTTTCTTTTTAGTGGTTGCTAGACTACACGGGAACTTAAATTCAAAATCAACTAGCTGAGTGTCCCCAGCCATTTCCCTTTCTAGATCTCTGTCTCTTCATTTGTGAGGTGAGCTCAAACAGCACCTGCCTCACAGTGGGGTTTTTTTGCTTTTTTTTTTTTTTAAAGATTTTATTTATCCATCTGACAGAGAGAGAGACAGCCAGTGAAGGAGGGAACACAGGCAGGGGGAGTGGGAGAGGAAGAAGCAGGCTCCCAGCAGAGGAGCCTGATGTGGGGCTCGATCCCAGGACTCTGGGACCACGCCCTGAGCTGAAGGCAGACGCTTAACGACTGAGCCACCCAGGCGCCCCCACAGTGGGGTTTTGAGAACTGAATGAGATATACATGGAAAGCACTTAGCACAGAGCTTTATAGAGCACTTCGCACGGTAACCCCCAGAATGCTGGTGTAAGACAGTATGAACCCATACAAACTGGGCCCTTATACACTGCTAGGGCAAAGTAAGATTCTTAGATATGCAAAGAGAGTTGGACATAGGATAGATGAAAACTGAATTCCTCTGTATTATATAAATGAGAACTTTTCCTTTTTTTTTTTCCCCCTTACAGAGCAGTTAATAGGAAAGAGAGGGAAGAGGAGAAGGAAAGCAACACAGCAGAGTGGAGCAGGACATTTACAAATACCGGATATTAATTTTGAGACTAATAATCTTTTTTAAAAATAAGACCACTGGTCACCCCTAAATCCTGTTTTCAAAATCTGCTAGGCACAAAAATATCTACTGTAATTTTTTACGTTAAGTGTGAGAAGGGGCTGAGTTCCGTATTTGTGTTGATGCGGAACAGCAATGGAGGGCATATAGAGGACTCTATATTCTATTGAATGGACTAATTGTGAATATATTAGCTCAACAGAAACGGGAATCTGGAGCCAGAGCTTAATCTGTAAGAACGTAAACTGCACCTTTCCCCGAATCTTTGGGTAGATTATTGGGCTTTCTTCAAATGTGAAAGGAGCGGGGAGAGTTTGAATCAATTTTATCTAAATCTAAAACAGCAGGAAGACCCTACCTAACATTTGAGTCCCTAGCTAGCACCAACCCTCCCTGAGGCCTCCGTGACATTCCGCATGACCCTTCACAAAACCCGAATGGGAATCTTCTGACATCGCCTCTGCTTTTGCAATACTGAGAAGTCGGGAAAAGCTGGAGTTGGCTGTAATTCTAAAGGATGAATGGATGCTGATGGCGTATCCTAGCAACGGCTGTAAAGAAATTAACGTCAAGTGATACAAGCTCCGTGAGTAGAAGCAAAAGATCCGCTGAAACATGGTCAGAAGTAACATGGCCTAGGTAATGACTGCCAGACCCGAGCTGACAGTTGTAAGCTGACCTTTTGTTAGGAAGCTGCACAGATAAATCGAGAACAAAAGGCTGAGTTAGGCTAATGGAGGCCTCAGAAAAATGACCCAAAATAACAATGTTCAAACAAAGTCCAGGTTTGGAGCAACAACCCTAGCCAGAGAAAGCCATTTCATCTGTAGAAAACTGAAGGTCAGTGAAGGCTGTCAAATAAATCCCTTTAATGTAATTACAAATGACATTTATTCCTTTAAAGCCACAGAGTATTAAATAAGACTCTAATAATCAGATCTCACAAGAGTAAAAATTATTCTCTTCCATAACCCTCTCTACAAGTTTGGGAAGCACTGACTGTTAGCCAAGTGCCACAGAAGACCACTAATGTCCTATTGCATTTGTCAGGGCTGTTTTTACTGCCAATAAAAGAAATTCACCTTGAATTTCACTTGAGCGAAAAGGGGACTTGTGGAAAGGAGGAAGTCACAGAATCAAAGGAAGACATTCAGGAATCAGGCAGCTCTATGGCTCCCCAGGGCTAGGCACCAGGGACTTCACACACCCAGGACTCTTCTTCTTTCTTTCTTTCTTTTTTTTTTTTTTAAAGATTTTATTTATTTATTTGAGAGAGTGCAGAAAGAGAGAGCGAGAGAGCATGAGCAGGGGAAAGGGGAGAGAAGCAGACTCCCCACTGAGCAGGGAGCCTGACGTGGGGTTCAATTCCAGAACCCTGGGATCATGACCTGAACCAAAGGCAGACACTTAACCGACTGAGCCACCCAGGCATCCCTCTTTTTTTTTAAAATTAATTTTAAAAAATTGAAGTATAAAAAAAAATTGAGGTATAATTGACATACAATATCCTGTTCACTTCTGGTATATATCAGGGATTCAGTATTTTTTTTAAAGATTTATTTATTTATTTGAGAGAGAGAGAGAGAGCAAGTATAGAGGGAGAGGGAGAGAAATCCCAAGCAAACTCCCCACTGAGCATGGAACCCCACTGGAGGCTCGATCCCATGAACGGTGAGATCGTGACCGGCACCGAAACCAAGAATCAGATGATCGACCCACTGAGCCACCCAGGTGCCCCGTGATTCAGTATTTTTATATATCATGAAATGATTCCCCTCCATGAGTCATTACCATCTGTCACCACACAAAGTTATTACACATTATTGACTATATTCCTTAGGCTGTACATCACATCCCCATGACTTATTTATTTTATAAGTGAAATTTTGTACCTCTTAATCCCCTTCACCTATTTCACCAGCCCCCTAATCCCTCCCCCTCCAGTAACCAACAGTTTCTTTCCTGTATCTATGAGTCTCTTTCTGTTTAGTTTTGTGTGTTTCTTTGTTTTCTAGATTCCACATGTAAGTAAAATCATATGATAACTTGTCTTCCTTCAGTCTTATTTCACTTAGCAAAATACCCTCTCTGTCCATCCATGTTGTTGTAAATGGCAAGATTTCACTCTTTTTTATGGCTGAGTAATATTCTATTATATACACAGTATATATATCTCTCTCTGCTTTTCTATGGGTGTTACCTTTTCTATGGCTTTTTTTCCCGAGGCTAAAAACATGGCCACCTACAACCCTGGAGCTGTATGTAGTTTTAGGGCCCTGATCAGACTAGGGAAGGAACTGGTGAGCCTGGTAAGGGTCACATGTCTATCTGTGGGCCACCAATTGGGGCCAGGAGGATGGTCCTAGAATTGGCCAGGCCTCAGTCACGTGCTTACTCTTGGTTTGAGGATAGGAGGTGGGGTACTATAGTTAGTAGGAGTGGGATGGGAAGATGTTCCTCAAAGGAAGGGGATGTTATTTTCAAAGAGAAAAAACTGGCGCTGAGCTGACAAAGAACAAATGTCCACCACATTATTGAAATAGTGATGAAAGTCATTTTCATAACATGCTACTCTCCTTAGCTGGTCTAAACTGTCTTGGCAAAGGCAAAACATTACAGAACCGCGGCTGTCTGGAATGTACTATGCATTTAGTTTGATCTTCTTAACTCATTTAATTAGCCCCCATAGGAGGTGGGACATTAGCTGTATATTATGAAAATATCAAATATAAATTTCCCATAAATTAAAGGAAGGTACTATAAAGATAAAAGCTAATATCATAGTTATATTTTTAGCTTTGTTTCCAAATATGTTACATTTATTAAGGATTTTTTAATCAGTAAAATAATAATTTAAGGGGTGCCTGGGTGGCTCAGTTGGTCAACTCAGGTCATGATCTCAGGGTCCTGGGATTGAGCCCCATGTGGGGCTCTGCACTCAGTGGGGAGGGAGTCTGCGTCTCTCTCTCCCACTGCCCCTCCCCCCATTCACACACTCTCTCAAAAAAATAAAATCTTTTAAATAATAATTCAAAATTAAGTTTTATTAGAACTTAAAGGAATATTGCATAAAATAACTATTTTTTAAAGATTTTATTTATTTATTTTGAGACAGAGAGAGAGCGCATGAGCACATGTGTGCGCACAAGGAGGGGTAGGGGAGTAGGGGGTTGGGGGAGGGGCAGAGGGAGATAGCATCTCAAGCAGACTCCACACTGAGTGTGGAGCCCAACACAGGGCTTGATCTCATGACCCTGAGATCATCACCTGAGCCAAAATCAAGAGTCAGATACTTAACTGACTGAGCCACCCAGGTGCCCCATAAAATAACTTTTAAAAATATCTCTAAGTCATTCTTGTATAGTGACCTATAGTTTTTATTAAGTTTTCTATTTTAATTCCAGCACAGTTAACACAGTGTGATATTAATTTCAGGTAGACAAGAGAGTGATTCCATAATTCTATACACTGGTTAGTGTTCATCATGGTAAGTGTACTATATAGTGACCTATATGACATCTATTATAAGGTTTAGTTAAACTAGTATTTATTTGATTCTATTTATTTAAAATAAATAATAGTAAAAAGGCCTAAAATTGATCATGTTTTTAAGAACTATACATCAGTAAATTAAATTATCATTATTCTAAAAAAATTTTTTTAAAGATTTTATTTATTTATTTGTCAGAGAAAGAGAGCACAAGCAGGGGGAGCTGCAGGCAGAGGGAGAAGCAGGCTCCCTGCTGAGCAAGAAGCCCAACATGGAACTCGATCCGAGGACCCTGGGATCATGACCTGAGCTAAAGGCAGATGTTTAACGACTGAGCTACCCAGGCATCCCCTAAAACTTTTTTTTAAAAGATTTTATTTATTTATTTGAGAGAGACAGAGAGAGCATGAGAGTGGGGTGAGGGGCAAAGGGAGAAGCAGACTCCCCACTGAGCAGGAAGTCCGATGTGGGACTTGATCCCAGGACTCCGGGATCATGACCTGAGCCAAAGGCAGACACTTAACTGACTGAGCCACGCAGGTGCCCCATCCTAAAATTTTTGTTAGGATTTTTGGATTTTTTGCCTATGAGCCTATCAAAATAATTAAGGTATGTCCTCTGGAGATCCACTGTATCTCAGAGTGCCTAGAGCTAACGATGCTATATTGCATACTTAACATTTGTTGTGGAAGTAGATCTTATGTTAAGCATTGTTATCACAAAAAGTTATAATAATAATAAAGAGTTGGTAGGTGATGGATATGTTTATGGCCTTGATGATGACAGTGGTTTCATGCATGTATACTTATTGCCAAGTTCATCAAGTTGTATACAATAAATATGTACAGCTTTTTACACATCAATCGTACCTCAATAAAGTGGTTTAAAAACAAATAAAATTAAAATTACCAAAAAAATTAAGGTATGATAATAATAGTAATGGCTACCATATATCAGATGCTTTGCCTGACAACTCCGTGAGCAGGGTTTTGTTATTCTTATGTTATAGATGAGGAAACTGAGTTCCTAGAAGTTGTTAATTGTTCGAAGCTACATGGCTAGTAACCTCTAGGGTGGTCTTAGGTCCACTCTAGAACCAACTACCTTTCCAGTCTGTCACATTGCTTCCCTGACTAAGCAATGCTGAAGAGAAGAACAAAACTGTGCAGGATGTTTGCTAATAAAATAGGAGTCTAACAAAGAACTTCTCAAACTCAATACACTGAAACAAATAAACAAATCATAAAATGGGCAGAAGATACGAACAGACACTTTTCCAGTGAAGACATACAAATGGCTAACAGACACATGAAAAAATGTTCAAAATCATTAGCCATCAGGGAAATTCAAATCAAAACCACACTGAGATACCACCTTACGCCAGTTAGAATGGCAAAGATAGACAAGGCAAGAAACAACAATTGTTGGAGAGGATGTGGAGAAAGGGGATCCCTCCTACATTGTTGGTGGGAATGCAAGTTGGTACAGCCACTCTGGAAAACAGTGTGGAGGTCCCTTAAAAAGTTAAAAATTGAACTACCCTATGACCCAGCCATTGCACTACTGGGTGTTTACCCCAAAGATACAGACGTAGTAAAGAGAAGGGCCATATGCACCCCAATGTTCATAGCTGCATTGTCCANTAGGAGGGGGGTGGGGGAATGGGATAGGCTGGTGATGGGTAGTAAGGAGGGCACGTACTGCATGGTGCACCGGGTGTTTATACGCAACTAATGAATCATGGAACTTTACATCAAAAACCAGGGATGTACTCTATGGTGACTAACATAATATAATAAAAAAATATTATTATAAAAATAAAAATAAATAAATAAAATAAAATAGGAGTCTAACAATCCAATGTTCTGAAATAATCATTGAATCATGAATTGCATAAATATGCTATAAAATTGGGCAAAGAAGTTAATTTTTTAGATTCCAAAATGTTCTCCAAAACCAAAGTAGACACATTTTCAGTGTGCAAAATGAGTGTCTAATTCTAGGACCCTAAAAGAAATCTCGACATCAAACTCAATGAGCAGACACACCAACAGGAAATGAAGGCAAGGCAGCCATTACTCAGTTGAAACTCAGGGAGAAACTATGCCCTAAGGGATGATGAAGGAAAATATGAGAAGATCTTAGCTTTCTTCAACAATGGAAAATTAGTTCAGGGTTTAAATTTACAGTGTCAGGACAACAAGGGAGCTGGAGCAAACATAGGTATGTGACAAATATTAATCGCCATCTCTATTCTCAAACTGAAAAATCCAGGTCAGCCTGCAGGGCAGGCTGTCTCCAAATGCAAGAGCCTTTTTTGAGACTCTCTGGTAAAGCCTACCTAAGTAAAGGAGGTCATCTGAGGTTGCGTGTAAGTACATAATTCAAAATAAAAAGAGGTTTGTCAAAAGAGCTTTACATTTTTTGACAAAGTCTCAGTAGGATTTTATTTCTTCCAGCAGACAAGGCCACTCTTTTCCACTGGAGAATATTAATCATGACACCACTAGAGTCAGTTGGGCACCACCAAGCTCAGATTAGGATTCTCCATGACAGATATTGTTAATGCTAGTCAAGAGTTTTCCTCCAGCCTTTGCTAACAGAATCTTAATTTTGTTTGCCTTTCGTGTCTTTCAACAAGACTGAGTCCTTGTCTGGTCTCTGGAGAGGACTGTCAATAAATAAATCAAACTTGGTCATGTTATGATCCTTGTCAAATGACTGGCTATGACATGGGCAAGAGATGCAGGTCAGGCCAAGAGACTGCTGGAAGTTTCTGGGAAGATTTTTGTCCTCTCAGAAAGGATATAAGACAGGGGCATCCCCCTTTTCCTGGCTCTGGAGGTTGTCATTTGCGTGTGATGCCTAGAACTGCAGTAGCCATTTTAGGACTATGAAAGGAGCCAAATTAGGAGAATAAATCACCATATTGAGGATGGGAGAGTAGAGAGATGGGAAAAACCAGAGTCCTTAGAAATGGTATTGAGCCACTTAACTTAGAAACTACTATTTACTGGGGCGCCTGGGTAGCGCAATCATTAAGCGTCTGCCTTCGGCTCAGGGCATGATCCCAGCAATCTGGGTTCGAGCCCCACATCAGGCTCCTCCCCTGCAAGCCTGCTTCTTCCTCTCCCACTCCCCCTGCTTGTGTTCCCTCTCTCGCTGGCTGTCTCTCTGTCAAATAAATGAAAAAAAACTAAAACAAAAAACTATTTACTAAAATCTAACTACAGATTCTTTAATATATGTATTATAAATGTCACTATTGATGGCACTTTTGGATTGGTTTCCTCTTTGGCCAAAGCTTCCTGAGATTATCTCTGAGCCAGAGGTATCAAAATCTAATATCAGGACATCCTGGTCAGGTCAGAATCTGGCCCTCCCTAACGGCTGTCCAACTTCTCGGTGGTCTTAGAATGCTTAGGAATTTGACATCCTCACATACCTTCTCCTCCCTCCCATCTTTTCCACTCCCCTCCCAGACCTTTACTCCGTACCTTCAAGCCACATTGCACTTGCCTTCAGGTAATGGAATTTGCAGAAGACTCAACTCAAACTATGTTAAGCCCAACTGCCAAAAGAGGGAATAATCATATGGTGCTTGCCCAGCAGACAGAGTTGACTTTAAGATCTATAGTAGGGTAAATGTCACTTTTTTATGTGCTGAAGATAAAGGATTACTGTCAATAATCTATTAGAACTAAGTTTCTAAAACCTTTTATAAAAATTGAGATAAAAATAACGTGGCATAGAAGACACCATTTTAAAGTGTCTAACTCAGTAGTTCTTAGTATATTCAGTGTTGTGCAACCATCATCACTATCAGATTCTAGAACATTTCCATCACCTCAGAAAGAAACCCTGTACCTATTAGCAGTCGATCCCAATTCTCAATCTGTTTTTTTTTCTTTAACTCACATGTCCAAACAGTCAAGAGTTTTGCTGAGTTTTGTTTCTTATAGCTTATATCATGAAAATAATATGGTGGATTGTTTCATTCATTTTACCAATGCAAAATTATGTTTTAATATTGCATATTCTTTTTCAAAATATAGATGCCTCCTAGATTCTAATGACCAATGCCCTCCCCAACGGGCACCCTCTCTTAGCCCTTGTTGAATTTGAATATTGCTGTATTTGTTTAAATAATACTTGTGAGACATATATATATTGTGTGGATGGCCTTTCTATAGCCAACTGCTTCTTCTATGAGTAATTTTTTTTAACATTAACATTACAAATGTATTAATCCTACCTGCAAACAGATAGCTTTTCATAAATGAGAAAATAATTTTTCGTGGAAACTTAATTTAAATTTCAAATTAGGATGCAGATTTTCTGGCACATAATTTTTCATCCTCCTTCGATTGCTTTGAAAAGAGTATTATAAATCACCTAAAATTGTGGGGTTGATGCTCAGCCTTATTTAGTGACATGAAAATGATTGTCCATTTTTTAGCAATTTTATTGCCGCTCAAAGGTCCAATAGCAGGCAACATGCCACTGAATCTGCAAATCCACAGCCCTCTCCAACTGGAATCATCCGTCATGTACAGGAATTTTAAAGACCTGGACATATCCTCAAATGCATATGCAGAGGCTTCACGGAATGTATGTATCCACCTCAGCACAAACTTAAAAAATTTTAAATACAGCTATTTATTAGTTGATGGTAATAAACCCTAACACACACCACTGGTCCATCATATGCCCACATCTACAAATCAGAAAATTCATAATTAGGGCTATATCTGATAAGAAAGATAGTGTATACCAATAACGAATTTCATTACAATAGAGAGTAACAAAGTCATAAGGATGTTATATCCATGAGAACACTCAGTTTCAAGGGAAAGAACCCTAAGTCAATCTAGATTCAGGAAGAAACATTAGGGAAATGTATTGGTCCACATAACTGAAAACTGTACGTGCGCTCTAGTTTCAGGCACCTCCAGAGCCAGGTGCTGAACGCTGTCATCAGGAATCTGTCTTGTTCCTTATCTTGGCTTCACTGTCCTTTACACTGACTTGACTCTCAGGCTGCCCTCCTTAGTGGAGTGCCTCCCAGCCACACTGGACACATATCCTCCAAGCTTCAGCTCTTGCCCAACGAAGAAGTCTATTTTCCAGTATTTCCAACTAATGTCCTGTACTTGAGTTTTATTGGCATGTCTTGGGTCACTTATTCTTTCTGGAATCAATCACTGAAGCCAGTGGGATACAGTATTCCTAGAATTGGAGAGTGGTTCAAAATCCGCTGGTCCATATAGACTAAAAGAAGGGGGGAACGACGGTCCCCAAGAGAAATCAGGATTCTCTGACAGAAGAAAGGAAAAGCAATGCTGGGCAAGCACAAACAGCAGATGTCTAGACATATGCTTTCCAGGAACTGGATTCTCTCTCTGACACATCCTGGTGAGTAACCCAGAACTAACGTATTGTTCAGCGCGGGGGACACCATTTACGCTGTATGAGCGTAGATGACACGCGCAGGGCAGTGGCGCTTGGGTAGCCCCCTCGCTCTGGGACAGGGAGGCTGCATCAGCCCCAGACGTCAGCCTGGGAAACAACTTCTCAGAAGCCAGTTCCATCCCAGTGGGTGTGTGAAACAGTCTACCACCACAAGTCCACTTCGTTAATTCCATTATCTGCTCAAGTCTCAGACGTCACCTTCCTGAGCCAGCGCTGACAAGTGCAGCTGGATTGCTGTGCGCTCACGATGCAGCTGCATTTCATACTCATGGACACCTGGCACCAGGGTACGAATTAACTTGGTTTTGAGGAGACTATTATAGATGGGGTTTCTCCATATGGAGGAGCACGATTTATTATTTTTTTAAATTTTTGTTTTTTAAAGATTTTTATTCTTATTTATTTGAGAGAGAGAGAGAGAGAGCGCGCGAGCACATGGCGGGGGAGCGGCAGAGGGAGAGGGAGAAGCAGACTACCCACTGAGTTGGGAGCCCGATGTGGGGTTCGATCCCAGGACCTGAGCCGAAGGCAGACGCTTAACCATCTGAGCTACCCAGGCCCCCTGGAGGGGCATGATTTAAAGCAGTGAAGCAGGCTTCGAGGTCTTTGCAACCTGATCGCACATGTGACTACAAACCCTTCAAATAAAAACCGGTCTTTTTGGATACGCAGCACAACATCATGGCAACTGGTGTCCTTTTTTCTTTTCTCTCTTAAAAATTGCTCAATGGGGGCACCTGGGTGGCACAGCGGTTAAGCGTCTGCCTTCGGCTCAGGGCGTGATCCAGGCGTTATGGGATCGAGCCCCACGTCAGGCTCCTCCGCTGTGAGCCTGCTTCTTCCTCTCCCACTCCCCCTGCTTGTGTTCCCTCTCTGTCTCTATCTCTGTCGAATAAATAAAAAAAATCTTAAAAAAAAATTGCTCAATGGAACTTTTCCAGTTTCCTATTCATAACTATTTGCATGCTTTAGTGTTATTCCCCACAAGGGCTTTTGCTTCCAGAAACTTCAGAATTTGCTGTTCAGGGCCGCTGCTATTTAATTTCAGTTCCTATGTCACCTGCTGCGACATGATGAAATCTGATCAGTACTGGTTTACTTCATTATGTCAGCATCATAGTGCCTTAACAAGTAGACGGTAGGTGTTCAGGAAATGCTCAACAATTATTTACTGGAAGAATTTTGTTCATGCTTTTTCTCAAAAAGGAACAGTAAGTACTATGAAGAAAGTAAAACAAACAAATTTATATAAATAAAACTGGAAAATAATAGGATGTTTCAAGGAAGCTACTTTTAGATTAGGTAGATACAGAACATCTTGTGGAGGTGATATCGGTAAATTGAGATACCAATGATGCAATGAGGAAGTGGTACAAAGATGTTACTGTTCCAGGCAGAAGGCGCAGCAAGTGCAAAGGCCCTGAGACAAGAATGAACCTGGCTATTTAAAGAATAGAAGGGCTGGGTGTGACTGACATACAATGGGTGATGGAGAAATGAGAAAGAGGATGCCTGAAAAAGAGATGAGGGCGCATTATGAACACAAGCAGGGACTCCCACAGACACTGGTTTATTGCCTCTTCTCTTCTGTGAAGTGAGTTTCTTGGCCAGGGGCGCTCTCCTGTGTATGATAAAACAGAAGGTATTCTAAGCCCCAGAATGTTAGTGCTGGCCAAGGTGTAAGAGGCAAGGAAAGCAGATCCTCATTTAGAATAAGTGCCTATTTCCTTGGAAACAAATCAAGCTTCTTCCAAAATGGAAGAATTCCAATGAAATGAATTTGCTGCCATGAGGCTGCTGGTCTTAGTTGCGTATTTTATGTTGGCTTTCCCCAGAAGACGGCACTGAGACAAGGATTTGTGCTCAGGAGGTGATCCCGATAAGCACTAACTGCTTTGCTCTAATCTTGGATTCTAGGTCCAGTCTGCAAGATTCATTTGCAAAGCTTGTCCCAAAAGCTTCACACCAATTTGTTTTTTAGATTGATTGATTGATTGATTGATTTGATTGATCTGAGAGAGAGAGAGCATGAGGGAGGGGTAGAAGAAGACGGAGAGAGAGAATCTCAAGCCAACTCCCTGCTGAGTAGAGAGCCCGATGCAGGGCTTGATCGCATGGCACTGAGATCATGACCTGAGCCAAAATCAAGAGTCGGATGCTCAACTGACTGAGCCACCCAGGTGCCCCTTCAAAACCAATTTCAATATTGCTCTTTTCAAGTCTTTGGCCATATAGCCAGTGATTGGTTACAGAGCTGGAGTCAGATCATGTTTTCAAGTCAAAGTACATGATAGAAGGCATTGCTCGAAATCCTGCCTGCTGAGGTTTGCCTTCGGCTGTCCTTCAAGGCAACTGCTAAAGGGGCTGTGGTACACAAGAGCGCCCTCGCAGCTGGTAGTGAATATTGTTCAGCAACATCTATAAGCCAGGCTCGTCTTTCTGCGTTCTCATTTAATTAATCAATAACTCTCCACAAGAGCGAAGGGACAGATAGGTAGCAGCAGGGTGTGGGAGTAGGGTGGCTTAAAGGTACAGGGTGGGGGAAAATCTGCTCCCACAAACTACAAATGCCTTCACGGCCTGCTCTCTTACCACCTATGAGGTGACGCAGTGCTACTGGAAATGGTCGACTCTGAGTGGGTGAGTCAGATACTAATACATGGTGTCCCATTGTCTCCAACATACAGAGCAAATGGAAGCTGCTTCTCAAAGGGAAAACAGTCATCTTCCTAAAGGGGGTCATGGCCTTGCTCCAAAATCCTGTGGGCTTCCATTGTGACTCCTGTGGGGAGACTGGTTTCCGACTTCAGTAAGTCTCCCAATCATCCAGATACTGTGAGAGCTGAACAGAGCTGCTTGGACTGGAGCCTGGGCCACCGAGAGAGCCTATTTTTGCACTGCCAGGTTTTCAGGTCACCTGGTAAATAAGTACAGGACACCTGTGTGCTAGATCCTGTCTCTAAAATCCAGGGCACCACAAAGTACTGCACCTTTCTGTTGTAGCAATTTGTCCTTAACCCTGGAGGGGCTATCTCAGTATGTGCTAGACCACTGAACCCCTAAGAATTTCACTAAGGAATCAAGTCCCTATATTTCTGGGACAGTCAGATTCATCTTGTGGCATACATGTGTCCTACCGAGGCATTAGGGTATCTGGTATTTCCTGCTCCAATCAACAGACTCTTGTAACAGCCTGTGATTCGGCGGGGCAGTCCATGTCCTTGTGTAGCAAACGGCTGGAGCTGACATCCATGGGACAGATTTATAAAGCTATTTCTGTCCCTGCCACGTAAAGGCAAACAGCTGCTGATGGACCCTCCAATCCTAAATGGATAAAATGCAGTGGTCAGACCAATAGTTACCTCTCAAATGCCAGAGACTGTATTAAGCTGCTCCGATAAAGAGACCATTTCAGGAACAGCAGGTACAGTTTGGATTGCCTCAAGATCAGTTTTATTGTAGAGTTCACTGTCATTCTCCAAGACCTATCCATCTTACTGGTCAAATGGAAGTACACGGTCCATTTGGGGGTATGACAGGAATGATCTGTATCTTTCTACCTTTTGATGGTTGTACTACCCTGGGTAATTACCCCAAAGAGATACTGCTTGTTCACATTATTATTCTGGTAGGGAAGGAATACTACAATGGCTTCTCCTTGGCCTTCTGCCACAGAACACTTACTCCTCAGGGCAGAGACCTAATGGGGAGGTTCTGTAAAGGATGTCCATCCCATCTACATTTAGGAACTGAGGAAATAAACCATGGGATGGGTGAAGGGAGAAGAGTTCATGACCCAGTGAGATGAGGGTCCCATCTGCCTTCCATAGTCTCTATCCTGAGCAGTGGGCTATAGTGTTCTCAGTTCCCCATAAAGTTGGTGCTAACTTGGAGTAAGTATCCACTGATCCTGAACACTGTCGATATTTCTCTATTTCAAGTACATATCACCTGAAGAAGTAGCTGGGTAGAAGTTTCATAGTACACATATCTATTATTAGAGCACAGCCCTTAAGTCAAGCGTTCTGGTCCTGAGAATTCACTCAGGTCTAGGAGTTAAGAGAGAAACTGTGATCTTGTAGCTTGATTCAAGTGCTTGTTACCTCGACCTGTACAGTTGTTTGCAAAAAAAGGGGGGGTGACGCCTGGGGGGCTGTCAGTGAGCGTCTGCCTTCGGCTCAGGTTGTGATCTCAGGGTCCTGGGATGGAGCCCCACGTGGGGCTCCCTGCTCAGCGGGGAGTCTGTTTCTCCCTCTCCCTCTGCCCCTCCCGCCCTGCTCATGCTTTCTCTCATTCTCGCTCTCTCAAATAAATAAGAAACCTTAAAAAACAAAAAAATCAGGTTCAGACCTAAGGTAGACGCCTGGTGCTCTCATACCTAGAGGCCCTCAGATTACTTCACCACAGCCAGAGATTGTTGCAGCTCCGATCATTTCCTAATTATCACCTCTTTCTACCCTTCCTCTCCGTAAGGACAACACACATTTTCTTCTAACAGATGAACCTCCAGCATATCTGACCCAGAAAGCGTAGCAGCCCGGACAGAACTTCTAATTGCTCACAAGTCTGATCTATTCCTAATGGGATTGGAAAGCCAATTTTGGGCCCCTCACAGAGAAGTTAGTGAAGTGGTGGATGGACAGAGCACAGGAAATCCCAATCTAGCACAGGCCAGCTTTTAGTGCTTGGTTCTGCTCTTTGTTAATCAATCAGCAACTTGTCCGACATACACAATGAGTACAGTTATCTGCCGAGGGCACCAAATTTAACCCATCCAGCTAAGTGAGGGAGAGTGAGGCCAAAGCAGTGAGGCCGTGAGCAAACTTTTGTGTCTTAGGATCCTAGAATGTCTCAGAAGAATGCTTGGTGTATTGATTTCTTTAGCTCAATAGTTCACAACCTTGGCTGCAAATGAATTCATCAGGTGGGGAAGAGAGAGGGGAGCTTTAAAAAATACTGGTGCTGGGATCCTACCCTCAGAGATGCTGATTTAGTAACTTGGAGCTCTTTATTAAAAACAAACAAAACACCCCAGGTAACCCTGATGTGTAGTCAGTGATATTCTAGCTTCTTCCAGATGTCTCTTATACCAATAGTCAGTTCTATCTCGTAATTTTCATATAAGGAACCTAAGGAGTTTTAAAAAGTCATATAAATGCCCTGAGTTTTACTCAATGTCTTGAGCTGAGATTTGGGAATTGAAGTTCACTTTTTCCTGTAAGTTATCCAGTGCTCTTGAAGGCAACAGTCTGGTTCCATAATCCCAGCATTTTTTCCCCAACACTGTTAAATTGTCCTATGGTGGCTGCTAACCAGTGTCCAAAGGCCACCTTCTCAGGGGCTCATGGAAACTAATGGCAATGTAGCCTGATATGCTGTCTGATCACTGAAGCTGCTAGTTTTCCATCCAGAATACAGAAGGGTGTTGCATTGCTTTTCATCCTCCCCCCCCCCCCCCCCCCCCCGCCAGATACAACCAGTTCCGGAGATCCCCCATTTCCCTGAAGGTCTTTTGCCTAAAACCCATTCTCTGGAACCAATCTGGGTATTAAAGTTCTTTTGTTTGCAAGCAACAACAACAACAACACAACAACAACTGAATCAATGACCTTAGTTAGCTTAAGGAAATAAGAATATATTGGGATGGATCCTGGGATAGTTCACGGGTCCAAATAAATGGCGAAAGAACCAAAACTAAGGAAATAAGAAATCTCTGATAACCTCCTCCTTAAAGAGCTACCATAAAAGCCATCCAGCTCTGCTGACTCTTAGCCTCTGTGTCCCTCCATCTGCGTTTCAGATTCCCACAAGACAATCTGTTGGCTCAGCTCAGCTTTAGGTCTTCCCCTCTCGTCAGCTGTGTGAGGCCAAGTCATGAAGTGTAGACGTGACCACAGCAGCGAAGGGGGGCTGTAAACCCGGCACCACCCCAACAGAAGTCTACTTCAATGACCCATGTTTGTCAGCCTCTATTTTACAGTTCATGAATGGTAAAGGTGAGGGCAAAAAGGCACAAAAGACATTGCTTAAACAATTTTAATCAAGTGAACAGTAAGCAGTAAAAGTGCAATTGCATGAAAAGCCCACATTTCACGTGTTCAAACTGTTTTCCAGTGTCTTTACTTGTAAGGTGTTGAAGGTGGGACCCACTCTTGAATCTTCTTTCTAGTGGTAGAATAAGGTACATATTGTTCTGGAGTGCCACTCACATTGAACTTATGGTTTGTCCAGATGAATTTACGAGCAACAGGTGGTTTTGTTGTTGGAGGATCATCGGTCATACAGTGAAGCCAACGATGCCTTAAAGAAGCAAAGAAAGACAGTTAGTTACAAGAGGCAGGGTAGTGTGGTGGGAGGAGGGCTAAGCGGGCAGTTCTGGGGGCTAGTCTGTGGGTTGAGCTCAAATCTCAGCTCCCTCACTTACTAGCTGAACTGCTATGCTTTAGCTTTTGCATCTGAGCATCCCGACTTCTGAAGGATGGCATAAGGATTAAATGCACCTAGAAAAATTCCTGTGCACACTAGGTACTTGTTAGCTCTTGCTTTTATTGTTACTGTATCTGGAGGACACTAGCAATTTTAAGATACACATTATTTTATGTATCTCTATGACAAAAATGCTGCCAATTAACTCATGCTACTATTGATTAAAATAGTATCCTAATTCTAGATGTCAGAAGGTATTTCAGAGCTGATGAATACAGCACTGCCGACAGATGCTCAGGCCGCTCTGGTGGTGGAGCTCTAGCTGAAAACTGAACAAAGCTCCTGCCGAAGAAGAGGTTTTTGATAGCATCTTAAATTCAAGCTTATGATGCAATGATTTTGTTATATTAAAAACATTAAATCACAGCCTAAAGTTCACAAGTATTTCAGTTTTGAATGTTTCACAACTAAATTTCAAAGGACAGGTACATGGAGTAGAAAGGAAAGAGACCAATGATGCTGCAGCTAATGGCAGAGAAAGAAGGAATAAAGTCCAATGGACAAAGAGTAGAACTAAGTAGGAAGCCACACTGAGGGACAGGAAGTAGGGAGAGAATTCATACCAGGTCCTCTAAGGCTGGGAGCTCACAAGATAGCTGTTATGGGAAAACGGTGTTGAGAGGAGGGAACAAGCAGAGAAATGTGGCTCCAAGGAAAAAAAAGGGGACTTCCCAGCTATAGAGAAAAGGGCAAGTGGAGGAGATTTCAGTAAAATAACTAAGACTAAAGCTAATGAGAAGTTTATGATGCTATTTAAGTTTAAGAATATTTGCTAGCAGTAACTGATAGATATAGCTAGGTAATTGGTTAAAACCAAGAAGAGAGGAGATAAATTATTATTACTGTTGCTGTATTTGTGTCTAAAGACCTATCATGATCAGCTAATATAATAAAGAATGAAGACTTCTGTACACACTGGGTTGGCATCTCTCTTATATCCTCCAGCGGAAACGGGATTAGTGAAAGTGACCTGGACCAATAAACCTCGACTATGAACATGAGCTCTGAACCTCTGAGATGATGGCGGTGAGACAGGCTCCACCAGCCACTCAAAGGAGGGATTAGTTGTCAAAACCAAGGTTGATACTTATCAAGGGGCTTTATTTAAGCTTAAGGCACAGCAGAAATATTTAACTGTTACCTTGTCAAGGCAGCTTAAGTAACTAACTTATTTGAATAAAATAGAAAAATTTATTCAAATAATTGCTGTCAAGACTCTTGAAGGTTAAAATGATATTTAAGGAATCAGAGTCCGAATCTCATATATGCCTGTTCAGTTACTTAAGTGAGGGAATGTAGATCTCATGGAGAAATAGAAAATGCTTAAGAAAACTGAAAATATTTTTTACCATGATACATAAAATCTGAAAATGTTTATCCAGCAAGGCTACAGGCAAGAGTCAAGGAATGAATAAGCGATAATTTATTCTCATGATGGCAGTATGAAGAGCTATAAGAAACAAGAAAATGTTTTTAATCTGCTAGGCCGATGTTACCCTCTGCTGCTGTTGTTAAATAAAGGCTAAACAGATCATACCTTTTAGGTTTCCACACCAAAGAGTTTTGGCAAAACAAATTTTCAGCTGGGTCATAAAAAAAAATTTTTTTTTTTTAATTAAGTAATCTCTACACCCAAAGTGGGGCTCGAACTTACAAACCTGAGATCAAGCGTCCCATGCTCCACCAAATGAGCCGGCCAGGCGCACTCAGGTCATTTTTATTCCAATAAATTAAAGACACCAAGCCTAACAGCATTGTCTAGAAAACTATGTTCCAGCTGGCATTAAACCCACTTCAATTTTATACCACCTTTAATATCTTAAAGGACAAAATATAAAACTGCTTAAACTTGATGGTAAAATCAGTGTGAATACAAGTAAGAAAACTGACAGAAGGGGAAAAAGTTATAAGTTCAAAAGAGATCAGTATTTGTAAAGAAAATATATTACATTTTAGGAAATAATGAAAATATATTACATTTTAGAAAAACCCAGTATTCAAATATATTGAAGTGTGTTGAAATAACTGAAAACAAAGATACTAAAATCACAGTTACAACATAACTCAAATGGAAATAAATCCCACCAGTGGCTGACCCTATTTTCAGCTGTTTTAAGAGGAAGAGTAGTCAATGAACAGGGAAGGAAGACATTCCCCTTCTTTGAAAATATACTTCACTTAACGTAGTCCCTCAGTGTAAGGTTGTCCACCATTCAAAGCGCAAAACGGAGGGATTTATTTGTGAAGAATAAAATAGCCTAATAGGAAATTAAAGAAATTAAAATATATGGGACACCTGGGTGGCTCAGTCGGTTAAGTGTCTGCCTTTGGCTCAGGTTATGATCTCAGGGTCCTGGGATCAAACCTGCGCCAGACTCAACGCCCAGCATAAAGTCTGCTTGAGATTCTTTCCCCCTCCTACTCCCTCCCTTTCTACTTCTCCCTCTGCTTGTGCTTGCTCTATCAAATAAATAAATAAAATCCTTTTAAAAAAAAAAGGTACCAAAGGTTGGATAACAGGTTCAGAAGAAAATAACAGATGATTTGAATGAAAATACTCGAAAGTCCAGAACTGCTCCACCCAGGAACTGTTAGATGCAAGCAGAGTCCAGGAAAAGCAGCAGGAGAGAAAAGGCCTGGAGCAGTTGAATGCATGAATGGAACAGGAACTGAAAGATAAAGTCAGCAATTAGTATCAATGGCTGAAAACCTGCTGAAGACCATCCCCTTGCCTTATCTCCTTAGAGATCACACTTGCATCACGTGAACTGGGAAGTTGAGCAAAAGAGTGAAGCAGAAAATGGCAATGACCTTGTCTATTGGACAGAAGCTGATGTGAAGCGTATCACTGATGATGCTGACGTCAATGGATCCTTTCAAAGTTCTGAAGAGGAAAATCAAGAAATAACCAGAAAATTGTGGGAACAAAAGCAAATGAATGAAGAGCTTACAGGACAAACAACCCACCAAACTGAGGAAGCATCTTTGCAGTGTGAAAATTCATAGCTTGAAAGTGAGATTCAGCAGCTGAAGCTTCAAATTACATTAAGAACATGTCATGCAACTTCAGGGAAAATTATCTGAGGAAGAAATACACTGCTTAGAAATGAAGAAACTTCCCAACATGTGTAGAAACATGAACTCCACATATCAGATTCACAACCTCTACAAGAAGATGGCAGAACACAGGGGCAAAGAACTAGAGAGAAACACTTCCCACTACAGAAAGATCCTCTTCCAAGAAAAAAGAGCCCGAGAAAGCTGTATGGCAATTGTGCTGATGGACAGAAAACTCGAGAAGCTAAGAAAAGAAAATGATCACAAGGAATGTTGGCCAACATGGAGTCCAACTTCCAGCCTTTCCCCAGTGGTCCTTTTACTCCTGTTGCTCCACCTACAGCCCCCAGAGGCCCAGAAGTGTCAGGGGATCCCTTGGACCATCAGTCCTTCCAGGAAGGAGGACGGTCATCCTTTGAGGGCCCAGGATCTGCAGTCACCTGCAAGTCTGACTCAGCTCACAGCAGCCAGCTCCTGAACACCTACAACCATGGCACACCTGTATGTGTTTTCTTCTTTGAAGTAATTTTTGATTTATCTCTTTTTGGTTTAGCTACTGTTATTTAATTGGAGCTACAATTGTTCCTATTCAAGTAGAAATAGCATTGTAATTTTAAGACAATATTATTCAAATAAAGATTCATTTAATTAAAAAATGTTATTAAAAACAAAGAAAGTTTAATATTCCCTTTCAGAAAATTCCCAGAAATAAAATCTTACTAAATAACAGCGAATAACAGTAATAAAAATCTAGGCAGTTTTGAATCTTTCTTCTCCTTGGATAATATACATTATTAATTTTGGGAATCAAGGCTGGCTTCTGACCATAATGTTCATGTTTCAGATGTTTGCTTGCTTGCTTTCTTTTCTTGTAAGCCTGGCATATCAAATTTTGGGGGGAACTCAGTATTTCTCAACAAATTATGCTAGAATGATTAATTTTGTTGAAAAAGAAATCAAGTCAGATTTCCTAAACCATATATCAAAATAGATTCCAGATAGATTAATAATGCTCAATACGTGAGTGAATATTTATATTCATAAGATATAGTGATATTTAGAAAATGTGAAAGGGGCGCCTGGGTGGCACAGCGGTTTAGCGTCTGCCTTCAGCTCAGGGCGTGATCCCGGCGTTATGGGATCGAGCCCCACATCAGGCTCCTCCGCTGTGAGCGCTTCTTCCTCTCCCACTCCCCTGCCTGTGTTCCCTCTCTCGCTGGCTGTCTCTATCTCTGCCAAATAAATAAAATCTTTAAAAAAAAAAAAAAAAAAGGAAAGAAAATGTGAAGAACCACTTCTAAGATTAACACTAAAGAGCAAAAAGCCATAAAGAAAAAAAAAAAAGTGTACTTCTATTACACAGAAACCGAAATGTCTATGTCTTAAAACTCTGCAAACAAGATTGAAGGATAAGGTTTCAGCTCAAGTCATAATCTCTCTCGGGGTCATGAGACTGAGACTGCTTAAGATTCTCTCTCTCTCTCTCTCTCTCTCTCTCAATAAATAAACAAATAAATAAAAAGTTAAAAAAAAAAAGAAGTTGTTTCAGGAAAGAGAGAACTGTGACTTGGACCAGAGTAATCGTGATAGAGGTCATGATCAGATGTGGGACCTATTCAGAAATTAAGCACAAAGAACCTGCTGACAGACTGGGTATTAGGAAGACTTGTGAGGATGACCCTTAAGTTTCTGGCTTGGCTAAACATGAGTTATCTAAGAGCTTAGGAACATTCTGCTTGATAGGTCTATTCATCTATCTACATTGGGCATTTGAAGATACTGAATAAAATAAAATATACATTTATAAATGTGACCTAAAATGTTGAAAGGAATGTAATTAACCAAACTTGCAAATGAAAACAATTGTTTAGGAGATTTTAATCCTTTCCATTAGAATTTATCAAGCATTCATCAAACAAAAGAAAATGATTGTTTATTTTTTGCAAAAATGTTCAATTTACTAATCTTGTTATCCTATTTATAAACTGGACCTCAAGGCTTAACAACAACCAGGCTTTAAAAATTGCAGCTGTAACTTTTTTTTTTTAAACATTCAATTTATGTATTTGTCAGAGAGAGAGAGAGAGAGAAAGAGAGAGAGCGCGCACACAGGAGCAGGGGGAGGAGCAGACAGAGGGAGAAGCAGGCTCACCGTTGAGGAAGGAGCCCGATGCGGGACTCGATCCTAGGACTCCAGGATCATGACTTGATCCAAAGGCAGACATTTAACAGAGTGAGTCACCCAGGGGTCCCTGCAGCTGTAACTCTTAATAATAGAGAACACTCAGATGGTTACTGGAGGGGAGGTGTGGTGAGCACGGGGTGACGTATGCAAGTTTTGAATCACTATATTGTACACCTGAAACTAATATAACACTGTATGTTAACTATACTGGAATTAAAACAAAAACAAAAAAAGAATTGTGATAATAAAAACTGCAGCTGTAATAAATAGCGTGTTAATTTAAAACCCAAATTTCCATTAATCCTTTATACATCAAAAGCCTCTCAGACACTAAAAATCTCAAACTGACAAGAAGAATATTTAGTGAAATGGGAGAAAGTCTGTAACTTATTAAATGAGAAGAGGGGGAGAGGAAACAAAATATTACATAGAATAAAGATATATATACACATACATGTATCTATATATAGTTATTTATAATCATGAACCTTCTGAGGGTATGATTAATAAATTACAATCTGTTCTCTACACTGTGATCCTTTCAAAATATTTCTTCCCTATTCAAAAGCAGATCCTCAAATAGTCATTCAATCAATGAATGAAATATTAACAGTGCTTGTTTCTGGGCCAAGGAATTAGAGTATTGCTTTTTTTTTTTTTTTAAGATTTTATTTATTTATTTGAGAGAGAGAGAGAGGCATGAACAGGGGGAAGGGGCAGAGGGAAAAGGAGATGCAGACTCTCCACTGAGCAGGGAGCCCAATGTGGGATCTGATCCCAGGACCCTGGGATCACGACCTGAGCAGAAGGCAAATGTTTAACTGACTGAGCCACATAAGCGCCCGAGAATTAGAATTTTTGTTTCTACCTCATGTAATTCTGGATTTTCCAGGTTTTCTGTAACAATTGTACATTTTTATAATAAGAAAAAAAATTAACAGTGATTGTACTGATTGTTTTAATAACATGGAAAATTGCTTATAATACTAAGAGAAAAAAAACCTTGAATGATTATGAACTACTACATAAAAAATTATTTAAAAGGACTAAAGGAAATATGCCAAATGTTGACAGTGGTTGTCTCTCAGGGGGATATGTAGATGATCCCTGCTCCCTGCCAGATTCTTTAAATTTTTCTCATCTCTCACATTCTACAACATGAGCCTTGAACCCATAACCCTGAGATCAAGATCCAAGTGGAGATCAAAAGTCAGACCCTAAACCACCTGAGCCACCCAGGCGCTCCTGATTTCTCACACTCTTTTTTCTTTTTTAAGATTGTCTGATTGATTTATCTATTTATTTATTTGAGAAAAAGAGCGCGCGCAGCAGGGCAGTAGGAGGGGCAGATGGAGAGGGAGATAACCCTCAAGCCCACTCTCAGTGTGGAGCCAGGGTTTCCATCCCACACCCTCCGATCACAACCTGACCAAAATGAAGAGTCAGATGCTCTACCAACTGAGCCACCCAGGCACCCCATGATCTCTCACATTCTTATGAACAAATTCCATTTAGAGTCAATGAAGTTCATATTGCCAAATCAAATGGACACTTCTTACCCTATGTAATCTCTCAGCAACAATCAATACGGTTAGCTTTCTTATCTAAATTTTTGAAATGCTATTCTCTTTTGCCTTCCTTCTTACCTTGCTAGCTACTTCTCATTCTTCTTTGCTAGCTTGACCTCTGTCCTAACCTCCAGATTTATATACCTGGCTGTTCACTTGACATATTTATTCTCTGACAGGTATCTCAAACTTACTACATCCACAAAAGAGGCTTCTGATTGCAATCTTCCACTCCCCATCCTACCCTTCTCCCAGTCTTCCATCTCAATAAATGGTACTACCATCTATCCAACCTCTCAGACTCAAAACCTCTGAAACATCCTTGATTCCTACCACCCCCAAGCTACCCCCCTACTTGTACCCCACTTTTCCACAAAGGCATCTAGAACATCATATGCTAACTGAAAAAAAGCTGATCACAAGGAAAAGGAGTTCTCACAAGAGCAAAACATTTAATTTCACCATGGCCCTTGAAAAATCTTCAAGAACAAAATTATTTTCTGTTAAAAAAGGGTAATTTTCAACATATGCTATTATTTTTAAAAGAATGTATTTATATTACTTCAGTAATTTGACCATTAATCTTAGTAAGAAAAATCAATATACAAGGAGAAACTGGCTGTACTACACTGAGGGAGAAAAGATGTTACTTAGAAATGAACATAAGGTGCCACCAAGTGGGAAAAAAAGTATATACAAGGTAGAGAAAAATCTAGGCAAGCCGTATTTGCTTTAACTTGATTTAAAGGATTCAGGGTTCCAATACTTCAAACCACAAAAAAACATCTTTGTCTCTCCTGATACAAGTAGAAACAGTAATTTTATACTATAATGCATAAAAGAGCCCAAACTTTCCACCAATTTACTCTCAACCTTTTATCTTGCCAAATTTCATGTAGATACTGATTACTTACTTGGTTTATCAGTCACTAATTCTATGCAAAAGCTAACTAACATAAAAATGAAAATAAAGACTTTTATTCATTACTATATAGATGGTGGCAATTAGCTAACTTAAAACAAAGATGAAATTAAGGACAATCAGAAGTAGCATAAAACACTCTTTGTAATCTATTGAAATACTTTTTGAGTATTCTGCTCAGTCAAATTAAGCTAATATAAACTCCTGAAAAAGAAATTAAGATCTCACCGCTGATCCTGTAAGAGAATAGAACTTTGATAAGAAAATGAAGGTACTGTAACAAAAAAATAACAGACACTAAGTTAGAGTACAGTATTGGTCTACCAGCTAGTATTCATTAAGTGACTATAAACTCCAAGGTAGCAAGCGCCATATATTTTGTTTATCATTGTGAATCTATAAACCCATCAGTGCCTGACACATAGTGGGATGCTTAATAAATATTTGTTGAATAATCTTTTGTAAGCTGAGTACTGTGCTAGGTTCTAGGCAGTATGCTTTTTATTTTCAAAGTACATGTAGCTCCACTGCCCATTCCAGACATCTGCATCAGCACATACCCCTTCTACCTACTCGTAGACCTAGCAGCCTTACTGGCTGCTGACAGAGTCAAAGAAATGAAAGCCTTGCAATGAGATAAATAAAATGAACTCATTTTCCCACAAGATTTCTCCCCCCCACCCCAGAAGATTTCTAATATTCCCACAAGATTAGGGAACATTATGTGAACTACAGAAGTTTATTAAAGAAATTCCCTGATTCTATAAAAAATACTTGACACTTTTTTTTTTAAAGAGTGACAGAGGGGAGGTAAGGGGCAGAGGGAGAGGGAGAGAGAGAAAATCTTAGGCTCCACACCTAGCACAGAGCCCGATGTGGGGTTCAGTCGCACAACCCAGAGATCATGACCGGAGCTGAAATCAAGACATTGACATTTCACTGACTGAGCCATCCAGGCGTCCCAACACTTCACACTTCCGAAGGGAATTCTTCTCTAGGTGAGATTAAGCAGTTACTGAACAGATTCACATACCATCACAGGCCATCCCTGGCACCAGCGACTCAGAGAGACCGAGGACAGGAACCACAGCTTGCCAGCTAGGCAACACAGGGTGTTCCTCTCACTGGGAGACTTTGCAGTAGTTCCTGCCAGTGGCAGCTGCTCACCCAGCCATCCAGGACCGATTATTATGATGATTTTTTTGGCTCCCTAGGTGACAAAGCAAAGGCTCAAAGCAGATGAGAGCCATGTCAGGTGCAGGAGCTACCCTAACTTAAAGGCTTCACGCTCCACAAAAGCTAACATCTCCAGCAACAACTCCATTGCATCGCTTCAGGATTCCCATTCTCACAAAGGACGTACCAGTTCTGAGAGCAATACTTAGGGAAGCCCAAACACAGCTAACTCATCAGGCATTTTCAATTCCTCTCATCAGATGCAATTTACCAATCAAAGATCAATGTAATCTAGCAATGTACAGCAGTCCCCCCTTACCTGCAGGGGTTAAGTTTTAAGATCCCCAGTGCATAGCTGAAACTGCAGGTAGTATTAAACCTTATATATACTATGTTTTTCCTATACATACATACCTGTGATAAAGGTTAATTTATAAATTAGGCATGGTAAGAGACCAACAACAATAACTAATAGTAATATAGAACAATTATAATATGTTATAATAAAAGTTGTGTGACTATAGTTCCCCCCCCCGGGTCTCTCAGAATACTACTGTACTGTTCTCAACCTTCTTGCGATGACGTGAATGACACAGGCACTGTGACGTGGTGTCGGCCACTATAAACCTTCCAACCATACATCAGGAGGAACATGTGCTTCCAAACCATGGCTGACCAGGCGTGACTGAAACCGCGGAAAGCAAAACGTGGATAAGGAGGGACTACTGTAGCTGATACAATCTAATCTGGTTTCTAGGGTAACAAAGTTAGGCATTTAACGGAAGATCAGATTCACTTAACCCTTTCACCCACAATTCATGAAGTTAAATTGTATAGTATACTAGGTAAAATTACAATGAAGTCCTATCTCCATCATAAACCTTCTATCTTGACCTAAAGACCAGTGTGTATCTGTCTACCCACCATCCCCACTTGGCTAACAGGCACCTCACACTTAACACAGAAAAAGCAGAATTCTTGATTATGTCTTCCAGTTTTGCTTTCCCCATCCTACCCTGTCTTCCTCATCTCAATAAATTATACCGTTCGTAGTTCAGGTCAAAAATCTCGAAGTTATCCTTGACTTTCTTTTCTCTCAAAATGTAATCCATCAGCAAATCCTCTGTCTTACTTTAAAATACACCCTTGTGGTAGGCAGCCTCTAAGATGGCCTCCATGATCAGATTCTTGGTATACACATTCTTGTATAATCCTCTGTGAGATAACAGAAAATGTATATACTGGTCTCTACACCCAGCTCCTGGCACAAAGCTCTTAAAACTCTCGTAATTTCCTAGTGCTAACACTAGGAGCACCTACTATTTTAATATTTGTCTTTGACTCTGACCCTCACACAGAGCTCCTAAAACCCTTATAAATTCTAAGTAATAAGAGCAGTAAGAGCATCTCTTGCTCTAATAAGGTGATTCTGGGTAGGCTCCTGGATGGTCCTGCATGAGGTTCGTCACCAGAAAGACCAAGTCATGATCAAAAGCTTGGAATTTTTGGCCTCAGCCCCTAACTCCTTGGCCAATCTATAGCTGACTGTCAGAAGCACAGGTGCTAACCTGGGCTTGTGAGTGGCATCTGGACGAGAGGTTGAGGAGCGAAGTCTTGTGGGAAGTGAACCTTACCTGTGGGATCTGATGCAAGCTATCTCCAGGGTAGACAGGGTCAAAGATGGATTAAACTGTAGGACACCCAACTGGTGTCAGAGACTTACTTGTCGTTGTGGGGTAAAATCTCTACATATTTGGTGACCAGAAGTGTCAGAAGTGAAGAGTTTTGTACAAATTATAAAGGAGACTCACAAGAGAAACACACAATAGAGAAGAACGGGGTTTTTCCCTACTAAGGAAGGAGAAGACTGAAATTTTTTTTCCCCTTTCATCCTCTCTCCATGAGTATGGACTGCATTTACTGACTCACTTCTAATAACTAAAATATAGCATAAGTGTAGAATGTCACTTCTGAGATTAGGTTTTAGAAAGACTGTGGCCTAACATATACTGTGTTAACTATACTTCAATTAAAAAAAGAAAAGAAAAGAGGGGCACCTGGGTAGCTCAGTTGGTTGAGTGTCTAGCTCTTGGTTTCGGCTCAGGTCATGATCTCAGGGTCCTGGGATTGAGTTCTGCATGGGGCTCTGTGTTCAGCGGGGAGTCTGCTTGAGGATTCTCTCCCTTTTCCTCTGCCCCTCCCTCTAAAATAAATAAATCTTTAAAAAAAAAAAAAAGAAAAGAAAACTAGTCACACACAGAAGGCTGTCGCTTCCATCTCAGGTGATCTCTTTACTTGCTCTCAGGAGAGATGGCCTTGTGGAGGGGCCCACAGGAGTGAGCACAGAAGCGAATCTTGTTGGTCTGCCTACAGCCATGTGAATGAATTTGGCCGTGGATCCTTCCCAAGTCAAACCCTGAGGTGATGGCAGCCCCAAATGGTATCTTGAGTGTAGCCTTGTGAAAGGTCCTAAACTGGAGGCATCTGGCTAAGTGGCACTCAATTAATTCCTTACCCACAGAAATTGTGAGATACTGTTTATTGTTTTAAGCTAAATTTGGGATAATCTGTTATATAGTAATGGATAACTAATACTCCAAAACTCAACCTGCATCACTAGCACCTTAGTCCAGCCTCCAAAATCTCCTGCCCAGACAATATGTACAACTTCCTAAGTGATTAGCCTGTTTCCATACTGCCCCCTTCCTCATTCTTCACAGCAATGGCAGAGATGCTTTAAAAAAAATATAAATCATAGGCAATAATTATAGGCAGTAGAACATAGGCAGTAATCTCTTGGACATTGCCCTTAGCAACATATTTATGGACGTGTTCCTTCGACAAGGGAAACAAAAGCAAAATTAAACTACTGGGACTACACCAAAATGAAAAGCTTTTGCATAGCAAATGAAACCATCAAGAAAACAAAAAGGGAACCTAGAGAATGGGAGAATATATTTGTAAATGATATATCCAATAAGGGATTAACATATATAAAGAATATATACAGCTCAACACCAAAAGACCCCAAATGATCTGATTAAAAAATGGGCAGGGGCACCTGGATGTCTCTGTTAAGTGGCTGCCTTTGACTCGGGACATGATCTCAGAGTCCTGGGACTGAGCCCCTTGTTGGGCTTGGCAGGGAGTCTGCTTCTCCCTCTCCCCTTGCTCATGCTCTCTATTTCTCTCTCAAATAAATAACTAAAATCTTAAAAAAAAAAAAAAATGGGCAGAGAGGGCACCTGGGTGGCTCAGTCAGTTAAACATCTGCCTTCAGCTGAGGTCATGATCCCAGGGTCCTGATCGAGCCGTGATCAGGCTCCCTGCTCAGATCTGCTTCTCCCTCTG